>NW_006284839.1:1541723-1549891 GCF_000327345.1 Myotis davidii | reverse complement strand
TGATGAACAACAAACATGCATCTATCAACAAGTGAATCTAAGAATCAAGTGAATAAATAATCTGATGAACAGAATGAACTGGTGATCATAAGAGAATCAGGGACATAGAAAGGGAATGGACTGACAATTCTTGTGGGGGAAAGGGGTGTGGGAGATTCGGGAAGAGACCGAACAAAAATCGTGCACCTATGGATGCGGACAGTGGGTGGGGAATGAGGGCAGAGGGTGGGGTGGGAACTGGGAGGAGGGGAGTTATGGGGGAAAAAAGGAACAAATGTAATAATCTGAACAATAAAAATTTAATAAAAAAGAAATGTCAAAAAAAATAAAAGAGAACATGATAAAAATAAAATACAAAAAAAAGAGAACATGATTCAACTGAAACGCTTAAATTCTGATTCATTTCTCAATTTGAAAAACATTATTTGTAATCAGATGATATATGCTTAAATATGGATCATAATTTTAAAACCTATAACTAAGTATGCATAATATAATCTTATTTCTGAAAAGATTAAAAAGATATATACACACAGAAAATTCCTACCAGAATGTACAAGAAACCTAACAGTGCGTACTAGGGAGACCAGAACACAGAGAACTGATAGGAAGCAGACATTTTTAATTCTAAGAATTGCCGAAACTGGTTTGGCTCAGTGGATAGAGCATCGGCCTGTGGACTGAAAGGTCCCAGGTTCGATTCCAGTCAAGGGCATGTACCTTGGTTGCGGGCACATCCCCAATAGGAGATGTGCAGGAGGCAGCTGATTAGTGTTTCTCTCTCATCGATGTTTCTGACTCTCTATCTCTCTTTCTCTGTGTAAAAAATCAATAAAATATATTTTTTAAAAAAATTCTAAGAATTGCTGCGTAGTTTAGAATATGCAAAAAAATATCAAATGGTCTCTCAAAACGTATTCTGAAGCCAAATGGTAAAGTATAGGCATACATCATTTTTATTGCCCTTCACAGATGTTGAGTTTTTTTACAAAAAGGTAAGATGCTCCTCCACCAGCAAAAAGACTACAAGTTGTTCTATTATGATACTTGTTTTATTGTGATGGTCTGGAACCCAACCCGCAATGCAATACCTCCAAGGTATGCTTCTAACCAAGCCCGGAATAGAGAAAGCAATATCTGAGGGTTCCACACAATTAATGGGCTGGATGAGACGCCAGATCATTTAGTAACTGTTCCAGGAATATAAAACCAAATCCACCCCAAATTATTTAATCTTTCTTCAATGAAACTTCTGGGTGAGTCTGTAAGTCTCCCCAGATTCCGAAGTCCTAAAGGTTAGGAATTAGGAAGGTCCTGCTAATAACTAACACAGATCATTTCCGTTAAAGGGTGCATTCATCAATGGAAAGGAAGAGTTAACAACCTTGGCTCTTTCTCGTGCCACAGCAGCCTTCTCCTGTCTAGGCTAAGTAACCCTAATTCCTTTTATTTTTAGACATGGGTCATCAAGGAACCAAAAAACTTTTAGAAAGCAATTGTTGATTTTTTAGAAGTTTTATAGCTAGATTCATCTTACATACCTGAAAAATTCAAAGTTGAGACAAGCCTTCGGCAAGAAAAACTTATCATCTTGTTTGAACCAGAGTTTGCTCATAGCTGTATCCTGTGATGGAGGAAAAAAATTGGTTATGGAAATATGGGCACATTTGGCAAAAATGTTCAATCAAATCACCCTTCAAGAAAGGAGGACAAAGGCAGTAATAGTTGAGAGTTCTTTTCTGCAGAGGCAGCTGTCGCCTGGCCTTGAAGTGTACGCAGAGGGTCAGCAGGAGGGAAGTGGAGAGAGGACTGGCGATTCCAGCAATAGAGAGAAATCACCCTTTTATCTCCCTGGTTTAACAAGATGAGGACACAGCGGAGGAAGAGTCAGACTGGAGAAGCCAATAGTTACTGCCCTGTCCCTGTCTTTCTGGACCCTGGGAGACAGAAGGAGTCCTGAGGAGTGTGGGGCAGCCAGCCTCCAAGGTGGGCCAACGGACCCCTGCCTACTGAGAACCAGAGTTGTCAGTCTGACCAACAGAATACAACAGAATTCTGATCACTCACTTTCCTTCTTGGATGGCTCACTTTGGGGGAAACCAGGTGCTGTATCAAGCAACTTTATGGAGACGCCCATGTGGTGAAGAACGAAGATCTGCCAAAACCCATTGAACCTCAGCTTTGGTTGAATCCTGCAGCTCCAGCTGAGTCTTCAGGTGGCTGAAGCCCCAGACAACAGCTTGACTATGACCTAGTGCAGGGGTGGGCAAACTTTTTGACTCGAGGGCCACAATGGGTTCTTAAACTGGACCGGAGGGCCGGAACAAAAGCATGGATGGAGTGTTTGTGTGAACTAATATAAATTCAAAGTAAACATCATTACATAAAAGGGTACGGTCTTTTTTTTTAGTTTTATTCATTTCAAACGGGCCGGATCCGGCCCGCGGGCCGTAGTTTGCCCACGGCTGAGAGACCCGGAGCCAGAACTACCCAATTAAGCCACTTCCAGATTCCTGACCCCCAGAAACTGTGAGACATAACATAAGTATTTGTGATTTTAAGCTGATAAACTTTGGAGTAATTTGTTATCCAGCAATGAATAACACGACCAGGGATGAACAAATAAGCCACTATTTTGACTGCCTACTTCATTCATGCTATATTAAAAATAGCCTTAGATGTTCACTTGAAACTCTGACAAGAGATATAAATGGTTTAATGTTCTCCTTGATTTGCTCTGAAAAGGCCTATTAAAAAAAAAAAAAACTTGAGAGGTAAATAGGTTTTGCCTTTCAATAACCTAACCTATAACTCATTAAAATGTCATTTTAAAAGAAAAATGGTTGTCTTAACAATAATGTAATTGCTTCAGCTAAATTAAATTTCATATTCCTAAACACTGATTCTTATATCACTGAGTTAATAGAATGTTAGGTCATTTTAAGAAAATAAAAAGAGAGAAATAAAAGGAAGATTTATATCTAGGGTGGTGAGTTTAGAAAAAGTTATTTAGTTTTACAGTTTAGAAAAGAGAATATGCTGTAATAATTTGATCCTTTTTCTATACAATTTTTACCCAAGGTGTGAATTATTAACATGAACATTCTGAAAACAAAAAGAAAACCCACGGCTCAAACACCCTTCCCACTTGGCTCCATGAACTTCATACACCACTCAGTCAGAAAGAGAGCTGCTTTCAACGGCAGGATCCGCTCTCTTCCAGGCTCAGAGATTCTTCCTGGCCTCTAATTTTCATGATGCAGGTAAACCTACTTCCTCGTTGGATCTTCAGCAATTTTGAAAAAGAAGCCACTATCTTTCAATAGCCTGTGGTTAAGTCTAGACTTACCACTTTTTTTTTCTGTAAAGACGACAATTCTCCAGACTCGATGTTATTTAGTAGTTTTGTTTGTTTGCTTTAACATTTCTGGCCTTTTAGGTTTCTTGTGTTATTCTCTCTGTAACTTTTCTGTCACCTCTTTGGATGTAAGCCCTCAAAATCAACACAGTGCCAAATGCAAGAAATCATCTCTCTAGGCCCTCCTATGGAACAGGTCTGTCTCCTGAATTTAAAATCATTGAGTCAAACATGTTACCTTAATAAGAGAAGGGTATGGTGTTGCTTCTTTCTCTAATGATAAAATCTCAAAATTCGTAGGAATAAATTCATTCTTCGTTGGAAGTTTAAATTTCCCATTCAAGTCAGCATTTTGCCATTTCTGGATGAATAATGAAAGACACAAGCATTTAAAACAGTCATTCTGCTTATTAATATCCAAGCAAATATTAAGGGAATAAATGTCAGACAGCATTCTTTTCCATCATAAAGAGGCTACTCCCAAGATGTATTGATGACTTTTTATGAAATTTGAGTTGGATTCGCTGGTACTAATCAAGGTTTTTTTGTTTTTGTTTTTTTAAAAATATATTTTATTGATTTTTTAGAGAGGAAGGGAGAGGGATAGAGAGCTAGAAACATCGATAAGAGAGAAACATCCATCAGCTGCCTCCTGCACACCCCCTATTGGGGATGTGCCTGCAACCAAGGTACATGCCCTTGACCAGAATCGAACCTGGGACCCTTCAGTCCGCAAGCCGATGCTCTATCCACTGAGCCAAACTGGTTAGGGCTAATCAAGGTTTTATACTTATTTATCTTTCCTCTTTACACATTTCCAAAATGATCAAATAAGGGTACGGAATAATCTGAGACTGAGGAACATTGAGAGGCTAATTCAGGGGTGGGGAACCTTTTTTCTGCCAAAGGCCATTTGGATATTTATAATGTCATTCTCAAGCCATACAAAATTATCAACCTAAAAATTAGCCTGCTACATTGGCCAAACATTTAATTAGCTCACCCCTAATGCCTTGGCAGGGCCAGACCGAATGATTTCACGGGCCTCATACAGCCCTCGGGCTGGACATTCCCCACCCCTGGGCTAATTGGTCCACATAAAGACAACGTTTGTTTCAGCTCTTTAAAGAATGAAAAATAGCCAAACCGGTTTGGCTCACTGGATAGAGCATCAGCCTGCGGACTGAAAGGTCCCAGGTTCGATTCCGGTCAAGGGCATGTACCTGGGTTGCGGGCACATCCCCAACAGGAGATGTGCAGGAGGCAGCTGATCGATGTTTCTCTCATCATCGATGTTTCTAACTCTCTATCTCTCTCCCTTCTTCTCTGTAAAAAATCAATAAAATATATTTTTTAAAAAAAGAATGAAAAATAATCTGTACAGCGTATTTCCAACTACTAGGTAACAGGCTACTAATGTAAGAGTTAAAGTTTGAGCTACACTAAGCTACTTGCATGTATAGCCTGAAAGCTAAGGCTAAACGGGCCAGGCTTGTTCACTTCAGTCCCTCTTAATACCAGGCCCACACCTCTCCCAGAGGACCAAGTGACTTTGAAGTGAAGCAGTAATTCAAGCTCAAGGTTAAGGACACAGTTGAGACTTAAGTCTGGATTGTGGGACAGGGCTGACACAACCTGTAGCTTGGATCTGTTACATGAGCTAGGGCCAAAAGCTAAGTGGGACAGGTCACAGGTCACTGATCACTGAACTCTAACTTACAAGACTTTTCATATTTAAAAAGGATAGCAAAGGCAAACCACCTGCCAATAATTTGGGTTCGACAACTTTGTCTTCAGATGATGTAGCACAGCCTTGCCGCTTTTGCAATTCTATTTTAGTCCCTGCATTTGTGTCTTTTGGCACTGGGATAGTGAGGATGCTGGCCATCCTATATAATAAAAGGGTAGTATGCAAATTGACCCTAAGGGCCGAATGACTAGGAATGATCAGTCGCTATGATGTGCACTGACCACCAGGGGGCAGATGCTCAACGCAGGAGCTGCTCTCTGGTGGTCAGTGCACTCCCACAGGGGGAGCTCCACTTAGCCACAAGCCGGGCTGATGGCTGTGAGTGCAGCGGTGGTGACGGGAGCCTCTCCCACCTCCTCGGCAGCACCAAGGATGTCTGACTGCCTCTTAGGCCTGCTCCCTGGAGGTAGACATCCCCCGAGGGGTCCCCGACTGCAAGAGGGCACAGGCGGGGCTGAGGGATCCCCCTCCCCTCCCTGAGTGCACAAATTTTCGTGCACTGGGCCTCTAGTATTATTTATAAGTAGCAACTTAAGTCTCCAGAGGGCTGAATGATAGGAACTGGTAAATACTTAGCAAGCAATTTTACCACTGAAATTTGTACGTTTTTTAAAAATTCCCATGCAGGGCAGATTGTCATGGTCAGAATTCGGTGAAGAGGGGTTCTCTCTTGTTTTAGGATAGTTCAGACCCAGCACTATTTCATAGGATATCTGCTTTCCTCACAATTTAGCGAGATGGGGCTCCGGTGACCTCCTTCTGTGCTATGAATATGTCAGAAGTTACCTGTAACCATTTTCTTTCTTAAACTATTTCTCTTTTTTCTGTATCGTCATTACACTGGTACATTTAAGAAATGTCCAATACCTGAGTTTAACTGGAATCTAATCAGACAAGGCTATCTGATGTCTTCCCATGAATAAAGGACACAATCTCAAAGCTACACAGCCAATGAGAACTAAAAAAGAAAAAGTATTAGAGAAGGAGATGGGCCTCACAAAAGAATCTCGACTACTGATGAATGGGGTAACGTACTACCTAAACATACATGTTTCAAAACCCATTTTAATTCCCCTCTGCTGACAAGAAGAGCAAGGATGCACTATGAGGCATAAAATGCAGCACCTGCCCTAACCAGTTTGGTTCAGTGGATAGAGCGTCCACCTGTGGACTGAAGGGTCCCAGGTTCGATTCCGGTCAAGGGCATGTACCTTGGTTGCAGGCACATCCCCACTGGGAGGTGTGTAGGAGGTAGCTGATCGATGTTTCTCTCTCATCGATGTTTCTAGCTCTCTATCCCTCTCCCTTCCTCTCTGTAAAAAATCAATAAAATATATTTTTTAAAAAATACAGCACCTGTCAAGTGAAGACAGAATGACGCCAGAGACTGCTCCCGCCTGTGTTCCCCGCAGGAGCAAGCTCTCTGGAGCTCTTGCATCTGTCTTCCAAGCTCCCTACTCCTATCTCTCTCTGCCTGTCTTGGTATGTTTGCTTTTCTGTGTACTTTGGACTCCAATGATCTTTGACTGCATGAGGGGGCCACAGTGCAATTTCTTCAAGCAAAACCTAAGATGCAGCCCTCCATCTCTGTGCTTACTCCTCTCAGGATGGTACAGACAGCACTGGGCCATCACTCTCCACAACCTGGGCTTGAGTTGGGTGATCTGGGGAGCTCTTGTTCCTCTGTGTCCCTCACACATCAGACTTATTCACAGATGAGTTAGCCATACCTTAATGACTTCATCTGGTATAGCTTCTTGTTTGTAGTGGGTTCCATACCATTCTTCTGTGCGATCGGTTTTTCCTTCAAAAGATTTGGAAACTATTGCAACCCTAGAGATAGACGGAAAAAACAAAGAGGAAAACACATATAAACTCATGTTGTATACATAAACTTATAGAACTTGACTCATGAAAATGTAAATAATATCCAAGAATGTATTGGGCCTTTAAGTCCCAGAAAATCCAGTAAGGCTTGCTTTGCTGAAAACGGCAATGTATAGAGGACAGAAGTTTCTGATCACAGTCTCTGTATCCTTTGGTTATAGTCCATAATTTTTAATGGAAAAAGTATTTGCTGGAAAGGAGGGAGTTCAGGAAGGGAAGTTAGAGGTAAAATGATGTCAAGAGGTAAGTGAACAAAAGATTACAAGGAGAGCAGCAAAAGAAACTCCATACCAGTGGAGCTTCTGGTCCTGTGGAGGATTATCAGGGCATTTCTGACCCTGCTACCCTTGAATTATCAAAGTTGGGATCATTATGCTTCTACCTGCAAACTCAACCCTATGATGGGACCAATCCTACTCTGAATCTCATGGATACAGGAGTTCTAGGTCAGTGATGGCGAACTTATGACACGCGTGTCAGAGGTGACACACGAACTCATTCCTTTGATTTTTCTTTGTTAAATGGTATTTAAATATATAAAATAAATGTCAAAAATATAAGTCTTTGTTTTACTATGGTTGCAAATATCAAAAAATTTCTATATGTGACACGGCACCAGAGTTAAGTTAGGGTTTTTCAAAATGCTGACACGCCGAGCTCAACCGGTTTGCCATCACTGTTCTAGGCCAATAGCTTGGATGGCTTGCCATGAAGTCAGTTATTGGGTCTACTTCTCCCTTATGTCCCAATTCAAATAACTAGATTGATGTCTCTTCCTGCTTGTTCTCACCTGACCTCCCAGAGTTTGGTTCTAGCTTCTGAATGTTGGCCACAGAGCTGAAAGCCCAGTACTTGCAATCAAAGCTCCCCGCTAGTCTGGCTGGCATGGCTCAGTGATTGAGCATCGACCTATGAACCAGGAGGTCACAGTTCGATTACTCGTTGTGGGCTCAACCCCCAGTGTGGGGGGTGCAGAAGGCAGCTAATGAACAAATGGTTTTCTCCCATCATTGGTGCTTCTATCTCTTTCTCCCTCTCCCTTCCTCTCTGAAATCAATTTTTTTTTAAAAAGGAACCTTAACAATTGTCTGGTAAGTTCTGTTATTAAGTTTAAAACTTTCTCCTTATGCTGATAGGTTTTGTTCTTAGAAGGTCTATAATAATCAGCAGGCC
>NW_006284839.1:1520317-1541691 GCF_000327345.1 Myotis davidii | reverse complement strand
CAGGACTTAGGTTAATTTTTTAAAGAATTTGTAGCTGCAGCGAGGAAAACATATATTTAAACTGCTTTACTTGCCTTAAATGATTTCGTACGTGTTCTGAGTATTTTTCTTCACTATATTTTAATCATGTCAGTAAATGCATAAATCACCCTATGAACAGAAGTTTTTATCTCTATAAAGTCTAGTTTATCAATGTTTTTTCTTTAATAATTTCTGCATATGTTCTAAAAAAATCATTGCCTATTTCAAGGTTTTAAATATATTTTCCTTTGTTTTCTTCTAGAAGTTCTATAGGTTACCTTTTATACCTAGGTCTATAACCTTTCAAATTAATTTTTGTGAATGGTATAAAGGTCAAGTTTCATCTTTTTTCATATGGATGATGGATAGTAGAAAAGCACCATTTGTTGAAAAGCCTCTCCTTTCCCAATTTAATTATGTTGGTGCATTTGTCAAATAATCAATCGACTTTAAAAAGATATAGGTGAAATTCAATTTTTTTAAAAAAATAGATTTTATTGATTTTTTATAGAGAGGAAGGGAGGGGAACAGAGAGTTAGAAACATCAATGAGAGAGATCAGCTGCCTCCTGCACACCCCCTACTGGGGATGCGCCCGCAACCAAGGTACATGCCCTTGACCGGAATCAAACCTGGGACCCTTCAGTCTGCAGGCCGACATTCTATCCACTGAGCCAAACTGGTTAGGGCTGAAATTCAATTTTAAGGCAGAAATATCACGTGGTAACTAATAATCGCTTTAGGGCTGACCCTCCTCTAACAGTAATACCTCTGTTACTGTAGGAGCTCTTCTAACTAACTTTTCATCTCCTGGTTGACCACTGGTTGGTCAGAAGAATTCTGAGATTGTAATCCTCACTTCCACTTAAAAAAAAAAGAGGGTGTCCTCATTTGTTTATAAAACCAGATAGATGAGCTGATACCTTGGGCATTTGAGTTAGGATAAAGCCAGGTTAAGATGATCAATTATTATATTTTATTCATGATAGAATCTTCATGTTTTAGAGATACTGTCTCAAAATATTTAGAGTGAAGGGAGGATAAGTGAAGAGGGTAAAGATAAAAAGACAGGCCATGTACTGACTGTTGAAGTTAGATATGGTACATTACACAATTCTCTCTACTTTGTAATCATGCTTAACAAAATGTTTTAAAGCATTTTAGTCACAATTTCATATTTTCAGATTCTGATCATTACTGAAAATGTAGTATGTAACAGTAAAATCTGTAGAGTGACTCACCGGACATTTTCTGGTCTGAGTTTATCAAGAACCATCTCTATTAAATCAGGTCTAAATTCTTCCAGTAAATATTCAGCTGTGAGCACTTCTTCTAGGGGATAATACTTTAAAACAAACAAAGTACAATACTAACTGAATAAGAAGCAATCAGATATCTAACATGGGAAACACATTATTTTATATTCCCCCACTTCCCCTTCATTAAATTTTACTCCACTAGAAAAATGTCTCAATCTTTTCTCTTTCCTACCACACTTTAAGCAGTTTCATATTGTGGCATGATTTTGTAGTTAATGCCCAAATACACTTACATTATAGAAACAAAATCACAATGTTTTTCCAGGGAAAAATGTAGTATTTCTGCCTAAAAACTGAGTATTTATTAAGGAAGAAAATTTGATGGTTAAATGCTGACATCTACAGGATTCTTAGTATAAAGTAAATACATTTTTATGAACAAAATTTCCTCTCAAAATTTTTTAAAGATATCAGACAAACATTTAGAGTTGTTGTGGGGGGAAATGGCTTATATTTCTGGCTAGTGAAGAAAAATAAGGTAGAAGATGCTTTTCAGTAAGAGCAACTTCCAATACAGATTGATTGATCCATTAATTCAACAAGTATTTAATGAACACCTACTCTGTTCTAGGCACTGCTGTGGATACCAGGGTAGACAAGACAGATGATGCCCCTGTTCTGAAAGGAGATTATATTGTAACTGGGAAGGAGGCAGATAATAAATAAACATTGTCATTATATTTATAAGTGCTATGAGGAAAATTATACAAGGGTAGGGGCATGATTGGGAGGTCAAGATAAGGACTCTCTGAGGAGACCCAAAGGATAAGAAGAACACTGACAGCCTGGCTGGCGTGGCTCAGTGGTTGAGTGTCAACCTATAAACCAGGAGGTCATGGTTCAATTCTGGCCCAGGTACATGCCTGGGTTGTGTGCTCGATCCCCAGTTGGGGGGTGTGCAGGAGGCAGCCAATCAATGATTCTCTCTCATTCTGTTTCTGTCTCTCTCTCCCTCTTCCTTCCCTGAAATCAATAAAAAATATATTTAAAAAAGGCAAAAAGTAAAAACATTATCAGTACAGCTTCATTTTAAAAAAAAGAACAACATTGACATGCATATATCAGAGTGTTCCAGGTAGAGGAAACACCAAATGTAAGATGGAAGAATGAACTTAATGACTGAAGATTAGGCAAACAGTATCACTGGAGTGGAATGGGAATGGGAAAGGTAGATTGGGGGGTCGGGGGGAAGGGTATACAGTATAGTCAGAGAGATAGGCTGGGGCCAGATCACCTTGAAGGCTAAGGTAAAATTGCGGATTTTATTCCAACTCTTGATGAGAAACCACTGAATAACTTGACATAGAGGAGTGAAACAATCTATTTGGTTTTCAAAAAATCACTGAAGCTGGAAAAATAAACTACAATGAGAATAAGAGAGAAACCAGGAACCCAGATAAGAGACTATAATGGTAGTCCAGGCAAGAAATGATGGCAGCTCGGACTAGGGTAGTAGCAATGGAGATGGAGAAAAGTGAATAAATGACCTATTGCTTTCATATAATTAGCAGTTGACATACTGTAGAATTGAAAAATATTGAAAGTCATTAAGTAAAATGCCTACATAATGAAAAATATTACAGATGACAATTTTTAGAATGATGAAAATTAAGATTTTAAGCATGTTTTGACATAAAAGTTGGCGAGATTGCTACAAAGTCTAAAATTTCATACTGCAACTTCAATTTTTATAATTTGTATAGTATTGAAAGTAATATATGCAGGGTCACTGAAATAGTCTATACACCAATACATATAGTAAAACAATAGCAAACTTACATGCAATATTCCTGCGATCTTAGACGTATAGCCCCGTGGCCTCTCTTTATCTTTAAACCTAAAAGCAACAGCATTCAAGTCCTAAAATGGAAAGTTAACCAAATTAGAGACAAGTCAACTATTATTTTAAAATAGCTTTTTGTATGTGTATTTGGTTTGCACTATAGATTTTCTACTCTATACTTAACGTCGTTACACTTACTGAAAAAATGACTATGCTTGCTTTAGAAATGTATAGAACATGAATGAAAATAGCAAATAGTTAGGAAAACTGTGGGGAAGAACCTTGTGAAACCCAACAGTTAGTTGCATAGATGATAATTTTACTGACCCATTCAGAGAAATGCACCCAGATTAGAACTATTGTCATAAATTTCTGAGGTTATACCTTGAAACTTTTACTTAGGTAAAAAAGATGTCTCTCATCCTAAATTATATTTCAGAACTTTGATAAGCCTTACGGTAAATATAAAGTGCAAATTTTTAAAAGCCCTTTAAAAACAATCATTTAAAATTTTGGAAAAGAAATCCCTTTTGTTTTATTTTTATTTAAAAAGGAAAAGAAAAGGGGGAAAAGAGAAAGATAGCCAAGTTTTTTCATTCAGTAAGATCACTTTTAACACCACAATCATATATAAGACAATTCACTACTTCTTTGAAGTTTGCTACAGAGTTTTATTACCAGATCTGAAAATAACAGAGATCATGCAGCCTCAGACACAGTAAAGTAAGCCGATACAAGCTCAAGAAACTGCTGGCATTCTTCTGAGGGACAGAAAAGCAAACCGATTTCTTCCCTTTTCCTTCCTGAAAAAGGTTATATGATGCCATAACCCTTAATTGTGCCCGAGGCAGCCAATCAAACTAAACCTTAACTAAAGCTACTATGCATTGCAAACCTTTACTTAAATTAGGAAAAAAAAATCTTCAAAAGTTTCACTGGGCCTTAAATTTAAATTAATTCACATATATATGTTTTCTGAGAATTTTCCTTAAGAATAATTTTGGTGAAACAAAGGTACCTTGCACTCTTGGAAAACCCATTCTTGAGGTCCTTCTGCACGTAACTTCTGAATGTATTGAAACATGTGCAAAATTATATCTTCAACATGTACTGGAAAAAAGGGGCACACTTAAAAACCATTCAGTCCTCAAATCCTTTAAAGCAGTGAGCTCGCTCCTAAAGTAAGCAGAAGATGGTCCCTCTACGAAATGGAGTTCTCACCTCCCTGAGACAGGTTTTAGGGTCCCACAAACAAGGCCCTCTAGGCTTTGGGGTATGTAATAGAATGGGCTCTGGGATAATAAATGAGCAAATGAAAAGCCAAGTACACATTTGACAAGTGCAACATAATGATCAGATGTTAAGGTGGGAAAATCATCCATGAAACGAAGGGCACATTGCACATGAAAAGTACAATGGATGAAGTGTTTATAACTTCACAAACATAAAACAGATCACAGGTAAGGAAATTAAAAAAATAAATCATACAAAGTCATTTTTCATTCAAAGACAAAAAAAGTCAACACTTACATAATCCTTCTTCAGTTAAGTCCACATTAATGATAAAAAACATAAAACCTCGAGCTCCTTCCTTCTGCCCGCCAACAAGAGTATTTACCCAGCCTGTAACAATCAACACAAATAACATGATTGCATGTGTGGCCTCTTTTAGGACAAAGGAATCTTTTTTAAAATTCACAAAAAGATTAGAATGGACCTCCTGCAGAAAAGACTGGGGGTGGAGGTGATTAGAAAAAAGAGCAGAAAAGCAGTTTCATATAGTGCAGAAGACTTAAGGGACTTTGGGGGGCTTGGAAGCTTTCTTCAGGACTCCCCAAGTCAGTTCCCAAATCAAGAGTAGACTACTGTGTAAGTGTGTGTGAAAGTGAAGCCTAAGTTGAGAGGGGCCTTGGAAATCCTTTACAGACTAGATCTTGGTACACCCTCTGGTTTCCAGGGTAAGAGCAGGCAAAAAAAATTACGGGTACTGACACTTTATTATTGGGGGGTGTGAAGTCCCCCAAAGCAAAAAACTAAGTACACTTAACAACCACTACCTCTCTCCCCCATAAACCCAAAACAGTCTCTCATCCAAAAATGTTTTTTTTCACAGGAAAATATTTAGGAGGAAATGAGATATAGTGGAATATTATGCTCAGAAGCTGGTGCCCAAAAGACTTACCCTTTGATTTAAGTTCTGATAACAGACTTCCAGGACCTTCATGCCCAATAAGATGACCAAGATAATGACCAGGATTTGATTTATAGTATTTCTGAAGGTCAGGTATGGGAAATGTCACATAAAGATTCCTAATATCCTTAATAGGTACGATTTTATACATTTGCTGGAGGGGGTGAAAAATCATAAAAGATTAGCTACATACAACTCTCACTGAATAAAATACAGGGTGTGTCCTCCCCCCCAAAAAATGGGTGTCCCTCAAAAATATATGCACACTTTAACAGCTGATAGCTCAATTTTGAAAATGAAATGTATTTTAATAAACACTGCCTTTATGATTATTCAAAGTGTGTATATATATTTTGGGGGGAGGACACCCTATACTTATAAACTATGAAGAATATTGATTTTCATATAAGAATTCAAAATTCAAGAGAGACTCAACTGCCAAAGAAGATCACACTAAGCATAAAGAAATAATGACCTGGCCTCTTTCTTAGTGGAATGTCATTACATTTTGTATAAAGTCCACGTTTTATCCCCTGAACTGTGCAGCTAAATACTTCTGGATGCTTGCCCTCTGGCATTGGATCATAGCTTTTATAGTCTGCTAAGGTTACAGCTACCAAAACTACTTTTAGCATGCAAAGATCGGATTATATTGGTATCTTTTTGATGAAACATGTCCCTAATAAATGTGAAATTGATTTGATTATCCAGATAAATAGTAAAAACTATATAAATAATAAAATCTTCAAAAATTTCCATCTATTATTTGGTAAACTAGGTATATAAGTCCATAAACTTAAAAAACAAAACAAAACCAGAAATACATGTACTTACTTTAAGATGTTCTTCTTGGAAAGGGTGTTCAGGGAATTCTGGCAATGGGACATTTTTGTTCTCCACTTCAGAAAATAACCTTACCACCAGATCAGTCAAGTCGTCTAATGATTCTACAGGAAAACATATAGGGAAAACAGAACTTAATCTAATCATAACATATGACAAGTAGTATTTAAGGCCTTTAGGATCTCATATACAAACATAAAATCACGTCATACACCTTAAACTTACACAATGTTGTATGTCAGTTATATCTCAATACAGCTGGGGGGGGGTGGGGAGGCAACCTTAGGATCCCTGATAAACCTCAGGACTATTAAAGAAAAACCTAAATGCGTGGTTTTCTTTTATTGTTTCAGGTAAATTGAAGCAGTTAAGTATTAGAAATGCCTATATAACTTCTAAAGCTATTAAACTATATTGATAATGATATACTTCACATCTACCTCTTTATAGTCTAAAAAATGTTATGCTGGTCTAGATGGTGTTGCTAAATGGTTAGAACGTCAACCCAAGCATCAAAGCATTGCAGGTTCAATCCCTGGCCCAGGTCAGGGTTCCTGCGGGCAGCAATCAATCTATGTCTCTCTCTCTCACGTTGATCTCTCTCTCTTTCTCTCCCTCTCTGCCCACTTCCCCCCAACTCCCTCCTTTCCACTCACAATATCAATAAAAAAAATATCCTTGGGTGAGGATTAAAAAATTAATAATGAATAAATAAAAAGCTGTTACACAAATGTTATACTGCAATAAATTTAGAAACAATAATAATCAGTTGCATTTAGAAGCTATTTTTTCCATGATTCCCATACTAAACCATCAGCTGACAAACTGTGACATCCACCTTATAAATAGTCTACATTCATTGCTAAAAGTCAAATATTAGAGTTTGCAAATGATTGATTTTGTGCAGAATGTCTATAAAATGGTGAAAAGAATTCTGGGGGGGGAGTGGGGGAGCGGTAAGGGGACCTGGATTCTAACCCTCGCTTTACCAAGCAACTATGTCAACGGACTACTTGAAGAGGCTGGTTAACCACTCCAGGTTCTGTAAAACTAGAAAGTTGGGTGGGATGATCACAAGTCTCTTCCAAAGTCTAACATTAAACAATACTTTATTATAATATTCCAAATTCACTCAAAAACTTGTACTTGTCGATAAAATTATGTGGCCACTTACATGAAGTTCTCCTATGTTATTACCTACCTATATTTTTTAATAGAGTTATACTTGTAAAAGTTTATAAAGTTATAAGATGTTCACTACAATAGTTTATAACAACAACAAAAACTGGAAATGACCTAATAGCTACCAATGTGTGGATTTTATGAAATGTCTGAACAGTAGAATTTAATGCAGCCATTAATGAGGGAAAGGTCTATATATGAAAATGTCTCAATGCTCTATTAAGTGAAAACTGCAGGCTAGAAAGCAATGCCATGTGATGTATCTTATTTAATTTTTTAACAAAGATACATATATGTAAGTATATTAACAAAATTCTACTTTGGAAATATATAATAAGAAATGACTTAAGGTGACAATTTTTTTTTAATTAAGGTGACTATCTTTAAGGAGAAGGTATGGTGGTTATAGGATGGGATGAGGAAGAAGAATTTGATTTCTATTTTATACCTTTCAGTGTCAGATGAAATTTTTTCCATGTATAGGCTTTACAATTATTCTAAAAAGGAAAAAGTGGAAAAGGCTATCTTTTCATAAATAATATAACCACTCACCTTGATTCTGTCTCCTCAAAAATAGGTTACTTATAAATGGTATAAACATTCATCACTTGTTACTGTCAGGAAGCATTTGGATCAAATAAGAAATGTCCCTTGATGTTCTATGACCCATTTTGAACTTTTCCATGAACTCTCTAGAGCGTTCTTAATCACTATTTGAGAACTGCTCTCATATAATCTGAAATTCTCTCCTAGGCCTATAAAAGTGGGCATTTGCACTTTATTTACAAAACATGTTATTTTTACTTTGATTTGACATGTTTGAAAGGCCCCCAAGTATCCAGAGCCACATAAAAGGCAGATTAGAGGCTGCTTGTTATATGACAAGTGAATTAGGGAATGGAGCAGCAGGTATCTTTGGAGCAAGAGATGTCAGTGACAGCTCTGACATAAAGAGACACAGGTGGGACATGAGACATGAAGCAAGGTGGGCAGTCAACAAAGGTTTGTGGACCTGGAGTGCTGATGACGGCAAAGCTCTTCAGAGCAAGGTTCCATCACGTGTGCCTTTCCAGTACTCTGGCCTAAAAGCATAAATTCACAATATGGCTTTTTAAAGATAAGGAGCTGTACAATACTGCACAGTCCGTCTTCACCACTAAGCTGTGAGCAGCCAAAGAACAAGGAACTAAGTCTCATTCATCTTTACATCATTAGTACTTGGCATCCCAGTGTCTGTACTTGATAAGTACCGATTTGTCAAGTGTCCAGGTAATTAGTGCTACCACAACTAGAGGGATGGTGCTGTGGGAGAACAGAGAAAAATGTCTTTGTCCCTTCGTGACAAAAATCTTCCACATGGTAACTCTTCTACCCTCCTCCAAGAGATCCTGCTTCCTCTTAACACCTCTGTACTGTAAGGACACTTCTCCCAGGCCTCTCATCAAGTCTACTGAACTTAGCCCAGGGGGTCAGTCACACTGGGAGAGTGATGTGTACACGGTCGGGGAATTGAAACATCTCGTTTCTTTTAGACACTATTCGGATCTCCACTAAACCAAGAATACAGAGCAGCACTCATGTCTGATTCATCTGCTGTCATTAACCTGCTCAATAAGTGCTTATTAAAATCATGTTTTATTTTAATAGGGCACAGACAAAAACACAGCTGAAGCATCTATTCCCGGGACCAATGACACTGAACACGCTTGTCCTACCTACATTTAGAAAACACGTAGGATTATAAAGTATACTTTTTAAAATTAGCCCTCACTTCTTAGACCCATTTTATATCCTGGTTCCTATTGCTTATTTTCTTTCCTTTATTTTATTTTTTTAACTTGTGGACATTTTAATGAACTCCCCTCCATGTAGCTTCAAGCTACCAGGACACAGGCCCCACCAACACCCTTAATCTTCTCCTCAGCTCTTCTGCTGAAGAATTTGGCCTTCACAATGACAGGCTGCTTAGGGAGCTTTCCCATCCCCAGAACTTAGTAGTAGCCTGATCGCACCACATCCATGAAGGAGCAGCTCCAGTCTTGCTTTTGGCAGCAGTGACTCGTGTCTGCTCACTTGACAAGGGTCCACAGTTTATCAACATTGACAGTTGGGCAGAAGCTCTGGTTCCTCTTTTAAGCGGTAACACCTCATACCAACTTTCCCAAAGTAACCTGGGTGATATTTGTCGAAGCTGATCCTGTGATGATGCAAGCCACCAGCATTATCTCGGCCCCCCAGGTGCTTCCTTTGCTTGCTGATGCGGCTGTGGCCGTGGCTCACTTGGCCCCGAAGTTTTCGAGTCTTCCTCAGTCTAGGTGGCATGTCGGTGGCCGAGATGCAAGAGGCCTATTGCTTATTTTCTAACTACAAAAGTAACATTTGCCAATAGCAGAAAACTTAGAAAAACAAAATAAAAAAGAAGAGACAAAACTCATCCATAATGTCATGATTATGGGATGCTAAGTGTAGCCACCATTCATGAACCATTTGATATATGTCCGGCACTACACGGACATTTTTTCTGCATTATCTTAATTAAACCTCACAACACATATGAGGTATTGCCTCCATTTTACAAATGCAAAACTGAAGTTCAGAGAATTGAAGTAATTTTGCTAGCTCACACAACTAAACAGTATATTTGGAATTCAAACCCAAGCTGTCGGACTCTAGAGGATGAGTTCTTAACCACTATCCCACATTATTAAATTTCTGGTATGTGTTTTTCTATTTTCTCTTATATCTCCCATGTATGTCTTTTAGAATTTTTTTTACATACACAAATGAGATCACATAGCCCATGGTGCTTTTGTTTTCTACTTTGTCCCCTCGCACCATTCCAGGCATTGGGAACAAAGCAGTGAACAAGATGCTGGTATTGTAGACAACCATAAATATTAATATTCCAGGAAGCAATAAATGTTATCAAGAAAAATAAAGCATGTCAGACAGAAAGTGGGAGAAGGAATACTATTTTCTATAAAATATTCTATTATATTGCTATTGCATCACTATTTTAACCAGTCTCCTATTTTAAACATTTAGACTGTTTCTAACTTTTCACTAACAAGTACTATATTGACCAAAAATCCTTGTGCATCACCTGTTAGAACTCGTATTTACTTCCTTAGATTGTGCTTCTAAAAGTAAAAATGTACCTTTCCCCCTGCCAGATCCTCCCTTTAACAACACAGATGTGGCAAAGAGCCGGAGCTCAGGTGTATACCGGGTGGGTTTGCTCTGCCTCCTCTTTCTAACAGTCTGTGTAAGGACATTAGCCTGTGGTAAGCACTAGGAGGCCCACTACATTTTAAAGGTAATGTATCTTGTTAAAATGTCCTCTAGAAAGAATAACTGTATAACTTGTATACACCTCCACCAATACAAGAGTATCCCTTTTCTATAATGAGTATTACTTTAAAACCAAAATTATGGTAATTCAATAGAGGGAAACAATGTATTATAATTAGTTTATTTTCATTTTTAAAAAAATAAAATCTTGGCCGAGCCAGTGTGGCTCAGTGACCTATGAACCAGGGGGGTCATGGCTCAATTCCCGGGTTGCAGGCTCGATCCCCAGTCAGGGGCATGAAGGAGGCAGCCAATCAATGATTCTCTCTCTTCCTCTCCCGTCCTCTCTGAAATCAATTACACACACACACACACACACACACTCTAGTGGCCCGGTGCACAAAATCTGTGCATGTGAGGGGGGTCTCTCAACCCTCTCCAATCCAGGACCCCTGCGGCATCGGGCCTAAACCAGCAATCAGACATCCCTCTTGCAATCGGGGACTGCTGGCTCCTAACCGCTCGCCTGCCTGCCTGATTGCCCCTAACCGCCTCTGCCTGCCAGCCTGATCGCCCCTAACCGCCTCTGCCTCGGCCCCCTCCACCATGGCTTTGTCCAGAAGATATCTGGTCTAATTAGCATATTACCCTTTTATTAGTATAGCTACATATATCAAACCTTTCTTGTTTACATTCCAAAGTTTTCCCAGTTCATCATCATCTGTCTTTTAATATTGTTTCTAGTTTTTGAGTTGTTATCAGGTCAAATCTTTCAATCTTTTCTTTTATATGTACTTTATTTTATATGCCTAGAGCACCTATGATCAATTTATATTTTCTTCAGTTCTCCATTAAAAATCGCCTAAGCTTTTTTCTACAAGGAAATCATTTTCAAAAACCTCTGA
This sequence comes from Myotis davidii, assembly GCF_000327345.1. NCBI lineage: Eukaryota > Metazoa > Chordata > Mammalia > Chiroptera > Vespertilionidae > Myotis > Myotis davidii. The sequence continues at coordinate 1,530,157 of NW_006284839.1, read as the reverse complement.
GCAGATAAAAGGTAATATTGTATATCCTTCTCCCAAATACTTTGAAAAAGCCAAAATGGAAAACTTTTATTATCCAATTCAGTGAAAAAAAGTTTAAGGATTCTTACCTCGACCTAAAACACAAATAGCCATTAAGTTGGATGAATAATACGTAGAATGGAATTTCAGTAGCTCTTGTCTTACATCAATGCCTTCTTGGTTTGGTCTAGTCTCTAGAGTATATTTGTTACCTGAAAGGGAGAAAAAAACATTTCTCAGAAAACACAAACTACTAGTATGTGGACTTAAAAGTTTGTAATTATTGCAACATCGCTGTAAGTTGAACCTAAAAAACAGAGTTCAAGCTGATACACACAGTGATTAGCCAAATATGTTTGAATATAAGCTGGATAAACAAAACAGTATAGTGCAAAACAGTGACATTTTAAACTATAGAATTTTCCCTCAGGAACTTGAAGTGCTTTATAAAAATTATATTTCCTAAAACCCCTATGAGATAGTAGGTAATATGAGCACTTATAAGATAAAATTAGATCCACATGGCCTTCATTCACACTTACTTTAATTCCCTAAGTGCTACACCATTAATTTAGCATAGCCACTAAGGGATCTTTTTGGAACTTGCCAAGTTACTTGTGGAAATAAATGTACTATTCTTGGCTGCAGCACTAAATCTGTGATGTAAATTTTCATGAATTTGATTTAGACTGGTAAAAATAAGGTGTAGTGCTATTTTTACAAGTCTCAAGTGATAATACCACTATGAGATCTCTTATGAAATCAAATAACTAATCAAATTAGGATGAAATATGCATGTTAAAGCAAATACTCAAATTAAGTACTACCTTTCTAATAAGGATATTTAGAGACTGAGAGATGGAATTTCAACAATTGGTGACTCTAAAAATGGCACCTTGACTAGAGCTATCTTAAGATCTTACTTAGAATAATAAATGTTATTATTGCTCCTGCTTAAATGGGCTCCTGTCTTTCATCTGCAGACATGAAACTATGGCAGAACATAGTCTTGATGTAATTTTCCCCTTTGGGTTAATAATGATTGATGAACTGATATTAGAAGTCCCTTTTTTACTAAATTGGATATCCAAAGAGAGCCACCAGATGGCGATCTTAGACCCAGTTTTTAGGTCCAGAGAGCTGCATAGTATTTGGAGCCAAGATTCGTGCCTCAGAATGCTTGAATTAACAGATCCAGTGGAGAGTGTGTTCAAGTGCTCATTAACCTTTTTCAAGTTACAAAGCAATCCAATGCACTCATCTTCATAAGCAGTAGTCTGCTAGTCAAGATTCCAGGTTCTTAACTAGTCTTTTCAGTTTCTCACTAAAGATCCACTTCAATTCCAGATCAGCTCTATGTGGGATCCTGGAACATCCCCTCACTTTACCTAGAGGATTCAGATATTCTTAAAAGTACCCAGAGTCTCAATTCTTCAGGAAAAAAAGGAGCTTTTTGCCGGGTAATGGCTTGCAGCTCTCTCATTTTATGGTGAAACTTGACCATTGATGATGTTTCCCTTTTCCAATAAGTGAAGATTCTAAAAGCTTCTATTCCAACAGAGTAGGCTTAGAGCTTCCTTAGTCATTTACATTGACAAGCTCAAATTCCTACAATATTTGGACAAAGATCAACATATTGGAACACACAAATTTAAAGAAATTAAGTTTTATTTCAACATGCTATAAATTTTATATTAGAAATTAGATTTTTAAAAATCTAAATGTGATCTGATTTGCCTATTCACAATCTAGTTAATATTCTGGTTAAAAAAAAATCTCAGATCAAAGTTTAAGAAGACCAAGATCATGGCCTCCATCTAGAACTTAAATTCTTTCAGGTTAGGGGGGCAAGGGGTAGGGGGGGGAATGAGAGGTATCTGTAATACTATCAACAATAAAAACATATTTTTAAACAATTCTTTCAGGTTAACCAGGTCTAGTTCATCCTTGCTTTGATTTTAACTTACCTGAATATCTTACCATTCTAATCTCTACTCTTTACCTTTAGGTCCACTTTAAAATACAGAGACAAAAGCAGGAGCATACACCAAACACACTAAGACATGCATCAATGGCAAAATACTGACAATGTCATATTAAATGAGCCAAAGGACTACAGCGGAATACAATACAGCAAAGAAAATGAATAATCCACTCTTTATATGCAATAGTATAGATGAACTTCACAATTTTAAGGCTGAATAAGAGAAGCCATACACAAAAGTGTATATATACGTTATCATTTCATTTATACAAAACAAAAACTAATCTGGGTTATGCAAAGGCAGAACAGAGGTTACCCTGGGAAATGGATAGTGACTACAAAGGAGCACAAAGAGGGCTGGTGAGGTGCTGGTAATGTTCTGTTTTTGACTGGGTGCTGATTCATGTGCTCAGGTTTTGAAAATTAAATGAGTTATACATAAATAATAATAGTATATTCATTCAACTGATTCTTCAACTAGCAGCAAAGGTAAAACGCAACAATTTATCAAAACCACACATACTCTTCTGTAAATGTGCTGAATAAAAAGTTAAATGAAGCCCTAGCTGGTCTGGCTCGGTGGATAGAGCGTCAGCCTGCGGACTGAAGGGTCCCGGGTTTGATTCCGGTCAAGGGCATGTACCTTGGTTGCGGGCACATCCCCAGTGGGGCGGGGGGGTATGCAGGAGGCAGCTGATCGATGTTTCTCTCTCATCTATGTTTCTAACTCTCTCTCTCCTGTAAAAAATCAATAAAATACGTTAAAAAAATGTTAAATGAAAAATAAGGTGCCACTGTCAACAGCAATCTTGCTCATCTAAGGTAAAAACTGAATGATACTGGATCTCTGGCTAAACCGATAAACAGAGGCAATCACATTTGTTTTGGAAAATGGCTTTAGCTACAGATACCATTTTACAAAGCTACATTCTCATTTGTTTGCTGTCTTCCTAATATGTGATGACAAGAAGGAAACGGTGGTCCACTTGGAAACACATCCCAGAATGGAAGTTCTGTATCCTTAGAAGCTCCTGAATTAAAAAAAGGAAAAAGTTCTTCACTTTGACTCTGTTGGGTCAGGATAGTCAGCTCTCAATACACTGACAGAGAACATGGATATCAGGTACAAATACGCCAGAGCCAGGCTTGCTATTAGAACAATTCCTTTAAGAGTTTTCTAAAAACAGAAAGGCTAGCTAGTGGAAGTTCTCAAAAAACAGTTAGATATAGAAACGAAAGAAAAAGCAGGACATGATGCACAGAATTCCTTATTAGTCCTTAAATTACTGAGTGGACTCTATTATTGTCAGCACCAAAAGCGCTACCCAGGGAGAGAGGTGCAGAGGAATGCTGGTTTTAGTGCTGGCAGAGCTCTCACCTAATCCAGGGTAAACTATCTTCCAGTAGTGCTACCTTGAACAAGTTATTTAACTTCTCTTAGTCTCAATCTCTTATCCTGACATTGTTAGGCTTACACCAAATTACAGGGGGAAAAACCTGTAAATAACAAGCTTTGGCCATTTTGGCTCAGTGGATAGAGCATCGGCCTGCGGACTGAAGGGTCCCGGGTTCAATTCCAGTCAAGGGCACATGCCTAGGCTGTGAGCTCAATCCCCTGTAGGGGACATGCAGGAGGCAGCCAATCAATGATTTTCTCTCCTCACTGATGTTTCTCTCTCCCTCCCTCTTCTTTCCTCTCTGAAATCAATAAAAATATATTTTTAATAAAGTATAAAACAGTATTCAACATCCAATAAATAGAATGGAAAGTTTGATGACACCAAGGGCTATTTAGAGACATGAAGTAATGAAAACTCAGACACTGCATGAGGGAGTGCAAATTAAATCAACCTCTATAGGAAACAATTAGATAATATCTGTTAAATCTGAAAATGTACATGTCCTACTATATAGTAATTCCACTCCTAGTACCCTAGGGAACTCTGTGTACAAGGAAACATGTACAAAGAATGCTCACAGCAGCAGCACTGTTCCATTAATAGGAAAATGATAAATACTGGTACATACATTCAATGAATTATTCAAATAGTAGCAAAAATAAGACTGAAAAACTTATCAAAGGCACATTCACCAATATGGATAACCCTTAAAAATATAACATTGAAAGAAAAAATACAAGTGGCATAGGTGACTCACAATAAAATACCATTTTTAAAAAGATTTAAAAAACTATACAATGTATTGCTCAGAGGAAAACATATGACTAGCAATGTTTTCATAAAAAAAAACATGGGAATGATAATCACCAAGCTTAAGATGGTGGTTACCTGTCAGGAGCTGGGAGGAAAATGCAATTAGAGAAGTGTACATCAGATGCTCAAACTGTATTTGTAATGTTTGTGTTTATACCTATCTCTTTTATGACAAGTAATAAATCTGAAAAAGTGTCAAAGTACTTAACATAATACTTGTTGTATAGTAGAAAAATACACAATAAACAGCAGCTACTACTGCTATGATCTGAATTGTAGGGGGTACTTCTACCTTCTAAGTATATCACAGAAACCGTGGCAGTAAAGTAGGGAAGAAAGCTCAGCCAAAGGTCCATATGACTTTCCTCTATGTAAGAATGCAGGTGTAGACCTAACCGGTTTGGCTCAGTGGATAGAGCGTCAGCCTGCGGACTGAAGGGTCCTGGGTTCAATTCCAGTCATGGGCACATGCCCAGGTTGCTGGCTTGGTCCCCAATAGGGGGTGTGCAGGAGGCAGCTGATCAATGTTTCTCTCTCATTGATGTTTCTAACTCTCTATCCCTCTCCCGTCCTCTCTGTAAAAAATGAATAAAATATATTTAAAAAATAAAAGAAAAAAGAATGCAGGTGTGGCCCTGCTGGTGTGGCTCAGTGGTTGAGCATGAACCCACAAACCAAGAGGTCCCCAGGTTCCATTCCTGGGGTAAGGCACATGCCCAGGTTTCAGGCTTGAAGACCAGTAAGGGGCATGCAGGTGACATTGATGTTTCTATCTTATCTTTCTCCCTCCTCTCCCCCCCCTCTCTCAAATCAATAAAAACACTTAAAAAAAGAAAGAAAAGAAGAATGCAGGTGTAGAGAACAACGTGAATATGGCGGGGATAACAAATAACAACTTAGTCTCTAGACACACACTGTCCTAATTTAGTGCTAATTCAGCTGGGTCGTGTACATCAAATTAAAATGCTGCTACCAAAATCTGAATCCTACCTTTCTGGCTCTGTCATCATTACAGTGAGCTCTCACAGTGGACGAGGATGTCAGGGTTGCTGACCCAATGGGACTGCCACTCTGAGCCTCCTGGAGAGAGCACTGGCTTGGTGGTTAGGAGATTTGGGGTTTCCTGTCCTGGCTCCATCATGTACTAAGTAAGCAACCTTGGAAAAGACTCCAAATATCTCCAAGGGCTCATTTATTTTATCTGTAAAATAGGGGTAATATGGATACATGCCCAGAGGTTAAAAGCAAGGGCTCAGTCCCTAACTCCTTGGTTTCCTAGCTATGGGACACAGGCAAGTTTCTTAACCTCTATAAACCCATTTCCTTATTTGTAAATAAGAATAAGGAACTCATCTCACAGGATTACTGTGAGGATTAAATGAATAATCCATGCTAAGCCTCAGCACAGCGTCTAAACTTAGGCTGTAATTCTTTTTTTTTTTTTTAAATATATTTTATTGATTTTTTACAGAGAGGAAGGGAGAGAGAGAGTTAGAAACATCAATGAGAGAGAAATATCGATCAGCTGCCTCCTGCACATCTCCCACTGGGGATGTGCCCACAACCAAGGTACATGCCCTTGACCGGAATCAAACCCGGGACCCTTCAGTCCTCAGGCTATCCACTGAGCCAAACTGGTTTCGGCTAGGTTGTAATTCTGATGAAAAGTGATAATAGACATGAATGGGGCTTTGTAAATTGTAAAGCTCAGTAATTGCTATCTATATTTATATTTTCATTGTAACAATTTAAATTCTATTTTTAAAAAAGTTTATAAACTCAGGAACTAATGTATATAAATGCTGACTTTCAAGGAAATAGAACTTATTTTCCTAAAGTCAGCCATATATTTCTTACATTCTGTGGGAAAGACTGAAGTTTTAAAAATCTATTTTAGAAACTACAGCTGTCTCCAACTGTATGTCTGATAAGGTTCTCAAGAAAAGGTCAACTTGATCATATAATCCTGAAAATCTTAAATGTTCTCTAAAAACCCAGGATTCGCCAAACCGGTTTGGCTCAGTGGATAAGGCGTCGGCCTGCGGACTGAGAGGTCCTGGGTTCGATTCCGGTCAAGGGCATGAACCTTGGTTGCGGGCACATCCCCAGTGGGAGGTGTGCAGGAGGTGGCTGGTTGATCTTTCTAGCTCTCTATCCCTCTCCCTTCCTCGCTGAAAAAAATCAATAAAATATATTTTAAATAAAATAAAAACAAAAACCCAGGATTCTGAAGGTTTAGGTTAATGTATCTACAGTTAGTTACTTGAAATTCTTATATATGAAATATAATAATTTATATATCACATTTTCTTTATATCACATTCATCTATCGATGGACACCTCAGTTGCTTCCTTATCTTGGCTCTTGTAAATAATGCTGCATATATCTTCTCAAATTAGTGTTGTTTTCTTTGGATAAATACCCAGAAGTCAATTGCCAGGGTTGGATGGTATATCTATTTTAGTTTTTTGAGGAATCTCTATACTGTTTTACATAGGGGCTGCCCCAGTTTGCAGTCCCACTAACAGTGCATAAGGGTTCCATTTTCTCCACATCCTCGTCAGCATTTATTTATTGATTTATTGATGACCACCATTCTGATGAGTGTGAGGTGGTTTCTCATTGTGGTTTTAATTTGCATTTCCCTGATGATCAATGAAATTGAGCATCTTTTCCTTTGTCTGTTAGCCACCTGTATATCTTCTTTGGAGAAATGTCTTTTCATATCCTCTGCTCATTCTTCAATTGGATTGTTTCTTTATTTTGTTGAATTGTATGAGTTTCTTATGTAGTTTGGATAGCAACCCCTCATCAGATATACCACCTGTGAATATATTCTCCCATTCAGTAGGTTGCCTTTTTGTTTTGTTGAACGTTTCCTTCACTGTGCAGAAGCTTTTTAGTTTGATGTAGTCCCATTTGTTTGTTTTTGCTTTTGCTTTTATTTCCCTTGCTGAAGAGCTGTATCCAGAATGATCATTCTTATGCCAAATAGTTTACATCCTTTGTTTTTTTCTAGGAGTTTTACGGTCTCAGTCCTTACATTCAAGTTTTTAACCCATTTTGAGTTTATTTACTTATATGCTGTAAGAGAGTGGTCCATTTTCATTTTTTGCATGTATCTGTCCAATTTTCCAAGACCACCTGCTGAAGAAACTATCATTCCAGTGTATATTTTTACCTCCTCTGTCATAAATATGTTGACCATATTCTGGTCCATTGATGTGTCTGTTTTGTGCAGGACCAGATTGTTTTGAATATTATAGCTTTATAGCATAGTTTGAGATCAGAAAGTATGACACTTTGTTCTTTGTTTTTCTCTCTAAAGATTGCTTTGGCTATTTTGTGATTCCATATAAATTTTAGGATTATTTGCTATAGTCCTATGAAGAATGACATTGGTATTTTGATGAAAATTGCACTGAATCTGTAAATTTGTGTAGTGTCGTCATTTTAACAACATTATTCCTTCCAATCCATGAGCACTGTATATCCTTCCATTTATTTGTTGTCCCCTTCAATGTCTTACAGTTTTCAGAGTACAGGTCTTTTACCTCCTTGCTTAAGTTCATTCTTAGATATTCCATTCTTTTGGATGTAACTGATAATGGGACCATTTTCTCAATTTCTCCTTCTGATTATTCATTATTAGAAGATAGAAACATGAAGAAACATGATAGGTTTCTGTATATTAATTTTGTATCCTGCTACTTTACTGAATTCTTATTAATTCTATCATTTTGGTTGGATTCTTTAGGGTTTTCTATATATAGTATGTAATCTGCAAACAGTTTTACTTCTTCCCTTAATGTTTGGATGCCTTTTATTTCTTTTTCTGTCAGAGTGCTGTGGCTAGGACTTCCAGCACTATGTTGAATAATAGTGGCGAGAGTGGGCATCCTTGTCTTGTTCCTGATCTTAAATGAAAAGCTCCTAGCTTTTCACCAGTGAGTATGATGTTAGTTGTGCTCTTAGCATATAAAGCCTTTATCGAGTTAAGGTAAGTTCCTGCTATACTCACTTTGTTGAGTCTTTATCATAAATAGAAGTGGAATTTTATCAAATGCTTTTTCTGTATCGACTGGGATAATCATGATTTTCATCCTTGGTTCTGTTTATGTAATGAATCACATCGTTTTGTGGATGTTGAACCACTGTTGCATCCTTGGTATAAATCCCACCTGCTGGTGGCATATAATCCTCTTAATGTACTATTGAATTCAGTTTGCTAGTATTTTGTTGAGAATTTTGGCATCTATGAAGAACACAATTTTGGTGTTCTCTTCTTTTGGCAACTTTGGTAAATTATCTTGGTTTAATGGCTGATCTGAAGAGTTTCTTGAATATTTTGTATGCAGACAAGTACAGCATATGAAAATAAGCAAAATTTTCTTTTGCTTCCTTCCCACCTTTTAAATATCACATTTTTCCTTGACTTATTGCAATAATTAGTACGATAGTACAGCTGAACAAAAAAAGTAATTAGAGGGTATTCTTGTTTTGTTTTTTGCTTTTAGTGGAAATCCTTTTGAAACTTCACCATTAATCATGATGTTTGAGATAGATTTTTATCAGAGCAAGAGTTTTTATTTTTATTCATGAATGAGTGCTAACTTTTATCAATGTTTTTTCTAAGTCTACTGAAATGACTGCTTATGACTTTGGTTTACTTAATCTGTGGATTGAAACCCATTTGACCATAGCAAAATAAGTTTAATGTATTTGCAGAACAGAATTTCTTATAAAGAAACAATATAATGAGGATACCAGACTTCATCCTAAGATGTAAGATAGATAATGTTTGGTAAAACTTTTGTTTTAGCTCTTACACAAACACATGTGTATGTGCTCTCAGTTGCTGAATAAAACATCCTTCTTACTGTGGGTTGTTTAAAAAACAGTTTGAAAGCCACTAATCTATACTAGTCTCGAAGCATGAAAAAACACTGTAAAGGACAAATATTCTAAGGTTTTCTTAACACATTGTATGCGGGAAACGTATTTATACGTTTTACTTATACGTTTTACGTTGACTGGTAGTAGAGCGCAGGACACGTATTAATATGTTTTTTATAGACTAGCGGTAGAATGCGGGTAACGTATAAATACGTAAACTAAAGTTATCGTAATTTTACTGAACGTTGCCATTTGCGCAAAAAAATAGCAAAAATGGCCCGCACCACCTGTTAGCGCGCGATAAAAACTACCCGCAAACAATGTGTTAAAAATAAATAACACAATGTTTGGATTTTGTTCATTTAAAAATACCCAGATTTTCCTGGTATTATTATGTAAATATTATTTAAATACTCTTTAAAATATTTTATATTTAAATATTATTAATATTAGAATAATAAATCATAATCCCTTGACAGGCAAATAGCCTACATTCACAGAAACATCTTAAGTCACTCAAAAGTAACAGGAATAAATTAAGCATGAATTTCTGTAAAGGACTCTTCTTTGAGGATCACTTTTACAAACTTTATGTGTAATTTCTAGGGCTACATCTTTCATTATATTTTCAAAAGTATGTGACTTTAGGAATGACAGACCCTCTACTCCAAAAAGCTCAATGTTAATTTACATTTCTAAAATCAGAAGATAACGTGGCATCTGCACGA
>NW_006284839.1:1516408-1520275 GCF_000327345.1 Myotis davidii | reverse complement strand
CTGGCTTATTCATGTCTTGGCTGTTTATATTACTTCATCCTATGCGGACTAACTGCTTAGCCTTGTCAGTGGTTATATGCCCTCAAACCCCACCCATATACATAGGGCCATTCAATGTTTTTCTTTGCCAATCACTCCTGAAACTTTCTTTTAGGACATTTTTTTCTTTGCTTGTGAAATAATATTACTCACCCTACTCATTGGATTTATTTCTGGAAGATTTGTGGCTGCTTCCTGATTATACTGATTGTGATTTGTCACCAGTGAGCCTATTTAAAAAGAGGCAACTCCCAAAGAGGAGCCCCAACTTGTTCTGCACAATGGCAGCATTGTTGGTATAAGTATTTAATCCACCAAAGGGTAACAATTACTTGGGTGTAAGAATTTTGAAAAAAAATTTTTTTAACTCGCATTCCCTTCTTAAATTCCATGTATGCTGATGTTCTCTACTAAAGCCACTTTTCAAACAAATTGGCATTACACAGACATTTCAGGGACCACAGAATTTATCTTAGCAATGATACTGATATTTAGTGCCAAGTATATAAATCTGAAGAACATAGTATCACTGCTTCTAATTGCAATTTTTAAAACAATTTCAAATTCTATAAAGGTATGCTAATTCCCTGGCTGCTGCTGGATATAATTGTGTGGTATCCAAACTGAAAGAAAGCTTTCGTTATAGTCTTTTTAGAAGTCCCCCAAGTTAACTTACATAATAAACATAAATTTGAAAGTGCACAAAGCAATCTATTAGTTATATGTAATTTTATAATCCCCAAAGTAGTATATTTAAAATCATAGCAGCCTATTATACAATTACATTTGTTAAGTGGGAATGGCAAGAGTAGATGAGGAAAAGGGAGACTTTGTTTTTTACTTTAAATACTTCAGTGCTGAATAAATATTTAAACACTTTTTAGAAAAAACTGAATAAAGAGTAAAATTATAAAATCAAGACATTAGTTTTTTTCTACACCCTGTCATCCCCACCTCTAATCTCCTTCCAGACTTAGCACTGTGAGGGCGGAGGTCTGTGTGTCTTCTATAGCAGTCTATCTCCCACAGAGCCATCCCCATCGCAGATGCTCTGCATCTAGATGAGTAGAGGTGAAGGCAATGGGAGCAGGAGGATTCAACAAACCTTGAAGTGAGCATTAAAAATAGCACTTCTGCCCACAGTCGTGGCTCAGTGGTTGAGTGCCGACCTTTGAACCAGGAGGTCACAGTCGATTCCCAGTCAGGGCACATGCCCGGGGTTTCAGGCTCAATGCCCTGTGTGGGGCATGCAGGATCAATGATTCTCTCTCATCATTGATGTTTCTATCTCTCTCTCCCTCTCCCTTTCTCTCTGAAATCAATAAAAAAACTTTTTAAATAGCACTGCTATTTAGGAGTGAAGGGACCAAAGTTTTGCCATCCTGCAGCTGCTTGTTGGAATACTGACTTTAAGCTGTTTATTAAGAAACAAGACCCAGAAAGAACCTTTGGCCTTTTCCATCTAAACATCCTGCCTAAGCGGCTTGGATGAAAAGGCCTACTCCAGGAAGGGAATTTCAGGATATTCATTTTAGCCTAATTTGAATTAAGTATGGTAAATAGGAGGACTTCAGGCAGGGGCCTGTTCACTAGAAATCCTGTGTCCCATTGTTTCTGAGTTGCCTAGCAAGAATTTGCCTGCTGTGTGTTCCCTTCTCCCTCAACTATCTGTAAATCGCCCACTCTCACTTCTTAAATCTGAGACCCCATTCCCCCTACCTTTCTCCTTTATCCAAAATGTCATATATACTCAATGTTGCCTCACTGTTTTTGAAATTTTTATGCTTACGTGAATTTCCCATGCATATGTAATAAAATTTTATTTTCTCCTGTTAATGTCTTTTAATTTATTAACCCAGCTAGAAGAACTTAAAAGGTAGGAGGAAAAGTATTAATTTTGTAGCTCCCATTAGAAAGTAGACTTTAGAATAAAAAGATCCATTATCGCCTCCCTTTGAAATTCTAGTTAGTATTTATTCACAATTCTAACTGCTCTGCTCCTTCAACATTTAGACCCCTATTTGAATGGGACGGCCAGAGAAACCCTCTACAGGGCAAGTAATTGATCAGGACAATGTTACTACAAGTTTGAGAATATCATCCTGAATATTACATATGAAGTCCAATGCCAAGAACCTGACTCCTGTATGACATTCTTCTTTTGGAACTACTAAATAAAATGCTAATCACCTGTTAAATGGAATATAACTACTTCATTCTTATTGTTTCTAATCTCTACGTTCAATTCTACACCTTGCTACACAACAAACTCACTTCATATTTGGTCACTACTCTCAATAACCTATCACTTTCTCCATGAAGCCCATATACCTCAGCTTCGGCCTTAAGTCATTAGTCACAATATAGGTGCCTACACTGGGACCAGGCTGATACTTAAGGGCAGGAGCAAGAAACAAAAGTAAGTAACACTGATATAACAACCACTTCTCAGCTCCAGACTATGAGTTTATAAAAAACAGTGTGGGTAAAAATGAGTTTTGAAATCTTCCGTCTTGAACTGTAAAATACAATACTATGCAGAGAGGCCATGGGTTTAAATGAGGTCAAGGAGAAGTAACGCTTGAAAGTTGCTGTTGACAAACCTGTCCCAAATTTGCTGAAGGGGTGTTTGGGATTCCCCGTAGCTTTCTCCAACTGAAAGAGTCTCCAAGCATCGTTCATCACATTCTTCTCATGTTCTGAATCAACTGCATTCACCTCTCTGTCTTTGCAACTCTCATCAAATAACGGGCACAGAAAAAACTGCGCAAACCTAAGGGTGTGAAACATAATTTAAAAGCTGTTATTTTTAAAAAGTGGCCTTTAAAAAAATGCGTGAAATGTAATAGATAGGAAATATTAATTCTACAAAATCAGAAAAAACTACCATTGCTACTAAGAAAAAAGGAATATAAAATATATTTTAAGTAACATAAAAAATATATAATATTGGACATATGTAAATTCAGAAGTCAATCAACCCGAGAGATGTTAATTAGTGAAGATATAAAAAGATGAACACCTCCGATTCTGACACCAATTCCCATGTCTTTTTTCCACACCACCAAACAATTCTCCGACACCAGCTGGGTATCCCACAATTCAGCTCAATTAGGACACTGGCTACCTAAAAATCAGATGCTGCCCCCTACAAGGCTGCCCCCTTCACACACTAATCACAAGTCTGGTTGTCACCTAAGCTTCTGACCAACTCTCTGAACAATAGATGGGAGGATTCCACAACTTCCTCCTCAGGTTCTATTAATTTAACAGAGCAGCTCACAAGGCTCAGAGAAACATTTTACTTTCTAGCTTACTGGTTTATTATAAAAGGATATAATTCAGGAATAGTCAGAAAAAAGAGGTACACAGGGCAAGGTATGTGGGAAGTGGTGAGGAGTTTCCATGCCCTCTGAACACACCTCTCACCAAATCTCCATGTGGTCAAAACTAGGAGTTCTCCAAATTCCGTCCTTTTGGATTTTTAGGGAGGCTTTGTTGATTAAATCATTGACCATTAGTGACTGAACTTAATATCCAGCCCCATTCTCCTCCTTAGAGGTCTAGGGATGAGACTATAAATTTCAAATCTCTAATCATGTGGCTCCCACCTCAAGTTACCTAGGGGCTTCCCCCAAATCCTCATTAACATAACAACCTTTATGGTTCTTACCACTTAGGAAACTGCAAGGGGTTTTTAGGAGTTTTATGGGTCAGGAACAGAAAAGAAGACCAAATATATATTTCTTATTATAAATCACAATGTCGCCCTAGCTGGTTTGGCTCAGTGGATAGAGCGTCGGCCTGGGGACTGAAGGGTTCTGGACC
>NW_006284839.1:1513780-1514525 GCF_000327345.1 Myotis davidii | reverse complement strand
GTTAGAAACATAGATGAGAGAGAAACATCGATCAGCTGCCTCCTGCACATCTCCTACTGGGGATGTGCCCGCAACCCAGGTACATGCCCTTGACCGGAATCAAACCCGGGACCTTTCAGTTCACAGGCCGACATTCTATCCACTGAGCCAAACTGGTTTTGGCTAAAATACCTCTTGTTAAGCTATAAAGCTGTGAAGGCATCTCTGTAAAAATAATAACTGTTACTATTACTAGTATTAATGTCTTAAGTGCACAAAGTTGGATAATGTATAGAGTATTCAGCATTACCTGTCTAGGGCACCTTCTAGGTGTTCATGGGAAACATCGAAATAATAATTGGTATGCTCTCCACTAGTAAAAGCATTTGAACTTCCTGCATGCTCACTGAGAAACTGGCTGTATTCATTTTCTTTAGGATATTTCTTTGTTCCCAAAAATAGCATATGTTCACAAAAATGACTTAAGCCAGCAATATTTGGAGGATCTGACAATGAACCTGTAAAGAGTAGAGAAAACATACATATATAATAAATCATTTTTTATGTTGAAAGAAATCAAGTACAGATAAGTCACAGATGATTTGAAATTTCTGTTAGCATGACAACTCCAATCATACAATCAGAAAAAGCTAAGCATAGGCTGCTCTAAAATAATATTGTTTAGTTCTAGCTCCACCTTTTGACATTAATTAGTTGGTGACCTTGGACAGATTTTAACCTCTCTGGACATTAGTTTCCTCACACA
>NW_006284839.1:1491846-1513751 GCF_000327345.1 Myotis davidii | reverse complement strand
AAAGAGTTGAATTCACTGTTGTTTTTATTTTGCAGGAGATAATAGAGCAGAGTGCTAAGGGCACTGGTTTGGAGGTTAGCAGCTCTGTTATTAGCTATGAAACTTTGAGCACAATACTTCATCCATCTTGCCTCAGTCACTTTTCTATATACACATCTACCTTAAGGGAGTTGTGTGAATAAAAATTAGATATTTGCAAAGCACACAGTATTGTGCTCAGCAATAATCATTTTTATTAACATATGATGGTTATTACTTTCTTCCCTCAATTTTAAAATGACACTGAGTTAAACAAAAATTTTTCAGAAAGAAAACATGCCTCACTAAATGTACATATAGATAAGAAGCAAGCTGAGTAAAGCAGCATTAAAAGTGGAATAAATATGCACACAAGAATCTAGGAAATGTATTTCCTTGTGTACCAGAAGTGTACAAAAGTGAAAGAATTAGAACTGTTACAGTACAAGATGGGAATGAATTTCCTTGCTGCTAGGCCACCTCAGCTGGGAACCTAACAAGATGCTCTTGGTAGATGTAAAATTATTTGTCTTAGACAATTGTAGATTATCAATAGCTGTACAGGGCTACTGTACAAAATAAGGTACATGAAACTGGCAACTGTTAGGTCTTTATTTGCACAAATATGGAAAGTTCTAATAAATGTCAACATCAGGTCAAAGCCTAATTCACGATTTTAAATTGTACCTATGTGTACATCAAGTGCTGCTGATGACTTATCCGTGGTGGGATCGCTGATGAGAAGTACTTTGATGCCATTGGCCAACTCCAGCCCCCGGTATTCTCGCTTGTCTTCAGGAGATTTGATAATGTGATTTCCTAGTCTCTTGATGGCTGGATTATTCATTTTGCTGTAGGTCTTTTTGTGGAAACTTAAAAGAAAAAAATTAATTGTTAGATTGTGGCTGCCTTTTTCTTTCTTTCTTTTTTTAAAGAACAAAGAGTAACATCCAGCAAAACCATTTATTGCATCATCAGATTAAAGCACATCTGGAGGAAACTTTTTATAGCCTACCTACAGGGTATAATCATTCCACTCCTTCCTCCCATCATTCTTTCAGAGAAATGTTAATATTGTTTTTGTAGAGCCATATTTAGGACAGCACATGGATGGGGATTTGAGAGAGGATGGGTTGGGCCATGAGTTGGCCCATGTGCTGACCTAGAATACAGTTTTCAATTACCAATAACTGCTTTCCCACATATTTCAGAGGCATCTGCTAGAGTAAGTGAGCCGAGAGTTGTAAGAATTATTATAAGGTCATCCAAAACATTGCTCAACTTGATGACATTCAAAGATAGGGCAAATCTAGAACTCATCAGTCTGGTATGCACATGCTCAGAACATAGGGAACAAGCTTCAATGAGGAAAAATCCTGTGAAGTCCTAGTAGAAAATAAGTGATCTGGGCTGTCCTATGAGTCATGGCAGCAAAAGTAGGGACATAAAAATAAACAAGGTTGGAAGGACCCCAAGTAATTTTTGTAGTCCAGTGCAAAGGTGAATGCCAGAGCAGAAACAAGTCCAGTCATCTTAACAAAGATGTTAAATTGTCTTACAGAGGACTTACATCCCTTCCTCTAATAGTCCTTTTCTTCTCTAAGAAAGCTAGAGTTATGCTGATGGAAAGGGGCTCTTGACTGCTATGCAGGGATTATTAGTGCAGCAAAGGGATTTTCCAAAGCATGGGGTATGTATGTTTTGAGACTAAGAGTGGATGCTATTCTTGTCTATGCTGCAAATTGCTTAAGAGACAAAAACTGAGCCTGTTATTATTAGTAGGTAAATATACTAATCAAGTAAAGCAAAAACATATCTTAAATTATAGAGGAAAAATGACCCTGTGCTACCACATTTGCTTCTCACCTGGAAGACAAAAGAAGTGGATTTGACTGCTCCTTAACCCCTTCCCCGGCAGAAACGTGTATACACGTTTTCACAAAATATTCTTTTTTCAGTCGTCGACGAGTATACTCGTCTAAAACTTTACCTTCAAAAACCAGCTACATACGTACCATTCTACATAATTTCATCTAGAAACTTTCTGAGGAAATACTATTCTTAACCACAAAAATGGGAAGAAAAAATAATTACAAACTGTTTTCATAACCAGCATCAAAAATACTATATAGAACCAAAATAAAAAAATTAGTCTGAAAAAGAAACGTTTTTAACAAAAAAATTGTTGGGGAAAGGGGTTAAAGACTGACATCCAGATTTAAGAGCAAATCAGAGGGGACACAAATAGACATACAATTTTATGGGATAAAAACTTTATTTTTTGTGTTAAAATCTTTGGAGATTAATGGAGTGAAAAATCCAGTTTGCTTTTATCAGAAAAGCTTCCTCTCTAAAATAATCTGTAACTAGTCTTCTGAGTAAGAAATTATCAACCAAAGAGGTTTGTTTGCTCCTATCAAGATTATCCCTGATATCTTCTTTAGAAAAGACTATTTGGAATATTAAAGATCAGTAGCATAGGTCATATTAAATGTATCATACCCATTTTTAAAAACCACATAGTACTTTACAGAGACATTGCTAATAGTTTTGCCCTATTTATAGTAAAAAAATTTTTTTTAAAATAAAGGACATATTATTTTTTATTTTATTTATTTATTGATTGATTGACTGATTGATTGATTCAGAGAGGAAGGGAGAGGGAGAGAGAGAAACATCAATGGTAAGAGAGAATCACTGATCCACTAACTCCTGCACACCCCCTACTGGGGATCGAGCCCACAACCTGGGCATGTGCCCTTGACTGGAATCGAACCCAGACCCTTCAGTCCGCAGGTCAATGCTCTAGCCACTGAGCCAAACCAGCTATGGCAGTAAAAATTCTTGAAAAACAAAATATAATACTAACATTTTGGGGATATAAGGCCACTGTTGGAAAATTCAAAAGCAATTTGGAAGTGAAAAGTTTTTATTAACAACTTCTTTCTACTTCATTAGCCACAAACCACTTTAAGATCAATGTCAAAGGCAGATAAAAATCCGAGTGCAAAGTCCTAAAAAATGGTATTTAGTGGTTTAAAAAAATCTCAGCGTAACAGAAAATGGTCTATCTAAGCCTCCAAAGACAGGCACAATAATAAACCTGGTTAAGGTATTTCCCCAGGGGCAATCTGGACTACAGCAAATGCCTTCAGTTAATAGCTGGTTG
Source organism: Myotis davidii (assembly GCF_000327345.1). NCBI lineage: Eukaryota > Metazoa > Chordata > Mammalia > Chiroptera > Vespertilionidae > Myotis > Myotis davidii. The sequence continues at coordinate 1,510,564 of NW_006284839.1, read as the reverse complement.
TGAAAACCTTGAGTTCAATATAAATTACTATTTTGAAAAATGAGTTCCAACCTAGCAGCAACATTAAGATTAGATAAGCCACGAGGCAGCCTCCATTAAGACTCCGCAGCCACAAGGGCAGCATTAAAAGAAAACATTAAAGCTCTGCGTGCACCAGAGATGCCTAGGCTCCTCCCTGCAAAGCTCTACTAGAGGAAGGGAGGGGACTGGGATTTTAGTGATGAATTCCACTAAGTGGGAGCAAAAACTAAAGGCTATTTTGGTTCCACTGCCATTGTTTATACCCAAAGCTCTCTACTGTGCTTGCCCAGCCAGTTTCATTTAGGGGAACCAAAAGTTACAAGCAACTAAAATGTAATAATGATGATGCTGATGATGGCAGAGCTCTGAAACTTCTACTCAATCCACAACTGTAGTGAGATCAAATACAGATCACTGAGGGAGGACAAACTGTCTTATTCTATGGGAGGTGAAAAATTCATTGTAAATAAGATAACCACCCTTAACTATAGGCTATATTCTGTACTTTTTTCGGGGTTCAATTTCTCTTATCCAGATTTTCATTATCTTAAAGGAAAAAATAGAATCAGAGGCATTAGATAACTCATTTGGGCACTGACGCTATGATTGGGTAATATCCGTGGTATGGCTAAGAATAAAGAGAGAGATTTATTCTATAAGTCAAACATAAAAATTAGTCCAACTACTTTTAGACATTTGTATACGAGATCAAGGACAACTATAAATTTCCAAGCTAACAATGCTCCTGAATCAAATATGACTTCTTGAAGTAAAAGCCAAATGGGTTAATAGCAGCATTTTCAAACAAGATCCTTCCCAGCAACCCATATTCAATAGCACAGGCTGGCTTTACCTAAAGCATGTCTATCAACACATCCTACAACAATTTGATTCTCACCTTCTGGAGAACTGGAGGAAATGATCTGGAACTCCTCTGATGATGATGAATTCATCAACAGCTTGCCTGTCTCTGTATTTATACTCATGAGATCACATGTCTAGCCATTTCAGCTCATTAGCATACAGCCTTCAAAAATAATTTTACTGATTACAAATGTTCTCCAATTTGCACCCAACAAAGAGTGAACAAGTAAGTATTCTGACTTTTAGATGCCAAGCTAGTCATAAATCAAATGCTTTCCCAGACATTTATTTGATATTTTTAACCTGTCAAAGTCAAAATCTTAGAATTACTTTCAATTTCAGGGACTTTATCACACATTGGAAACTTCATCAAAGGCACAGAATTGTCAGTGTTAAGCATTCTCATGAACTTGGAGAGATATTTAGTAATTACAGCATATTTTGTCATTTTGTTTAGAATTTACAACACAGAAGTTTAGAATTTATAAGCTGGAAGAGCCATTAGATGTTACCTAATTCTTTGCAGTTCATGGACTAGCGGGACTCTTCCCAAGAGCTTGTTAAATATATAAAATATCAGAAACCACCAGAGACCTGCTAAGCCAGAACCTGTATTTTAACAAGATCCCCAAATGGGCTAGTCCCCTATCTTACTTATAAGAAAACTAAGGAACCTGAAATCACTTGTCCAAGATTATATAGCTAAAGTTACAGCTAGAACTCAGTTATTAACTGTGTCCACTCCAGCACCTCAAAATCCAAATAAACATTTAAGGAGGCCTATGAAGATCCAGACACTACACCCTGCATGCTGGCTACAAAGATGAGTATGCCAGAGCCTTGGCTCTGAAGAAACCCACTCTAGCGACAGACAGGAAAACAAGTCAACTTTTAACTGTTGTCCAGGACACTATGGGAGTAATGGAGGGGGGACACCTAACTTTCTAGGAGAGGAGAGAGGAAAGAGAGCAGGTGAATAGAAGCATGGCAAATAAGAGGGAGTTACCAGAGAAAAGGACTGGTGCTGAGAAAAAAAACATGAGGCATAAAGAGGAAATACAAGAGCTTGGTGTTAATAGAACTACAACTAGAACTTCCACTGAGAGATCTGGACATATAAAGGCCTAAATTGCACGTTTGCAAAAACAAATTGCCAAATAAGTCATTTCCAAATTCTCATATCAAAAGAAATTTTTTCTGCAAATAATCTTTTATTCAGATGACCTTTTACAATCCTTTTTCTCATACCGCTTTAAGTATTGCACAGTTAATTGAATAGACTGAGAAACTTTATGTTGCCTTTGTTCGATCTGATCCATTTCTAATTTCGAAATGAATGACCTATAAACCCAAACAGGTGACTAATCATGCTAATAGTCAATTAGGTATCAAACCTCCCTTCTGTGGAATCCATCCACCCACTGCAAACCAGAGGCGGAAGCTGAGCTTACCCTATGACACTCCTGAACAAGGAGGAGGCATCCCAGGAGAAAATGCCTGAAATCAGAATCATACCATAAACATTTCTTCCCCACAGAAAGCAGAGGTAAGTAAGAATATGAAGGTAGTGGTAGTACTAGAATGCCTCACTATAAGACTACATATTCCCAAATACTGTTTACGTCACTTGACCTAAAAAAATAACGTCTCAGGGAATCATCTTCAGTTACAGAGATCAGTACCCCTTACCTCATACACAAGCTAGATTATAAAGATGGGTATAAACTAAAACCCTGTCAATTAAATAATATTTTCTCATGATGAATGCTTTGTCTTTGTTTCAGACAAAATGTCAGGTGTTCTAACTCTATGCGCCTTCTGGAAAGGTATTTACAAAGAAAAAACAAACTCTTTTTAAAAAAATATATTTTATTGATTTTTTACAGAGAGGAAGGGAGAGAGATAGAGAGTCAGAAACATCGATGAGAGAGAAACATCGATCAGCCACCTCCTGCACATTTCCTACTGGGGATATGCCCACAACTCAGGTACATGCCCTTGACTGGAATCGAACCCGAGACCCTTCAGTCCGCAGGCCGACACTCTACCCACTGAGCCAAACTGGCTTTGGCGACAAACTCTTAAATGAGTAAGGAATCCTATAGCAGTATCATTTTAGAGATATGTGCTTTTGCAAATTTTGTTCTAGTTTTGGTGCATATATACAACCAGAAGCCCGCTGCACGAAATTCACGCATGGGTAGGGTCCCTAGACCTGACTGGCCATCAGGGCTGATCAGGGCCTTCCTTCCCCTGACTGCTGGCTGGGTCCTTCCTTCGTTCCATGCCACCTCCTGGTAGTCAGCGCACATCATAGCAAGCAGTTGAACTCCCAGTCGGTCGAACTCCCAGTCGGTCGAACTCCCGAGGGGACAATTTGCATATTAGCCTTTTATTATATAGGACTAGAGGCCCAGTCACGAGATTCATGCATGGGAGCGGGGGGTCCTCAGCCCTGCCTGGTAGCCCTCGGGGGATGTCTGACCAGCCGTGAGCCTGGCTTCTGGCTGAGTGCAATGACCGCTAGGGATAGCTCCTGCGTTGAGCATCTGCCCCATGGTGGTCAGTGTGTATCATAGTGACCGGCTATTCCAACGTTCGGTCCATCTGCATATTATCCTTTTATTATATAGGATGGCTGTTTATTCTAAAAATGACAAGCTTATGTGGGGGAGGAAGATATTTTACTCTACCCTTCTAGGTTCCTTTGGGTGGTCTACTAATTAAGTCAACATGAGACAAAGTAACAAGAGAAATTAACTAAATTTAGTTACATATGTATGTATGTATGTATGGGAACCCCACATATGAGAGTCAGTGATCCCACATACATAAGAGGTTCACAGACAGAAAGTTAAAAATGGTATGTATGATACTCTATGCTAGGGATGAGGTACAATGTGCCTTGGGGCTTCAGAGGGGAAGAAGGTCATTCGCAGAATAGGAGCCGATGTTCAATTATTACAAGTTTGTCCTATATATCATCAAGTTTTAGGCTTCTTTTTTAGAGAGAGTGGAAGGGAGGGAGGGAGGAAGGAAGAAAGGAGGAGAGAGAAAGGGGGGGAGAAGTGAAATGTGAGAGAGACACATCGATTGGTTTGACTCCAACACATGCCTAAATATGATTTCAGAGAGGAAGGAAGAGGGAGAGAGAGATAGAAACATCAATGATGAGAGAGAATCACTGACTGGCTGCCTCCTGCACGACCCCCACTGGGGATGGAGCCCACAACCTGGGCATGTGCCCTGACCAGAGATGGAACTGTGACCTCCTGGTTCATAGGTCTGAGGAGACAGAAGAAAGCTAGGTAGTCAGGACCATGCGAGGGGTGGGGGGATGACGGGGACTAGAACCGAGAACCCAGCTAGGCAGAATTACTAAGGCACCCAACAGGGCAGGGAAGGGTGGGTAAGTGAGACATGACCTTTAAAATGTCTGAATGTTGCTAAGACGGGCAGCTTGCAGATAACCAATCACAAGACAATAAGGTGTATAACCAATCCCAAGATTGTTATTAAGGCAAAATTCTTTGAAAGGATCTCTCTCCCTCCCTCTCTCTATTCTTGGGTTGATGGCAGGAGACATGCTCCCCTGCACCCAAGTGGCTGATGGCCATGTAGGACTCTACACATAGACTGACAGACTTTAACACCCGACTGTAACATGGAAAGGAAGCTCTGGACATTGGCCTGCTCCCAGAACCCAAGCTGCACTTTTTCCAGGACTGGCTTCTCTCAATAACCTTTTCCTCCATTGACCCGTTTTTGTCTGTGAACCCTTTCTTCAGACTAAAACCCCACATTTTGGTTTCAGGTCGGCGCTCTAACAGAGCCACAGTGGCCGGGCTATCGAAGGTTTCTTATAGCTCTATGTGGTAACCTAGGGTGTTTCACAAGTATCCTTGCTCCACAGAGAGGCTTCAGGCTGTTAGGAAATGTGAGAAAGATGCCACTGTACTAATCCTAACAATCACTCCATCTTTAAAGTGTCATATGCTTTATAAACTGCTAATTTAATCTTTTCATTCTCCTTAACCCCAGATGAGGAAACGAAAGCTCAATAATTAAGTGATTTGCCCAAGGGCATTCACATGCTTGATTTGTGGCAAAGCTGGAGGGACCTATAGTGACAGAGGAGGATAGGAAGGGGAGGAGCAGAAGGTGGTACTTAAGGAAATCATAAATGGCTTCCTTTCTCAGTTCCCAGTGCCACCCCCACAGCCCTTCCCTGACCCCATTCTCCTCCCTAACAATCCCAAATAACAAAGACAAGGAAATAAATTTTAAATAGGTCAAAATAAATGATGCAAGAAATGTTTTCTGTTTTCCTCTTCTACTTCCCATGTAAAACAGAGATAAGTAGTGGAAGGAGGCTGGAAGAATGCTTCTAATCTGCCAAAGGAGTCCCTGGGCTGAGAACCATATCTTCTCACTATACTTCGCTAATAAGAAAGAAAAAGAAAAATGTATAGCAGGATTAAATGTATAGTAGGTTTAAAGAGAGAAGAGAGTATAGAATTGTCACATGCATAAAAGGGAATATAAAAATAATTGCTACAGTAGATATAGTAGGGTTATGGGTAATTTATTTTTTAGATGCATCCATTAAGCCATAGGAACAGAAAAAAAAGAAAGAAAAACATTTAACTGTTAGGGTCGCCGAAGGAGGAACACCCGAGGCCAAAAGAGGTGAAGAATTATAAATTTATTAGATCATCTGAATACCAGATGGGCTGAGCCCCAAAGACTGGGAGGCAGAGGTTTTTAAAAGGAGTCTAGGCGGGCTTTTTCTGGTCGGAGAATTCTCTGTGCAGGTCCAGATTCTGGGAAACTCCGGAGGGGAGAGATAATGGTCTTACCAAGTGGAATGCCCTCGAAGCAAGTGGAATGTCCATTGTGAAGTGGCTTAAAGGTCAGTTCCCAGAGGAGGGGGTATCAATTCAATGATCTGATCAGACCTAACAGTAATCATCTTGGTAGATGCAGAAAAAGTACTTAACTAAATTCAATAATCATTCATGTCTTGAAAAAAAAAAAGTCAGCAAACTAAAAATAAGAGGGAGAATATTCCTTCATCCCCACAAACAGGATGCTACTACAGTCTCTTCTAGTCAACACTGTTCTGGCCAGTTCAATAATGCAAGAAAAAGAAAACACATGTAGATGTACCAGGAAGGGGAGGTGGACTAACATAATTCATGGCTGGCATGACTGTGTATGTAAAAAAATCACAACACTCTACTGACAACTTCCATTTCTGAGTAGGATATAATAGGTTATGCCAACCTGATTCAGGTTCAATAACTACAAAAGCCACAATAAATTACAAAAATCACATTTTTAAAGATATTGGAGAGTTGTACAAGCAATAAGGATCAGAGGGACTGGAATTCCAGAAAGGGGTGAGCCGGGAAGTGAGCTGATGATCACCACCTGTTTTCTTCTCTGGGGGTATTGGGCAATTCTGGGTGTGGCTTGGAGATCATGTTTGGACCAAGCAAAAGAACTCTAGGGGAAGAGAAACAAGCGAAGCTTAAGTAGGCACAAGGTGTTGAGATAGGCCAGAACAAATGGAATAGAGGAACTGAGCAGAAAGCTGAAAAAACTGACAGAGCAATTTACAGCAGATACAGAAAGTTACCTCCCTAGAAATAACATCTAGGCCTCAGATATTTAAGCTCCAGACCAGAAAAGGAGCAAAGCCAGGTGGACTGATGACCCTGACCAATTAGTGAAGACCAGGACTCTGTGGGAGCACATCAAGAAAACATGAATATTCTGTTGAAACCCTCCCCTAAGATTCCTGCGTGTGAGAAAGAGATAAAGCCTCAAGACAGTGCTCTCCTGCTGGAATTCCAGCAGGGCATAATAAAATGCAAGATGTCTTCAAAAGGTTTTTGGGCTTCTATATTCAGCAGGGCTGAATCATATTACCTGCTGCTGGAATAGCTGAAAGCATTTCCCCAAACCTGAAAATCTGCATATATTATTGCCTGTGGAGAGCAGTTCCCCCAACCGGACAATGCCTACTGTTTACCAAACTTACCTTTGATATGTATATCTGTTTTGCTATAGGGCAAAATGTGTGAATAAAGAGCCCTCGGTCCAGAGATTCAGAGAAAACTTGGTTACTGAAGCTATGTCCCCTTTGGCTCCCCAAAACGCCTTCCAAATTTATATTTTATGTCTAGTTTATTAATTTACTTGCAGCCCTTCTCCAGATTCCTGAACCCTTCCAGATGCAGGGAAAGAACCCTGGCACTCTCCTACTGAGGAACATCCCCAGCCATTCCATTTCTCCTCTTCTTCTCCCACTTGCCCCCCATAGGAATGCATCTCCTACACTCTAAGGCAAGCATGTCAAACGCAAAGGCTAACATGGGCCAAATAAACAAGGTCTAAGTTTATGTGGGCCACAAAAAACACAAAAGCTTCAATTTTCATAGAAACGTAGGTTTATTTCAATAGAGATATGCTGAATACGAAGGATGGTGTGCCTGTGCGTAAGGCACGTAAGGGAAATGAATGCAACACCATTATAGTAATCAGTCATTAGCGAACGTTGTAGTTCGTTATTAATAATTATGTGTAACAGGATACTGTAAAAATTAAGTTATGAAATTTTTATTAAAACATTTCTTACACACCATTATATTGGCTGGGCCGCAAAAATATTCGTTGTGGGCCACATGTGGCCTGCGGGCCGCGAGTTTGACATGATTGCTCTAAGGGACTCCAAGAGACTTGCAACCTGGGGAGCAACGGGCAGCTCTTCACAGGCTAGTCCTCTGAATATGTCCCCAAGGCCCCCTTTCCTCTGACTTCCCAGAGAGCTAGGGCAGCCCAGCCTAGGCTTCCCTGTTGCTTTTACTAAGCCCTTTCTTTCTTGTTTTACTGTCCCCAGCTTTAATAAACATTCTCTCATAGTCCCCTGGACTCGTGAAATTTTTCCTGCATGAAGTCAAGAACCCACACGCTACCTGGCAGCCCTAGGCAGACCCATTTCCAGTAACAGTGTGACAGACTAAAGCCCCAAGATGCCCCAAATTCACAGCTTATTTTTGCCACAGGAGTTTAACTTAGATACCACCACATTCCAACTAGAATGTTAAAATGAAAAAGTTGGAAAATAGCAGGTGATAGAGAAGTTTTGGGGCAACCCAAACTCTCATACACTGCCGGTGGGAATGCAAATTAATACAAACATTATTTAAAAACTGGCAGTACATATTTATATAAATTATATATAAAACTAACAATATGACCTAACAATTCATGTATTAGATACACACCCAAAATAAATGCATGTATATGTTTATAGTAATTCTATTCATAACAGCTAAAACTAGAAATGACCAAATGTCCATCAACTGTGAAAAGATAAACTGTGACATATTCACACAACAGAATAGTATACAACAATGAAAATGAATAATCTAGAATAAAGCACAAAAATAAGGATGAATCTCACTAAAAGGGATGAATGAAAGAAGCTACATGCAAAAGAATAAATACTGTATCCTTCCATACATACAAAGTGCAAGGGCAAGCTATGCCTTTATGTTAGGATAGTGGTTACCTTAGAGGGCAAAAGGTAGTGATTAGAAGGAAGAATGAGGGCGGCTTCTGGGTACTGGTCCCTTGCTGGCTATACAGACATGTTCGATTTGTGTAAATTCATCAAGCTGAACACTTATGATATATATTTTAATTAAAAGTTTTTAAAATATCATAAAGCAGTATAATAAAAGAGGGAGGGAGGTATGAATTGCTCAAGGCTATAACTATCAATCACCAAAAGTCATCCTAGAAACAATACCACTTGGATAATGAAAAGTAGCTATCCATATCAAACAGGTGCTAAACAGAGAGGGCTCACTAAGAAATAATAGTCCAATTAACATGATAATTATCTAAACCTTCTCAGGTGTGTCCCAGATAATTCTATTGATGTCATCCTGGCCACAAGAAATAGAAGCCAAGTACAGCATGAATCAACTAAGTCAATAATAAAGTATGTTAAATATTTTAATCAAGTCTTTACTCATTATGTTAAGATTTGAAACTAATTTTAGTATTACTTACTTTAAACTCGTTAAGATTTAAAAGTAAAATATTTCCAGCAACCAATTAAAAGTGACAGAGCAATAAATGTAATCAAAATAAAAGCAAAATGATTAAACTTTATTATTTTTTGTAATCCTCACCTGAAGATATCTTTTCCAGTGATTTTTAAAGTGAAAGGGTTGGAAGAGGTGGGAGGAGGGAGAGGAAGAGAGAGAGAAACATTGATGTAAGAGACACATCAACTGGTTGCCTCCCGAAAGAGGCCCGACTGGAGCCAGATATTAAACCTGCAACCGAGGCACATGCCCTCAGTCCTTGGGCAAAGGCTCTAACCACTGAGCAACAGGCCACGGTGATTAAACTTTAAATAAATTCTCCCCTCAACAATTTTTCAACATTTATATCAAACAACAATTAATCCAGGATTTGAACTGGATACGTTCTTTATTTTAAAACGAAACAAAAAGAATAATATATATAGTAAACATTTCTTTAAACTCAGAATTAATTTTGCATATACTCATAGATGCTCCATGATCCCAGAGCGGCAGGACAGCTCAAAGATCCCTGTCATGGTCTCTAAAGATTAATTTAAACCACAGAGTAGGAAGAGTTACCAACCTGTAAGTAATTCTTTCAAGACAGCCCTCCAAGGAAGGCAACCCACAAACACCCAAATTCTGTATTCTGTGTGGATCTCTACTTGAAGTTCAGTTCCATTTGTTTGTACACTCTGGTTCTGACAGGAGGGGAATCCTGCCCTCTTCAGCTAATGCTGGTTCAGGAAGCTTAACCTGCACTCTGCCTTCATATTATACTTAACACCAGTACTGATCCACTGACCACTTCCAGCCAGTGTTCAAGTAACTATAAACCTTCACCTTTACCCAATCACCCCTTTGCTGCCTAGATCCTGGATACTATTGGACTCTTCTGGTCAAACTGGGCTTGTGAGCTCATTTAATTTTGCCAGTAAGAGTCACCTGAAGTGTTCATATGGGTCCATTAAATTGACAGAGGCACCTAAAATTGCATTAGACTTGGGCAGCACTTACGGCATTTCTACTATAAAATAGGTATATAGGTATAAATATACTTCACCAACGTAGTCTCTGGTACAAAGTAGGCAACCATAAATGGTACCCTTATATTATAATCATAATTATGGTCCTAGGGAGGTGAGATGCAAATTGATAACCTCAATAACCACCATGTTATTACTAACATTCTTAACATAGGCTCATGCATATTACAGCTGCATACTGTCATCTCCAGAGGTCAAAAACATTGACTAGACAGACTAGTAATAGGATAGTACTTTATAAGCCTCAGAAAACCAGGTAAATAATTATCCCTTTGTAACTGCTATAGGTGAGCCACTGTTTATAGTCTGTGGTTCTCAATAGGTGTCAATTTTGCTCCCCAAAGGGACATGTGGCAATACGTCCCAACTGAACTGTCAAAACTGAAGTACGCAACTGGCAACTAGTGAGCGGAGAACAGGTGTGCTGCTCAGCATCCTATATTGCACAGAATAGTCCCTACCACAAAGAATTATCCAGCCCAAAATGTCAATAGTGTCAAGAATGAAAGACCCTAGTTTATAGTTCTGACTTTTTTATTCAAAAAATAATGGACCAGAATCACTACAACCAATTCGATACACTTAAAATAAAACCATGAGATAGCTTCATCAAAACACACAAAGCTATCTGCTTTAAACTCCCATCTCTTTATTTATTTTTAAAAATCTAAACAAACAAACAAAAAAGGCTTCCAAGAGGGGTAAAACTGATAATGAAGAAGAGAGAGATGTGCAGCAGCCCTGTCCTTGAGTGAGCAATCTAGTGCACTAGTAAAGTCTGCCTCAGAAAGGAGCACTGGGACAGACCCTTACTGAACTCATAGTCAGTATCTTGCACAGCACAAACTCCTTATAGGAAGTATACCTTCAATGCACCCCTCACATAGATCCGTTGATTCTCATTTTTCCTGCATGGGAAATTAAACCTCATAAAAGTTATTTGGTTAGAGCCAAACAGGCATTAAATAAACAGAACTAGGATTCAAATCCAGGTCTTCAGAGACCAAAGCAACATGCTCTTAACCATTCCACCAAATTAAAAAGTTTATTTTATGTACAGAGACTAAATCTTTGGAAGGATACTCACAGAAATGTTGAGTATGGTTACTATGGATAATAGATACTAGGTGATCTTTATTCTTTGAACTTTTCAGAAAAGTACAGAAAGAATCTTTGAAAAGATAAAACTTAAAGGACTTTAATGCACTAGGCTCTACTTACTAAGTTTATAAGCCCAAAGTGAACTTTTATTACTATTATTATTCTGTTGTTATTAACTTGAATCAGCTACATCAGAAAATAGCAGAACTAATTAATAAAGAAAAATATGGACTCCATTTTCATTCACTGTTGTTTTGACAACTTGGTCCCCTTAAGAAACTAGTTCGTGCCCTAGCTGGTTTGGCTCACTGGATAGAGCGTAGGCCTGCGGACTGAAGGGTCCCAGGTTTGATTCCGGTCAAGGGCATATATCTTGGTTGCAGGCACATCCCCAGTAGGGGGTGTGCAGGAGACAGCTGATCGATGCTTCTCTCTCATCGATGTTTCTAACTATCTCTCTCCCTTCCTCTCTGTAAAAAAATCAATAAAATTATTTTTAAAAAAAAAGAAAGAAAGAAAAGAAACTAGTTTGTTGGCTTACAACTGGGATAATTTCCAAAAGAATTTTTTAAACAATTCCTGGTATGAGGTGAAAGCTTTAAGCAGACAGAACCTACTAGCTCACTCACATGCTAATCTAATGTGATATGGTTCAATGTTGCTGTCAATTTAAGGCTTCATTTCATTTCTTTCTACACATAGCATAAAAACGTTAGGTTGTTTAGAAAGTAACAGCCTAAATTCTTACTTTTTTTAAAAGCATAGATGCCATCTGTCTCTTTAGATACAGACTTATCTAGCAGGCTGCCTACAACTTTGAAATTTTATCTGTGCTCTTGTGTCCAGAAATAAATACATAACACTTTCTTCTCCTCTTCATAGCAACGATAGCATTGTTATTGTTTTAGTCCACATTTATTAAACACTTAACTACATGATGGAGACAGACACATTACACGCATTTCCTCATTCAAAACTCACTACAAACCTGTGAGGTAGACACTATTATTGTCCCCATTTTGCTGATTGGAAACAGGCTTGAAGAGGGAAGTAATGAGCACCAGTACACACAGAAGTAAACGGCAGAATCCCGGCATGGTGGCTCCAGAATCCCTATAGCAATGCAAGCCAAAGAACAGTAATGGAACTCCTTCTCATCCAGCCCCTGAAGGATCTGTATCAGAATGGACTGTTCCACAATACTGTAACCAATCCATCAAAGCCATGTGCAAATATTCAAGACTATTAGGTAAAACAGTGATCCCACCTCCTGCTGCTTCAGCAGCCAAAAACTAGGTTTAATGGTGGGAGGTACAAGAAGAACAACTGACGTTATGTAGCCAATGAACAATTAGAACACTCTTCACTGGTTAGTGTCAGAAACACCACACCACGCTGGCTGGTGTGGCTCTCAGTTGATTGGAGCATTGTCCGTGAACCTGAGGTCACAGGTTTGATTCCTGGTGGGGCACATACCTAAGTTACAGGTTCAATCTCTGGTCAGAACAGGATGCGACCAATCGATGTCTCTCTTACATCTATGTTTCTTTCTCTTTCTCGCTCTCTCTCTCTCTTCCCCTTCTCCTGCTCCTTCCCCTCCCCACTAAAATCAATTACAAAAACACACACAAAAAAACCCCACAAGAACATCATTATTCATAATAGCCAAAAGTGGAAGCAATCCAAGTAAGTGTCCAGTGATGGATGAATGGATAAACAAAATGTTATTATATAAACATATTGTGGAATATTATGCAGCCTTTAAAAGGAACAAAATTCTGACACATGGTACAAGGGATGAAAATCGAAAACATTATGCTAAGTGAAATAAGTGAATCACAAAAGGCCAAAGACTGATTCCACTTTCTGGTAGAAGAGCATTTTGAGCTGAGGAAAAACAGTGCAAATAATCTGAGCAAGAGTGAATCAGTCAATAACACTAGTGGGGTTTAGAGTGATGATTTTGGAAACAAGATCAGAGAGGTGGTGAGAGACCAGATCCCATAGAACCTTCTTGGCCACTGTAAGGACTCTGTCTTGAATCTGAGCAAAATGAAGTGAAACAACAAATTGATATTTCTCTCTCTCCCTTTCTCAAATCAATCAATCAATAAAAATTTTTATTAAAATAAAAAATAGCCGAAACTGGTTTGGCTCAGTGGATAGAGCGTCGGCCTGCGGACTGGAGGGTCCTGGGTTCGATTCCGGTCGGGGGCATGTTCCTTGGTGCGGGCACATCCCCAGAGGGAGATGTGCAGGAGGTGGCTGATGGATTTTTCCCTCTCATCGATGTTTCTAACTCTCTATCTCTCTCCCTTCCTCTCTGTAAAAAATCAATGGAATATATTTAAAAAATAAATAAATTAAATTAAATTAAAAGAAATCTGAGCAAAATGGGATCAACTGCAAGGTTTTAAGTATTCCCTAGCAAGGACCTATAACTTCAAAGGATGATAGATTTCAAAAAGATCATGCTGCCAGTGGTGACAAGAACAGGCTACATGGCCCTGACCAGTTTGGCTCAGTGGATAGAGCGTCGACCTGCGAACTGAAGGGTCCCAGGTTCGATTCCGATCAAGGGCATGTACCATGGTTCCGGGCACATCCCCAGTAGGGGGTATGCAGGAGGCAGCAGATCGATGTTTCTAATTCTCTATCCTTCTCCCTTCCTCTCTGTAAAAAATCAATAAAATATATTTAAAAAAAAGAAAAGAAAAAGAACAGGCTACATGTAGAAAGGCAAGTGCAGAAGCAAAAAAACTGAGAGGCCATTACATATAGCAAAAGATTAGAATCAGGGTGGTAACAGTGAGAAGTGGTCTGGATCTGGATGTATACGCTGACTGGATGAGGGATAGGAGAACAAGAAAGCAGTTAAGGATGACTCCAAGTTATTAGCCTAAACAAACAGAAGAACAGATGTTATTATCTGGGATGGGAAGAAGACTGTGGGAGGAGCAGATTTGAGGGAGAAGATCTGGATATAGGTTTTGGACATGATGAGTTCAAGATTTATACTGGACATCAAAGGGAAAATGTTGAGTAGGAAGTTTATTACCTAATACTGAAATTCAGGGAAGAGGTTCTGGTTAGAGATACACATTTGGGAATTGTCATAACATAGATCAGGCCGGTTTCATAAAACTTCTATGATAGATGGGTATGTTCTTTATGTGCACTGCCCATATGGTAACCACCAGCCACATGAGACTAGAGATGTGGCTAGGGTGACAGAGAAACTGAATTGTTAATTGTAGTTAATTTACATTTTAAAAAGCACATGTGGCTCATGGCTACATATTTAACAAAGCATAGTATTTAAAGCAATGTGATTGGATGAGAACACTAAATGAGTGAGGTTTGGCAGAGAAGACGTCCAAAGATTGGGCACTGGGACACACCAACGACATAGGTTATTTGTGATAGGAAGAAAAAAAATGAACCAACCCAAATTTCTAGCAACAACAGAATAGAAAAATAATTACTGGCATATTCAAGTAAGACTGTCAATCAGCAGTAAATGCATACATCTATGTGAACAAATCTCAAAAACAATGTTAAGTGAAAAAAGTAACTGAAAGAAGAAAATTATAAATGTCAAAAGCAGAAAAAAACTAAGCAATATACTGTTTAAGAATATATTCAGATTGATAAAGCTATAAAGAAAATCAAGGGACTTATTATCCAAATGTAGAATAATATCACCTCTCCAGAGAAGGTTGCAATTGGGAGGCGAGTATAGGAGGCTTCAAAGTTACTGGAAATATTCTATTTCCTAACTAGATGGTGGGAACACAGATGTTCATTTTGTTATTCTCCTTTGTTCTATATACTCTGGCATGTATAATATTAAATAACACATATATTTATATATATATATGGCAATACATGGTTAAATTTCAAATGGAAATGTCAAAATCTCTTTAAACTATTAAGTTCAGAAAAAAGAAAAGATAACTGGGTTGTATAAGGTCTATAAAGGACAGATTTAGTCATATAAAGGAAAGAGGGAAGGGCATTCTAGAATTGGGAATAAACAGGTCATGTATAAGAGACAATAAATTAGTGAGTCTACTGGAAAAGAAGAAAGTTAGGTTGAAAAGTTAGGCTAGGGCTAGTTCCTGAGATGCTTAAATACTGGGTCAAGGTGTTTGGACTTGATGTAGAAATAGTGCAGAACCATTGAAGGTGTCTAAGTAAGACAATGGCATAGGGAAAGTGGTATATCAGTCGGATTAATCTGATGATTAGGATTAAATAGTAGGAAAACAAAAGGCTGGAAAAATCAGTTATTAAACCTGTAGATGTGAGATGTCAGAGAAAATGCTGGTGATCTGAACGTTGATGGTGATGGAAGATCCAAGTTTACCCCGAGAAACTAGGATGAAAGACTGAAGAGAGTCTGGTCTTGAAAATAGGCGGAGGGAAAAAGAGAGATTCAAAAATTACACCAATTTTCAAGCTAAAACTACAAAAATGGTAACATCAACATATGCAAAATTAGGGAAATCAATAGGAAGCTGGTTTTGAAGGAGGACCATTCATTCAATAAAGACATCAGGCAGAGTGTGATATCTTCCCCTCAGGGAGCAGCTTATGAGTCCCCCCTCTTTTTTTAACAATTACATATTTTTAGTAGACAAAGAAAAACTATATAGTTGGGGGGGGAGAATAAAAGTTTTTATAGCTTTCAACTCTATAAGAATTTTGTAAGCCCTACTTTTCATTGAAGAGTTGCGTGATATAAGTGCTGTTGCTTTTCAAAATAAATTGAAAGAAATAACAGAACACAAAAGTGGAAATGGTTAGTAAAAAGTCAGAGATAAAGGAGTGCAACTACTCACTATTGAACTGAAAGCTCTTTGAGGACAAATTTTATCACTTTTTAAAAGTATTTTAAAAGCCTGAATCTTAATAGCTAGTTAAGTCCCACCTGGCACACCACTGTTTCCTAAGCCTGGAGAATAGAGAGATGCAAAGGAGAGCTGCCCGCAAAATGACATGACTGATGCCCAAGTGTTTTAAGTGGTTGCCAGGGGCTGGACCATTACCTCCAGGTTCCCCAATAACACAGATCATTTCACAAAGCCCAAATATATCCAATTTGATTGAACAGAAGACAACGAAGCTGCTTTTCAAAATGAATTGACTTTATACAAATGCTTTTATGATCATCTCTTTCACCCTAGCCGGTTTGGCTCAGTGGATAGGGATGGCCTGTGGACTGAAGGGTCCCGGGTTTGATTCCCATCAAGGGCACATGCCTGGGTTGCGGGCTCGAGCCTCCAGTAGGGGGCGTGCAAGAAGCAGCCTATCAATGATTCTCTTATCATTGATGTTTCTCTCCCTCTCTGAAATCAATAAAGATATCTTTTAAAAGACTATTATGTTTTTTTAAAAAATCATCTCTTTCTCAAACAGTAAAAGGAAATGAATGCCGTAACAGAGCTCAGGATCTGCAACTAAACAGACATGAGTTAAATCCCAGCTCTTCCAATATACAGCTGTGGAACCATCTCTGTTAGTACATTCTTTCGACCATGGAGGGTTGATTACTACCTTCCTTAAGATATGAAAATGTGCCCTACCTAGTTTGGCTCAGTGGATAGAGCCTCAGCCTGTGGACTGAGGGGTCCCGGGTTTGATTCCAGTCAGGGGCACATGCCCAGGTTGTGGGCTCCATCCCCAGTGGGGGGCGTGCAGGAGGCAGCCGATCAGTGATTCTTTCTCATCATTGATGTTTCTATTTCTTTCTCCCTCTCCTTCCCTCTCTGAAATCAATAAGAATATATTTTTTAAAAGATATGAATATGTGGTAGCTTCAGATGTTAGTACTTTTCCTTCTTAAAACTACACCCAGATCCTTTTGATTGGACCTGTATTTTTCTTAATAGCCTCAGACACTAATTTTTAGCATGGAGCATTCTAGATGGTTCATCTCATTCCTTATGTTTTGAATCTCCTGAGTCTCCCTCTTTGAAAACAATTGTATCGTGAAGCTCTTGGCTGTTCAACCCATGCTCTGGACTTCACCAATGAAAGCGAAGAGCCGTGGGAGAAAACCATAGAGAAAAATCCAATTGTAGGTACGCCATAGAAACCTTTCAGTTGTACAAAACTTAAAATCAATGCTTTCTTTGAAATCACAAATTCTGCACACTGGAGACAATATGAAGCTCAACCCAGCCTATTAGCAACAAATTAAGAACAAAAATTGTTCTGACTTGAAGGAGGGCCCAGGGATGCACCTTGCCTATGCTTATTACCCCCAATTCTCTGAACTCGGGGATCTTTTAGCATGTTGTAGCGGATACTGCAGGGACAGAGGAGGAAAAACAAGTTCCACAGATCTTTTATTTGCATGCAGCCTTCTGAGTACCATTACTGCCCTCCTAGTTCAGGCAGTCAAGACTAAGTCCCAACCGGTTTCTCTGCCCGAGATCTCTCCACTCCCTCACTTCCTGCACACAGCCACCCAACCAATTTCCTAAATCACCAGTTTCATTATATCACTCCCCACCTCAAAAACACTTAATGGCTCCCTACCTCCTAGTCGCTGGAAGAAAGCCCAACTAAAATTCAGAGCCCAGCCTAGCAGTATCCTAATTTTTATAATACAGGACCTGTTTCCTCCTAATTCCCCCCCACGGAAATTCTCTAAGGCTGCAACTAGACTAATCCGCTCACGGTCCCCCGCAGGAAACAGACTAGTCTGCACCCCTGGGCTGGATTACAACCACCCCTGCCTATCCTCCGCCCTCCTAGGCCTTTCCCCCAAAAGGTCAGCGCAGACTTCCCTCCTCTATCTCTGCCCCGAACTGTGCTCCTAAAAAGCACACACGGCCCACACGGGACATCTTCTCACTCTCTTCAGACATCCTTTCTAGCTGGCAATTCTCCCGTGGTAACGCAATCCGCTCCAACCAAGACAAAGTTCCTTGGAGGTGGATCCCATGCTAGTGCTCACACAGAGGCCCTATCACAGTGCCCCGCACTTGCTAGGTCCTGGACAGTAAAACTAGAGGAAGGGTTCAGATGATGCAGGTGCCGATGATGTGGGGCCAGACAATACTGCCCATCTTTCCCAGTCCCTCTCAATTCACAGTAGAGGGGACTCAGCGTTCGCTGCAGGGCCGACAGTATCTAGTGTACACGGAGCAACGAAGTGCAGCGAGCCCGCCACCCGAGGGCAAAAACCCTGCGTCCCGATCCCGGTTCTTGCCACAATCTCTGCAACGGTGGGGAAATCACACAATTTTCCTGCGTATCGGTTGGCTCAGAGCAAAACAAGGGAGCTGCTGGGATGGATCCCAAGGTATCCTTTCCCCAATTCCCCGGGAAACGCAGCAGTCGTCTACCCGCTCCAGCGGAGGCACGCAAACTTTCAAGGTTCCCACCGCAGGCATTTCCATGGAGCAGCGAAAACTAAGTCCCCACAGGAGAACGCGGGGCGGAGAGGAAAGCGGTCCCCCTGGACCCCAAGGCCAGGGATAGTCCGCTCGGTTCCCGGCCCCTCGCAGGCGGACTCCCCGGAGAGTGGCCGGCGCGGGTCCGAGGAGCGGGCCCGGGTGACTGTGACTG
>NW_006284839.1:1487874-1491240 GCF_000327345.1 Myotis davidii | reverse complement strand
GCTCACAGCTACCGTGTGGGCACTAGGGGCCCGGTCGGTGGAGGCACTCCCATTGGCTGTCCCCGGCCGCGCAGGTGTTGGAACAAGGTCAGCCAACCGAGCTGCCTCCTAGATCCACTCTCTGAAAGGCCCGCGGGCTCCCTCTAGAGCGCGGTAGGGATGTGGACCGCGCGGTATGAGGGGGTTTGCGGGGGGAGTTAGACTATTGGGGTCCACCAGTGGGAGGCCGGGACCTAGAGGGAAGTATCGACCCTGGGGAAGCTAGCTGCCCTTCAAGGAGCAAGGTGGATATGGGACAGGCCATGGCAAAACAACTCCCATTTAAAAAACAGCAACCCGCATATACGTGTAGTACTACAGCTACGGTCAGGGTACTTCAGTCATTATTTGTAAGGCGAGACTTTTTGCCCTGATGGCTTTATGGTATTTTGCATCCAAGAGCAACCTAATTAATAATTGTTATGGCAAAAGATAAAATAAAATAATAATTGTTATGGCCCAATCGGTGTGGCTCAGTGGTTGAGCCTCAACCCATGAACCAAGAGGTCACTGGTTCAATTCCCCCGTCAGGGCATATGCCTGGGTTGTGGGCTCAATCCCCAGTAGGTAGAAGACAGCTGGTCCGTGATGTTTCTCTCTCTCTCTATCCTTACATCTTCCTCTCTAAAAATCAATAAAAACATTTTTTTAAAAATAATAATTGTTATGAATCTGACTTTGTATTGCATTATTTTATGGGGTCTTTAGGGAAGAGTGTGATTAGGGATGGTGACTCCCTTGCTTATGTGGTTTAGGTTTCTGATGTGGTAGACAAAAGACTGCAGCCAAAAGCTGCTCTGAATCCTATTATTGTTACAAATGGGAATTAGGAGAAGGGTTCTTTAATCAAGTGGATGCCTCATCAGAGGTAGAGATGATCTTTTTTACAATAGGGTTTCAGCTAAAGACAAACCTTGGGTGGATGAAAACTGAGGAACTGGAGATAAGGGCTCCTAGTGAAATGCAAGGTAAAATTGCACCACATTACATTTTAGCCCCAACCCACCTGTATTCGTTTCTTATAGCTGCCATCACAAATTACCACAAACATGGTGGCTTAAAACAACAGAAATGTATTGTTTCACAATCTGGAGGCCAGAGTCCCCAAAGCAAGATGTCAGGGCCACAGTCCCTACAGGACTTTTCAGCTTCTGGTAGATGCCAGCTTCCTTGACTTGTGGGCACATCAATCTCTGCCTCCATCTTGAGGTTGCCTTCTCTTCTGCATGTCTTTTTTTCTTCTGTCTTTTACAAGGACATTTGTCATTGGACTTAAGGTACATCCAGGTAATCTCGAATGATCTTATCTCATCCTAAACTCAATTACATCTGCAAAGACCTGTTTTCCAAACAATGTCACACAAGTTCCTGGCATTAGGATGTGAACATACCTTTTGGTGGGCCACCACTCAACCCACTAACTACCCCACTTTTCCAGCCTCTACCCCCACCTTCTACTCACTCCAATTCACGAAGCTATCACAACTAATTGATTATTATAACAATCCTAACTTGTCATTACTCTACCAATTTTTAAGACCTATTGAAAAGGCATTGCTTTGCCCCGCCAGCGTGGCTCAGTGGTTGAGCCTCGACCTTTGAACCAGGAGGCCACAGAGGTCATGCTTTGATTCCCAGTCAGGTATATGCCCAGGTTGTGGGCTGTGTGGGAGGTAGCCAATCCATGATTCTCTCTCATCATTGATGTTTCTATCTCTCTCTCCCACTCCTTTCCTCTCTCTGAAATCAATAAAAATAAAATTAAATAAATGGCCTTGCCCTAGTTGGTTTGGCTTAGTGGATAGAGCGTTGGCCTGCAGACTGAAGGATCTTGGGTTCGATTCCCATCAAGGGCATCGAGCCCGGGGTTGTGGGCTCGATCCCCAGTAGGGGATGTGCAGGAGACAGCCAATCAATGATTCTCATCATTGATGTTTCTTCCTCTCTGAAATCAATAAAAATATATTTTAAAAAAATAAAATAAAATAAATGGCCTTTACAAAACTTATCCTTATTTCCATTTCTCACATACCCCAATGTAAGTAACCACTCTCTGATCAGAGCTACCAGAGTAGTTTGCCACTCAAAAGGCACTTATTTGGATTTTAACTTTTCATACTTATAAGAAGCAGATTAGGTCATTTTCTTAAATATGATTTTTGTTTGTTTGTTTTTGTTAATCTTCAACCTGGGATATTTTCCTTAATCTTCATCCAAAGATATTTTTCTATTGAATTTTAGAGAGAGTGGTAGAGGGAAAGATAGAAACATTCATGTGAGAGAAATACATTGATTGGTTGTCTCCTTCATGGTCCCTGACCAGGGACCAGGCCAGGGAGAAGCCTGCAGCTAAGGTATGTGCCCTTAACCAGAATTGAATCCAGGACCCTATGGTCTGCTGGCTAGACACTCTATCCACTGAGCCAAACTGGCTAAGGCTTAAACAGAGAAACATGGATCCGGCTATCTTTTGCACACCTCCTGCTGGGGATCAAGCCTGAAACCCTGGCCTGTGCCAGGATCAGGAATCAGACTGGAGACCTCTCCAATCAAACTTCTGGTACATGGGACAATGCTTAACCAAACTGCACTGGCCAGGGCGTTAGTCATTTTTATATATCACCTGGCAGCAAGCACAGTGCCTAATTAAATTAATGCTTGTTAAATATATGTTTGCTAAATCTGATTATGCCTGAAAATGTAACTACCATTTATAGAGAATACAGGGGACAATAATTAAATCACATTTTAAGGATACAAGCTGCAAAATTAGAACATTTGAAAAACTATAGGACAAATGACCCTATTTCTTTAACAAATAAATTGCAGATCTGGAGAAACCAAGATGGCGGCATAGGTTAACACTGGAGATTGCTGCCTCGAACAACCACTTCAAAAATAAAACTAAAAGACAGAACGGACATCATCCAGAACCACAGGAAGGCTGGCTGAGTGGAAATTCTACAACTAGGAGGAAAGAGAATATCATACCCAGACTCAGAGGAGGCGCAGTGCTGAAGTGAAATACTCAGGTGCGGAGTGCGCGCGGAGCGGGCTGGCGGCGGAGGGCGCGGTTGTTTTTTCAATCAGGAGGGAGCTTCAGACTCTGAGCTCCAGATCTGGGCGAGTCTCTGAGGACCCAGACTCAAACGGGAGAAGCGGGACTGTCTGGCATCAGTCGGAACTCGAGGGCAGCTTTCTCTCGGGGGGTGCTTGCCGCGACTGCCGGGACACTGAGAAGCAGGGCCTCTGAGGGAAGGACTGAGAACAGCCATAACTGCTCACTCCGCCCTGTTGATCCCCTGGGACCCCACCCCATACAAGCTA
>NW_006284839.1:1484270-1486962 GCF_000327345.1 Myotis davidii | reverse complement strand
GGATGATTCTGTGGGGGGAAGGGGGTGTGGGAGATGCGGGAAGAGACTGGACATAAATCGTGCACCTATGGATGAGGACAGTGGGTGGGGAGTGAGGGCGGAGGGTGGGGCGGGAACTGGGAGGAGGGGAGTCATGGGGGGAAAAAAGAGGAACAAATGTAATAATCTGAACAATAAAGATTTAATTAGCCGGGGGAAAAAAAATAAAATAAATTGCAAAATAAAAAAGAAAGGATGCCAGTTGTGATCATTTTGTGTGGCCCTGGTGTGGGTCAGTTGTTTGAGTGCTGTTCCATGCACCAAGAGGTCACTGGTTCCATTCCCAGTCAGGGCACATGCATGGAATGCAGGCTCAATCCCCAGTACAGGGTGTGTAAGAGGCAGTCAATCAATGTCTCGTTGATCTTTCTCTCTCTCTCCCTCTCCCTTCCTCTCTCTCTAAAAGATAAAAAAGCATATTCTTAAATATATATATATATATTTTAAAAAGAAGAAAGAAAGAAGCCTACAGATTAAAGGGGACTTAGAATTGACAAGCTAGGACAAGATATTTATAAAATTTTATATGAAAAAGCTCAGAAAGACCCAAGCCAATCTGGAAGAAAAATCTAGAATACTTACACTACCAAATATTATTATTATTAAGCTATAGTAACTGAGATAATATTATCATGGCCTGAGAGCAGACAAAGAGGCCGTGTTAAACTGGTAGTATCTATTAAATCTGCATATAAGCATACACTATGACCCAGCAATTCCATTTCTACTTATATACCCAACAGAACTAGAATGCAAAACAACAAAAGATACATATTAGCCAAATGAAATGTTTGGTTCTTGTTTGAATCCTGATTTGAACAAACCCATTGTGGGAAAGAAACATGAGACAATCAGAAAAGTAAAAGCACTGAGTAGGTATTTATGATATTTTATGTTAATTTTGGGATATGTTCATGGCTGTGGCTTTTTTTAAAGAGTCCTTTGAGGTATATGCTGAAATAATATGATGCCTAGGATTTGGTTCAGAATAATTCAGTGGACGATCAGGGAAGAAGGGAAGTATAGATAAAACAGTATTGGCCATGAATTAGTAATTATTGAAGCTGGGTAATAGATGCCTGGGGGATTTATTATTCTAGTCTCTTTGCTTTAGTATATGTTTGAAAATTTCCATGATAAAAAGTTTCATAATGTTTGTTTTAAGTACAGCACTATGGTAATGAAATACCTAAAAGCAACATGAATTTTTAAGAATGTTTATAGATAAGTGATTTATTAATTATAAATTATTTAAAGCTCTCCTAAATGATTCATATTTGCTAGTCCTTAAAGGTCAGCTTGAGGTACTTTATGAACAGTACTTGAAATATTGATGTAAAAATTGATAATATTTTCCACCCTTAAGACTATTCTTGATTTGTCCACTTAACAAATACGGACCCAGGCCTTGCTTTAGTCAGGAGTGGGGAAACTTTTTTCTGCCAAGGGCCATTTGGATCATTCGAGGGCCACACAAAATTATCAACTTAAAAATTAGCCTGCTATATTTGGTCAAATATTTAATTAACTCATCCCTAGTACCTTGGCCAGACCAAATGATTTCTCGGGCCTTATACAGCCTGTGGGCTGGATATTCCCTGCCCCCTGCTTTAGATGTTGAGGCTACATCAGAGAAAAGAGCAATCAACTTTGTATTGTACTAAAATAATATTAGGTTAACCAGAGTGGGTTTCCTTGCTGCCCAGCTTCATCCACGGGATTTTCCCTCCATCATCACGGCTACTCCTCTGGGTAGGGGGAGGTGGCAAAGGTCTCACCATTTGTATTAAGGGGGCCTATATATGTCCAGGCTGTTGACAACAGGAGTATATGCATTGGACAGTTTAGTAGGTGGAAAGAGCATAGGGTTGAATATTTGAACTACATGGGCAATTTTTTAAAAATATAATTTTTATTGATTTCAGAGAGGAAGAGGGAGGGAGAGAAAGGTAGAAACATCAATGATAGGAGAGAATTATTGATGGGCTGCCTCCTGCTTGCCCCACTCTGGAGATCAAGCCCCCAACCTGGAATGTGGCCTGACCAGGAATCAGAGGTTAGACCTCCTGGTTCATAGGTTGATGCTCAGCCACTGAGCCATGCTGGCCAGGCTACATAAGCAATTATTAATGTAGAGCCAGTTTCTTTGGCCCTTCTCCTGGGCTAACTCCCCACCAGATCCTCTCCTGGAATTACTCTCCCTCAATCCCTTTTTTTTTTCTTCAAACGGCCTCTGATCTCCATCAGCTTCTTCCTCCTATATCACTTTCTCTTCATCCAATGCCCCAGCCAGGAGTTTCTCAAGTAGAGTTCAAAAACTCTGGAGGGCACCCTAGCTGTTTGGCTCAGTGGGTAGAGGGTCGGCCTGTAGACTGAAGGGTCTTGGGTTTGATTCCAGCCAAGGACACATGGCTGCGGACTCAATCCCCAGTTGGGAGTGTGCAGGAGGCAGCCAATCAATGATTCTCTCTCATCACTGATGTTTCTATCTCTCTCTCCCTTCCTCTCTCTCTCTCTAAAAAAAATAAAAAATTCAATAAAAACATTTTTTTTAAAAATTGTGGAGGGCCAGTCATCTGCTTCTCCTTCTGTTGATATCTCGCTTTGGGCTCTTCTCAGAGCCTTCCCTTAAGGTTTTGATTTGAAAGGTACA
>NW_006284839.1:1473909-1483793 GCF_000327345.1 Myotis davidii | reverse complement strand
AACCCCAAATTTTGCCCAGCCTGAATAGCTCAGTGGTTGAGCATCGACCTAGGAGGTCACAGTTCAATTCCAGGTCAGGGAATATGCCTAAATTGCAGGCTTAATCCCCATTGTGGAGTGTACAGGAGACAGCCAATCAATGATTCTCTCTCATAATGGATGTTTCTATCTCTCCCACTTCCTTCCTCTCTGAAATCAATTATATATATATATACACACACACACATATACTTAAAAAGAATCCCAGCCCTAACCGGTTTGGCTCGGTGGATAG
Organism: Myotis davidii; assembly: GCF_000327345.1. Taxonomy (NCBI): domain Eukaryota; kingdom Metazoa; phylum Chordata; class Mammalia; order Chiroptera; family Vespertilionidae; genus Myotis; species Myotis davidii. The sequence goes on along the minus strand of NW_006284839.1, from coordinate 1,483,519 downwards.
AGCATCGGCCTGCGGACTCAAGGGTCCCAGGTTCGATTCCGGTCAAGGGCATGTACCTTGGTTGCGGGCACATCCCCATTGGGAGTGTGCAGGAGGCAGCTGATCGATGTTTCTCTCTCATTGATGTTTCTAACTCTCTATCCCTCTCCCTTCCTCTCTGTAAAAAATCAATAAAATATATTTAAAAAAAAATAAAAAGAACCCTAATTCTCCTGAAGTGTGGCAAAGAAAGAAAAACATAGGGAATAAAATTTCAAATCTTCTTTTTTTATGTGGAGTAATAAATAAGTGGGGTTTTGTGAGAGGCTTTGGGGAGCTATTTCAGATAGGGTGATTGGGGAAAGTCTCTCTGAGGAAGTGACACTTGAAAGGTAAGAATGAGCCGGTTAGAGCATCCTTCACAAAGGCCCAGGACAGGAGAGATTCTGGCATGTTCCAGGATCTGACAAAAGGCCAGAGAATAATTTCTTTGCCTTTCTCTCCCAACTAATACTTGCTACAGAGACTCTACTATTAACACAGTAAAAACAATAACCAAAATTTGGATTTGAGAAAACTATACTTAAGCATTTGGGTGGGACTTTTTTTTACAGGTTTATGAATAGTTCATGAACTGTATTTTTCCTCAGTTTATAAGCACATGCAGACATACTTATTATTTGTTGTCTTTCGCATTCATACGCACAGACAGAAACAGAACCCAACATGATTCTGGCAACTCTGAAAATAAATAGCTAAAGTTGTGTACTCCTCAACTATTCACTGAAGAATTGCATAGATATTGTTCAAGAGCCTTAAAAGATCATACAAACAAAACTGTTTATGAAGAAAAATGCTTAAATTATGTTAAATAAAAATGCAGGATGTAAAACAACAAATTTAATAATGATTTCAATTATTACGAAAAATAATATAGCCCTGGCGGGGTAGCTCAGTTGGTTTGCAAACTGCGGCTCGCAAGCCACATGCGGCTCTTTGGCCCCTTGAGTGTGGCTCTTCCTAAGCCTTAGGAGTACCCTAATTAAGTTAATAACAATGTACCTACCTATATAGTTTAAGTTTAAAAATTTGGCTCTGAAAAGAAATTTCAATCATCGTACTGTTGATATTTGGTTCTGCTGACTAATGAGTTTGCCAACCACTGGGTTAGCCCATCATCCTGATAGGCCAAGGTTGTGGGTTCCATCCCTGTCAGGACACATACAAGAATAAAGGAGCCCTGGCCTGTTTGGCTCAGTGGATAGAGCATCAGCCTGCAGACTGAAGAGTCCTGGATTAGTTTCTGATCAAGGGCCCATGCCCAGGTTGTGGGCTCCATCCCCAGTAGGGGGCGTGCAGGAGGCAGCCGAGCTATGATTCTTATCATTGATGTTTCTGTCTCTCTCTCCCTCCCCCTTCTTCTCTGAAATGAATAAAAGAATATATTAAAAAGAAAAAGATCCTTCCCTTTGCTGAGTGAATGCAGTGTGGAGAAAAGAGCACAAATAGGGAGACCTATTAAGGAGGTAGTTAAGAATAGGTAGTTGTTCAGGAAAGAGATAAAAGAGATTTGACCTAGAAGGGTGGGCAGATGTAATAAAACCAACAGAATTACACTGGACACAGAGGACAAAGGTTTGGTTAGCCCATTTGTCTAGATAAGAAAGATGAGGGTGGAGACAAGGAGGATAAAGAATTCCGCTTTGGATAGTTCCATTTTAAAATATATATATATTTTTATTTATTTCAGAGAGGAATGGAGAGGGAGGTAGAGACAGAAACATCAATGATGAGAGAGAATCACTGATAGGCTGCCTCCTGCACGCCCCCTACTGGGGATGAGTCCACAACCGGGGCATGTACCCTTAACCCAAATCGAACCCGGGACTTTTCAGTCCGCAGGCCAGTGCTCTATCCACTGAGCCAAACCGGATAGTTCCCTTTTTGAGATGCAAGTGGGCCTTCTAAGAGGAGATATCAGTAGACATCTGACTATGCAAAATCTCCATTGACCCGCAATCGAGGCTTTAGATGTAGATGAATCTTGGGGGTAATACGGGGCCTGAGAGCTTTCCACTCCACCTGGCCGTTAACTTAAGAAACTAAAATAATATCTAGGTTCCTGTGTGCTAAGGGTAGCCAAGAAGCGCAGCTTCCAGGACTGGCTATGGCGAAAGCCCATAATTCGGTATTTCCTTGACTGCGACTCACACCTAAAGGGGCTGAATCACAGCAAGCCAGTGCCAAGAGGCCCCTAGTGCGCATGCGGAAAGCTGGAGGTCACTGAGCGCGGGCCGACCCCCGAGCGCTGCCTGCTGGGATTTGTAGGCTGACTACGGCCGACGTTTGCGCAACCTCCTTTAGACACCCACGGGATGCTGCTGCAGGCACTTGGCGGAAAGCGCGCCCTGAGTCTGCATCAGTCCCTGCAAAATCCATGTTAGAAAGCGCAAATCCGATTATCCTTTCGTGCTTGTAATCATTTAGCAATGGCAATGACTTCTCATCAGTTAAAGGATAAACTCAGAGTCCTAAAATGACATTCAAAAATGACTTTATCAGGAGTTGGTACCCGTGGGAGCCTTCTCTCTTAAATATTCTTCCTAATTATTCTTCAGGACTATACTGGACGCTGCCTCCGACATAGGGGCTCGCTTTGGACCTTTCTTCTGCGCTTCTGTAGCACCCTCTTGCAATTCTTTTTTAAAAAATATGTATTTTTATTGGTTTCAGAGAGGAAGAGGGAGAGATAGAAACATCAGTAATGAGAATCATTGATCAGCTGCCTCCTTGCACTGAGCCACGGCTGCCGGGTCAATTCTTTAATAATAACTATAATCATGGCCAGTCTTCCTGAACACTTACTACACATTCTACTCTATGCTATGTTACCCGTGTTAGCTCATTAATCCTCACACAGCTCTCTGAAACGGTTGCTATTATTTTTATTTTGCAGATGAGGAAATTTTGGTTTAGAGCTGTTATATAATTTGAACAAGGTCGCGTTGAAGTATCTTGTTTACTCCCGGGAGTCTCTCATTGGACTACCAGTTCCAGCCCAGCTCGGACGTACCAGCTTTTTACTTTCCCGTGGGCCACGCCCCGAGGGCGGGGCTCTGGTGACGATGTCTCGTCCCATGGTGCCTTGCGCGCCCGCTCTGCAATTGGCCGGGCGGCTGGTCTCTTTTTTCAAATTGAGGCGCCTAGTCGTTGCTCCGTTTCCTGGCATCTGGCGGAGGCGAGATCGCTGATTTGACGGCCCCGGCTGGTGCGGGACTGCCTCGGGGCCAGTCAGAGCCCGCAGTGGAGAGCGGGGACGCCGAACTGCTTCGGTCGATCCCCCCCGTCACTCCCGCACCCGGCTGGGGAGGTGGGCATCTCAGCCCGCGCCGGTCCCAGGCCTTGTTTTCTCGGAGGGTGCCGTCATGGCGACCCAGCCGAATTCCTCCACGAAGAAGAAGGAGGAGAAGGGGAAGAACATCCAGGTGGTGGTGCGATGCAGGTAGGGCGAGCCTGGTGGGAAGCGGGACGCCGGGCTTTGCTGTTGGGCTCCCTCCTGCGCGGTCGGAGGAGAGGGATTTTTTTTTTTTTTTTAATTTCTGATGGGACCTAACCTTTCTGCTTCATAGTCCCCTGCATTCTGTTGAATAAAATGACACTTGTCGCGGTGAGGAATAAATTAGTGTCTTTTTCGGAAGAAAGGATATGTGGGGGTGCACAGACATTTCCCTTGCACCTTCTGAATCCTTCTAGCTAGGCTAATAACTTAACGTGAGACGGGTTAGCAGGAGAGAATGTTCAAAGTTTATTATGGGAGTACATGCAGGGAGGCCAAGAGTATGAGGCTCCAAGATGCATTGGGCATTTACGGCTTAATATGCCTCTGGGACAAAGGAGGAGGGGGTCGCGGTCTGGGATTAACAAGGGAAAGGGGCAGGATACTGGTAGAGGAAAAAGCAAACTCTTGCCGGACCACCCAGAAGCTGGTACACAGAATGAAGATGAACAAACAGGCTTTGCTCGATTTCTGTCTGCTACATTTAATTGTGTATCATGGTACTCAGGCGAATGCTCCCTTCCTTCAAGCAGGTTTTTGTATCTGAACTCTTTTAGGCAGGTAAGGGGGAGGGTTTTATTCCCCCCCGAGTCATTTATAACCAGCCTAAAATCAAAATCCCAGAAGGCATATTTGGGGATTGCAAAACTTTGGTCCCCTCCAGATATTTGTGTCAGAAGTTATAGTTTAACTGCTATATTCAGAAGGAGGGTTTGATCGCTGTTTTTAGCCGCAAAGTGCGTTCTTTTTTTAAAAGTGATGTCGACAAAGATGTGTGACTTTTATATGCCACTCCTGCATAGCCATTTTGCAGATGTTTTAGTACTTAGATTGGGATTGCCACCCTCTTCATCACCTCAAAAAACGCAATCACCTGTTTATTCTCTAGATGCAATATTTTCTTAATCTCTCCTAAACATCACTGTATTTAAATTTAAAAATTAAGTTACAGAGTGAGTTTATGTTTTTAAAAGGTCAAGGAGTCTACTTAAGCCAGGATAGCCATGGGTTTGTGCTGCAAGTTTGTCTCCCCTAGAACAAAGGAGACAGCCTTCTCAGGATGGTGGATGGAGGTGTTCAACTCTCCCCTGATTTATTTCCAAATAACTTCCCAGTGTTAAGATTAGATGGTAGAGGAAAAACATACTTGTACAAACTGTTGCTTAATTAGAGATTGATTTATTCAGCTTTTTAGAAGCTCTCCACAGTTTACCGGTGAATGTGTGTTTTGCATATTTCTTTGTTGTTTTAAAACTTTAACAACTTCAGCAAATTTTCTGTAAATCCAAAAGTATTCTAAAATTAAATGTTATTTTTAAAATGTGTCAATGAACTTTCCTAGGTTATCCTTTAGTCTGTTTTGGTGACTTACTTGTAGATGTCAAAGGCTATAGCTAGCTTCTCAACTAGGTGCCAGAGAGGAAATTTAGTGGTAACCTTATGTCAAATTTCCAGTTGTATTCTAGGGCTTCTGTTAATAGTTGCTTATGTTCTGAAGGTTTTTTAAAAAAAAATCAGCAGCCTGTTTTAGAAATGAAAAATTTTAGATTATTTTGATCCATTAATAAAGGCAGGCAATATTACATTGCTGTGTGGTTTTATTTTCTTTATTTTTTATTACAAAATATGTCAAGCCTATAAAAAGTTGTAAAGAATACTGCAATAGACATCTGTATATCCATCACCCAGATTTGAAACAAAAATAATCATTAGGGCTGGAGCACCAGTGTATTCATCCCCACTTCCCAACCTTCTTCCTCTACTCCAAGAGTTAAACATTACCCTGAACCTCATGTTTATTATCCCCATAAATTTCAAGCTTTAGCTTAGAGGGGATTTCTTTTACTTTATCACTAATGAAAGTGCTTAGGTTGTATAGTATAAAGGATGTTTTATCAGATTAGCTTGGCTTTTTTGTTTTTGCTTTGTTTCAAGTAGCCTTTCTAGTACAAATATGTCCTCTGTCTTTAGTAAAATAACATTTAAGCCCTGGCCGGTTTGGCTCAGTGAATAGAACCTTGGCCTGTGGACTGAGGGGCTCCAGGTTTGATTCTGGTCAAGGGCACATGCCCAGGTTGCAGGCTGGATTCCAGTAGGGGGCGTGCAGAAAGCAGCCAGTCAATGATTCTCTCTCATCATTGATGTTTCTATCTCTCTCTCCCTCTCCCTTCCTTTCTGAAACCAATCAAAATATATATTTTTTAAAAAATCAATTTAATAGGCCCTCAAGGTGGTCAAACCTTTTCTGTAAAGGGGCCAGGGAATAAATATTTTAGTCTTTTCAGGCCACATATTACCTCTGTCATATATTATTCTCTATTTTTTTTCCAGTTTTGAATTTTTAATTCACACAGTTTACTGTACCCTAGGAGGCCAGCAAGATTTCAGGAGAGGAGAGATGACTTCATTACTTGATTATATTGTATACAACCTTTAGGATGTTCTTTACTTGTACAATAACTATATGAAAAAGTTTTTTTTTTTGTTTTTTGTTTTTTTAAAAAATATATATTTTATTGATTTTTTACAGAGAGGAAGGGAGAGAGAGAGTTAGAAACATCGATGAGAGAGAAACATCAATCAGCCGCCTCCTGCACATCTCCTACTGGGGATGTGCCTGCAACCAAGACACATGCCCCTGACCCGGGACCCCTCCACCATCCACCCACCATCCACTGAGCCAAACCGGTTGCGGCTGAAAAAGTTTTTAGTCTATCTATAAATAGCTTAAGATAAAGGTATAACTTCTAGAGTTGAGGAACTGATAGTATGGAGGAAAATTTTAATAAGGAAATAGCTTTGATACAAAGACACACACATACACAAAACACCCTCTCTCTCTTGTATACTCTTCAGGTTGGCAGAAACCCTATTAAAATCATAATATAAAGATTTTAGGATTTAAGTTATTTTTGGCATTTCAATCTAAAGTACTTAGGCAATTTAGGTCTTAACGTATCTGAAGTATTCATATATTTTAAAGTATATCATTGTATTTTTTAATAGGCCCAGACCATCTTTCCTTACACAGTAACCCAATATGACACCAGTTACCAAATGGAAAACAAAATTGTGATTCTGTATTAAGTCCATAAAGGATATTTGAGAGAAAGGACAACTTGGAAAATAAAGACTTCAGAGTTCATTATTCCAAATTAAGATCATTTTAGTTATTAGCAGAGGTTACAAATAAGCTGAAGGTAAAAATCTTCGAGTTGCTGCTTATAATTTGCTTTGTTGAGAGAAGACTGTTCCACTGGTCCACTATACTGTGGTGCAAGGGTTTTTGTTTTATCCTTGACGGTTTTCTGTAGTTGGTATTTTGTCAGCCAGGCGTCACGCCTGCCATACTCCTCGCAGTAGGACATGAGGTCCGTGGTGATGCTGAACCCTTGATTCTTTCACAGGAGGCTTCTAATCATAACTGCTGCACAGTTCTTGCCTGGGCTGTATTGTGGGTGTTTGCTGTTGTTTTGCTGGACATCTTTTACCCGAAGTCAGGAGGACTGTGTGGCCCAGTGTTTGAGCTTTTAAGTAGAGGAATGAATGTGCCAGTGTACTGTTGCTGCTGCCACCACTGTTGAACACCCAGTATCTCTGTGTGTGTGTGTGTTTTAATATGTTCTTATTGATTTCAGAGAGGAAGGGAGAGGGAGAGAGAGATAGACACATCAATGATGAGAGAGGTTCATTGATTGGCTGCCTCCTGCATGCCACACACTGGGGATGGAGTCTGCAACCCTTGCATGTGCCCCGACTGGGAATTGAACTGTAACCTCCTGGTTCATAGGTGGACGCTCAACAACTGAGCAACACTGGCCGTGCGGGAAATGTTTTTTATTGATTTTTAGGGAGAGAGGAAGGGAGAGGGAGAGAAACATCAATGTGAGTGGAAAATCCATCCACTGCTCTCCTGCATGCCCCCTACCTGGAATCAAACTAGCAACTTTTGGTTACATCAGATGATACCCAACCAACTGAGCCACACTGGCTAGGGCTGGAAAGCTTTTTACACCAAAATAGTTACATGGCTGGCTCTCTCACTTTATATCTTTTGCTTAAATATCACCTTTATCAGAGAAGCCTTCCCTGACCACTCTAAAATAACAGCAGCAAATACTTATTTTCCCCATTCATCATTTCCTAATTCCTGGTCTGCTTTATTTTCATTTCAAATTTGTCAACACCTAATATATTGACTTGATTGTCATCTCTTCTTTTTTTTTTTATATATTTTATTGATTTTTTTACAGAGAGGAAAGGAGAGGGATAGAGAGTTAGAAACATCGATGAGAGAAACATCGATCAGCTGCCTCTTGCACATCTCCTACTGGGGGTGTGCCCGCAACCCAGGTACATGCCCTTGACCAGAATCGAACCTGGAACCTTTCAATCCGCAGGGCGACACTCTATCCACTGAGCCAAACCGGTTAGGGCTGTCATCTCTTCTTGACCCCCAACACACACACTTGGATAAAAGCTCCCTGAGAATAGGAACTTTGGATGTTTTGCCCCCTCCCCACCCCCCGCCTCCCAAAACTTGGCTATGATCACTGCGATATCCCAAGTACCTAGAAAAGTATCTATCACATAATAAATACTTGCTGAATATTTATGGGATGAATGAATAAATTTAACACTTTTCCACAAGACCACTTTTTCTCCCCTTTTTAAAATTTTTTTTCAATTACAGTTGTCATGTAATATTATACTAGTTTTAGGTACAGCATAGTATTTAGACATTTATATGGCTTAAGAAATATCCCCCCATAAATCTAGTACCCATACATAGTTATAACAGTATTATTGACTAGAGGCCCGGTGCATGAAATTCATGCATGGGTAGGGTCCCTAGGCCTGGCTGGTGATCAGGGCAGATGGGGGCCTCCAGCTGCCAGCTAGGGCCTTCCTTCCCCAGCTGCCAGCTGCTGGCCAGGGCCTTCCTTTGTTCTGCGCCACTCCCTGGTGGTCAGCACATGTCATAGCGAGTGATTGAACTTCCTGTCTCCCAGTCAAACTCTCGAGGGGACACTTAGCCTATTAGCCATATATACATATATACATACACACACACACACACACACACACACACACATATATTATATTACCTATGCTGAACTCTCCATCCTCCTGACTATTTTATAACTGCCAATTTGTACTTGTTTATTTTGTTTGTTTGTTTGTTTGAATTCTGACCTGAGGGGTATTTTCATTGATTTTTAGAGAAAGGAAGGGAGAGTGAAACATCTATTAGTTGCCTCTTGTTCTTGCTCCAACTAGGCATTGAACCTGCATCTTAGTTATGTGCCCTGACTGGGAATCAAACCCGAAACCTTTTGTGTACAGGACAACAGTCCAACCAACCAAGCTACCTGGCTAGGGCGACTGTTTGAATTATAATAGAACACTAGTGAGGCCAAGGAATCGATGGGTTTATTAATGTCATCAGCAGAAACCCTGCAGTTTCTAATCAGAGTAGGAAAATAGTGGCTTGGTAGTACTCATTTTGTAATACAATAAGTCCCTAAAGCTCCTCTGGGAGTTTTGATAACTTTTGGGAATGTGTGATCTGTGTGAATTTTTACTACTCTGTCCTGACAGCCTGAATGGTATTCATTTGGTAACTTAATCACATGCAAGAGATTTGTTTAAGGTTGCTAAGAATAGTAGACTAATTGGAAAAGCTTTAAGCACATGAGAATTCACGCTACTTTATACTCTTTGGCCTCTCAGTATAAGTTGGTTTTTACTTAGTTTTGTTGAACTTCTAATAATGCATGCTGTGGATTACGTGTGCATTGTTTAGGTTTCAGTACATTTGGCAAATGACAGCATTACCAGATATTACCTGGGAGTTGCTAAGTTAAACTTTCTAGGATCACACATTTGGTCTTCTGACCAGTCAAAAATATGCTAGGGAGCCCTAGCAGTTTGGCTCAATGATGGATAGAGCGTCAGCCCACAGACTGATGGGTCCCGGGTTTCATTCTGATCAAGGGCACTTACCTCAGTTGCAGGCTCGATCCCCAGGTCAGGGTGTGTGCAGGAAGCAACCAATCGATGTGTTTCTCTCTG
>NW_006284839.1:1462345-1473380 GCF_000327345.1 Myotis davidii | reverse complement strand
AAGAAATCTTTTCTCTATGCTCCTAACAGTGCCCTTTACATACCCTCCCTAAACATCACCTCTTTTATAATCATTGGTTTTATGTCACAGTTCTCCACTAGACCTCACTGTGAGGACAAACTGAGTTTTACCACATATAACACTTGGAACAGTGAGTGCCTGACACATAGTAAGGACTCTATGCATTAGTCATTTTTTTGTATCTATTTTATATTTTGTTCAGTTACCCACTGGCAGGTTAGTATTTTGAACACAATTTTGGCATGTTCTTTCTACTACATCATAACCTAACTTGATCAGATGCTAAGAATAGTGGAAATGGAATTCTGAAAAATATGTGTGACATTTTTCACAAGTTAATTCTGTTAGCATCTACTCTAAGAAACTGTCAAGAATTGTAATGTTTTACATAACTTTGAAAATTTAAAAAGCTAATTTTATTTCTGGGAATTGAAACCCTTAAAATTCTGTTTGCTTTAGCAGTATCACTTAGCTCCCATTTAGTCCCTATCACCAGTAGTGCAGTCAAAATGTCACATTGTTCTTGTCTAAGATATTAATGAAAAGTTCATCAGTAACATGATAACTAAAAGCTCTTGAGTAACATTATGTATTTCTTTTTATAGACCTTTTAATTTGGCAGAGCGGAAAGCTAGCGCCCATTCTGTAGTAGAATGTGATCATGTACGAAAAGAAGTCAGTGTACGAACTGGAGGATTGGCTGACAAGAGCTCAAGGAAAACATACACTTTTGATATGGTACTTCTTAAGATGCTGCTACTTCTCTATTATTCACTAATGTAAAGTTAACCTCGTATACATATATCCTCTAGGTTCTCGTGCACAATGATAAATTTCAGTTGACTTAGAATTGTCAATGGTTTCTAGTGAGCTGAATGAGTTAATATATTAAAAATAAAATTATTAAAGTGGGTAATTAAGAATTTTTTTATTGAAGAAATGCTTTGATTTTTTTTAAACTTTATTTTTATTGTTGACACTATTACAGATGTTCTCCCCTACTCCCCTTGCCCACCTTCAGCTTGATTTTTTTCCTTTATAGGTTTTTGGCGCATCTACTAAACAAATAGATGTTTATCGAAGTATTGTTTGTCCAATTCTGGATGAAGTTATTATGGGCTATAATTGCACTATTTTTGCGTGAGTGAAACATTATTTTTCACATTGATGAAAAGGTTTATATGTATATGTTTGGTTTTTATTTAACATTTTTGTTCATCTTGACAGATATGGCCAAACTGGCACTGGAAAAACCTTTACAATGGAAGGGGAAAGGTCACCTAATGAAGAATATACTTGGGAGGAGGTATTTGTTGCTTATAACAGACTCTGTCTCTAAAGTAGCTGAAATATAACTGAATAAAACTTGGTTGAAGGACTTTGTCTTCAAATAGAGAAGGAGTACCCATGTTAAGTGGGAATTTAGGATTAACTACTATTCTAGTAAAATTAAAGTATATGGTATGGCTTCTGTTTAAGAAACATATTGTCTCATTGGGAGAGACTGGGCCAATACATATGGTACAGTTAAGTGCTAAGAGAGGGGGCAGAGTAGTTGGAGCAGAATATTGTGGAAAAGTGAAATGTGAGTGTGGCTTGAAGGGGAAGACCTTGCAACGAGGGAATGAATCTCATAAAGTTACCATAGCAAGGGCAGTACGGTACTTTATTAACTATCACCTTGTGTGTTCAAGAAAATAAGATTACTGCATTGTCGAATATAGTAGAGGACAAACAGTACATTTCACAATGATTTTCACCAAATGTTTCAATTGATTTAATGACTAAGTCAGTTTTCAAATTATTAACATTTGGGTAGGTCCTTTTTTCCTAGAGTTTACATAGTTGAGGCATTAACTTTATATATACATGGAGTTGTAACTGTAGGAGATATGGAATAGGCTTAAGGCACAGTTTCAAAATTTAGGGATTCTTAACTATTGTATTAAGGATACTTACACATTTGAGAAACAATCCTGTTTATGTCAGAATTGAGGAATATACTTTTAATGGGCCCTTTTTTCTGATTAAAATGGTGGTGGTATATATTCATAAGAAAAGTTGGAAAAGATTATTGAACTTGGCTTTATAAGCAGCTCAGTTCAGTTGGTTTTTGTTTAATGCCCAGGCATAAAGTGTCTGGGAGGCATGGCAGATTAGTGGAAGGTATGAAGAATAATTACTCTTAAATAGACTGTTGTAAATGACTTGGCTTTTCTAATATTTGGTTAGCTTTTTTTTTTTAACCGTTTTAATTTCATTTATTTTAGTCCTTATTAATATTACAATTTCAGGATCCTTTGGCTGGTATAATCCCACGTACTCTTCATCAGATTTTTGAGAAACTTACTGCTAATGGTACTGAATTTTCAGTCAAAGTGTCTCTGTTGGAGATCTATAATGAAGAACTTTTTGATCTCCTAAATCCATCTTCTGATGTTTCTGAGAGACTACAGATGTTTGATGATCCACGTAACAAGGTAACTCAGTCTTTGAGAATGAAATATTTGCAAATTTTACTGTGTGATGCTTTGAGAAGTGTGAGTGTGTGTTAAGCAATCTAATGGGTGCTTTTTAAAAATATTCTGTCAGAGAGGAGTGATAATCAAAGGTTTAGAAGAAATTACAGTACACAACAAGGATGAAGTTTATCAAATTTTGGAGAAGGGAGCAGCAAAAAGGACAACTGCAGCAACACTGATGAATGCATACTCTAGGTAAGAAAGCCATTGTCTTCCTCATTCTCCATTTTCTTTTTAGGAAAAATTACAAACCTGAGGAAAGTCAAATTGGGATGTTCAAAGTATGTGAATCACATACCTAGATTTTATGCTAGATTGCATGCCTTAGTAATTGGTTTGAGATTTATAGGGAAGCCTCAATATTGGAAAAATGCTGAAAGGAGAACAAGGACAAGTTGAACTAGAGCGGAAGCATTAAACTATTTTAAAGTAGATTTTTTTAATCCGCTAAATGAAATTGTACATGGGAGCCCAGTTTAAAATATGGCTGCTATCGTTGAATTTGGGATGGAACGCTCAGAGGCTTAGATCTTCAGCCTTAAGAAGGTTTACTCTGAGCAATTTTCTGAAGCCACTGTGTATATTTAGAACACAATTTGAAAAACCTTGGTTTGAGGAAGGATTAGAAGAAAGTCAAATGACTTTATTTTCTTTTTTTCAACTTTATTTAGGTATGATTAACAAATTTGTATATATTTAGGTTGTACAACATGATTTTTTTTCCCCCAAATGGCTTGTTAATGTAGGAAGACGGATGATCACTAACTGACTTTCGAGGGGACAAAAGGCCATATTTGATAGCGCCCTCTATAGGATAAATCCCAAATTCTACAAATGCAGTTTACCAAGTTAGAAGTGAGTTTTTTCCTGTTGGTCTTTGAAGGAAACATCAGAGTGTAATTGAAAGAGTTGTGGGTTGGACATTAGGTATTTGTGTTTAGTTCCAGTTCTACAGTTAGTTAAATATGTGACTTTGGGTAAATAAGTGAACTTATCTGAATATCTGTTTCCTTGAGCTACAAAATGATTATTAGGACTAGATCTCTTATTTCTTTGCTCCCTTATTGAAAATTTCTACAGTTATAACTGCAGTTTTATAAGCAATTATAATTGCAACTATATAAAAATATGTATGCATTTAAAGAAAAAAAAGCATGAAAGTAATTAATATCCTAATTTTAAATTTACATTTTCCTATGATAGCTTTCCATTTTTAAAACTTAAACTATAAATCAATCATAAAATGAAATTTCCATTCTTATTGGCTTGTAACTTAATTTTATATAGAATTTGGAGAGAGAGAGGGAAGGAGAGAGAGAGAAAGAGAGAAGTATTGATTTGTTCCACTTATTTGTACGCTCATGGGTTGATTCTTGTATGAGCCCTGACAGGGATCGAACCTACAACCATGTCACATCCAGACGATGCTCTAACCAGCTGAGCTACTCGGCCAGGGCAGATCTTTCTTTACTTTTGTGGATTTAGATCTTTCTTGGCTGTTTTTAATATTTTATAGAAAGCAGATAAAATTTTGTATTGTAATGACTGTGTAACTTGATCTTTTCTAGTCGTTCCCACTCAGTTTTCTCTGTTACAATACATATGAAAGAAACTACAATTGATGGAGAGGAGCTTGTTAAAATTGGAAAGTTGAACTTGGTAAGCATCTACCTAAATACCACTGTTTCATTCTTGTATTTTTACTCCAGCTTTATTGACAAATAAAATTATATATTTAAAGTGGACAGTGTGATGATTTGATATACATATTTTTTGTAAAATGATTACCACAATCAAATTAACACATTAATTACCTCACATTATTATCATTATTATTATCATTATTTTGGTGACAAAACTTAGGATCTACTCTCAGCAAATTTCAGTATAGTATTATTAACTGTACTAGTGTATATCAGATCCCCAGAACTTACTCACCTTAACACTGAAGGTCTTTATCCTTTGACCAGCATCTTCTCCCTATCTCCCCGACCTCTGCTTCTGATAACCATTATTCTACTCTCCATTTCTATGGTTCGACTTTCTCCCCCTCCTCGCTGATTCCACATATAAGTGAGATCATACAGTATTTGTCTTTTTGTCTTGCTCTGTCTGTTTTTTTTCAATTAGCATAATGTCCTCTAAGTTCCTCCATGTAGAATTTTCTTTCTCATGGCTGAATAATATTTCATTGTGTGTATATACCATATTTTTATCTATTCATCCATTGACAGACACTTAGGTTGTTTCCACATCTAGGCTATTCTGAATAATGCAATGGACATGAGAGTGCAGATATCTCTTTGACATACTGATTTCATTCCCTTAAGATATTTACCTAGAGGCGGGATTGGTAGTTCTCTTCTATTACTTTATTCTTGATCCCTTCAGAGAGCAGCCTGAAATTTTGTACTTCTAGACAATATTTTTATAGTCGTTGGGTTATTAGCTTTATAGTGGGTTGTTATTATTATATACAAAACTTACTTTGCTAGTTATTTAATATATTATGTATAATATGAGAATGAAAGTCTTCGAGTCCAAATCTAATAGAATGACAACCTTTTTTTTTTTTTTTTAAATTCAAGGTTGATCTTGCAGGAAGTGAAAACATTGGCCGTTCTGGAGCAGTGGATAAGAGAGCTCGGGAAGCTGGAAATATCAACCAATCCCTGTTGACTTTGGGAAGAGTTATTACTGCTCTTGTAGAAAGAACACCTCATGTTCCTTACCGAGAATCTAAACTAACCAGAATCCTCCAGGATTCTCTTGGGGGACGTACAAGAACATCTATAATTGCTACAATTTCTCCTGCATCTCTTAATCTTGAGGTAAGCCCTTTGAACCATACACTGCTAAAAACAAATTAAAAAAAAAGAAAGAAAAGAAAACATTATGGTAAGTGAAAGAAGCTGGTCACAAAAGAACACTTATTGTATGATTCCATGTATATGAAATGTTCAGAGTAGGCAAATCTATAGATTAAGAGTACGGTCATTAGCAGTGTATGGTTACATGGGATATAGAGATTTAATTGAGGACTAAGAAGTTAAGTGAATGTTAGTGTTCAGTCTGCTTAGAGAGCAGTGGAGGTGGGGTTGGGTGTGTTGCTGTAATTCTTATTTAGTAGCTGTAATTCTTATTTAGCTATCACATTATTTTCTTTATTCTTTTTTTAAATGTTTTTATTGATTTTTTTTTTTTTTAGAGAGAGCAAGGAAGGAAGAGGGAGAGAGAGATAGAAACATTGATGAGAGAGAAACATCGACTGGCTGCCCCTTATTGGGAATTGAACCTGCAACCCAGGCATGTGCCCTGGCCAGGGATCAAAACAGTGACCTCTTGGTGCATGGGTCAGTACTCAATCACTGAGCCACATCAGCCGGGCTCTTTATTTTTTAAAATTTTCTTAGCAACATCAGTCGGCTGCCTCTTATACACACCCTGACTGGGTATTGAACCTGCAACCTAGGTATGTTCTCTGACCAGGAATTGAAACTGCAACCTTTTTGGTGTATGGGACGACACTCTAATTAAACGAGCCACCTGGCCAGGGTGTTGTCTCATTTTAAAAGTTCATCAATTGGCTGAATTAATTCTGTACTATATAATAAAAAGAATCTGGACATTGCAAGTGGACACATTTAGGAGAACACCACTGAAAAAAATGTCTTTCTCCTTCCTGGCAGAGTTTTTAATCTTAAAAAGCCAGTTGCTTACTGGCTTTTTCCACACAGTCTTCAAAGAAAATTGCTGTGGTCATTAGCAGTGTATGGTTACATGGGATATAGAGACTTAATTGAGGACTTAGAAGTTAAGTGAATGTTAGTGTTCAGTCTGCTTAGAGAGCAGTGGAGGTGGGGTTGGGTGTGTTGGAATAGGTGGAAAAACCAAAAGAAGCAACAAAGATAGCAAAATTGACTCTTACTTTATTGTAATAATCATCTATTTTTTTTTTTGTTTTTATTGGTTTCAGAGAAAGGAAGGGGGAGGAGGAGAGGAATAGATACATCAATGATGAGAAGGAATCACTGATGGGCTGCCTCCTGCATGACCCCTCCTGGGGATCAAGCCCGAAACCAGGGCATGTGTCCGGACTGGGAATCGAACCGTGATCTCCGGGTTCATAGGTTGATGCTCAACCATTGAGCTACACCAGCCAGACACCATAATATTTTCAATGTTCATCCATATTGTAGCATGTATCAGTACTTCATTTTTTTGGTGGATGAGTAATATTCCGTTGTATGGATATAGGACATTTTGTTTATTCATCAGTTGATTGAATTCAAAAAATTACTAGATCAAGTTGTTATAAAGTTAAAGACCCTAAACATTGAGGAGAAAGAAAAAAGATAAGGATGTTTTGAAAAATCTCTTTTTTAAAGGTTGGGTATAATAGTCTTAGTGGCAGATTTTCATTAGCTATAACCATAAATTATTACTTATGAGTTATTTTATAGTACATTTTAGGTAACAGAACTACATTCTCATAATATCTTTAGTAATTGGCTTTTTCATCACAGGAAACTCTGAGTACATTGGAATATGCTCATAGAGCAAAGAACATACTGAATAAGCCTGAAGTTAACCAGAAATTAACCAAAAAAGCCCTTATTAAGGTAATTGTGCATTTTTGTGGAGTAATATAATCTTGTTTGACAAATGTGAAAATAAGAAATTGCAATGATTATTAAAAGATTTGTTAAATTGCCTGTGGTAGGGCTTTTCATTTAATAATATAAACTAAATACAGTGGGGCCTTGACCTACGAGTGTCCCGACTACCGAGTTTTTCCGAGATACGAGCCGTCTCTTGGCCGATGTTTTGCTTTGAGTTGACAGAGTAATTTGAGTTAACGAGCTCCGTCACAGAACGAATTAAACTCGTAAGTCAAGGCCCCACTGTACCTATGTTAAAATCTTTTTTCTAATGCTAACATGTTGACTTTTCCAGCTCTATTAAATCAGCAAATTTGAAAATATTTACATTTAAAAAGTTTATTTATTTATAACTTAAGGGTAACATGTATAGTTACTATACATTAGGCTGTAATTACTGTAACATGCACCCATTTTCAGCCTACAATTTAAGGGTTTTTGTTCATTAAGATTCCATATATTAGTGAAATCATATGTTACTTGTCTCTCTCTAACTGATTTATTTCACTTAGCATAATGCTCTCCAGGTCCATTCATGCTGTTGAAAAGGATAAGATTTTCTTCCTTTTTATTGCCAAGAGTAGTATTTTGTTGTGTAAATGTACCACAGCTTTTCTTTAGTCACTCATCTACTGATTGGTGCTTGGGCTGCTTCCAAATCTTGACTATTGTAAGTAACACTGCAAAGAACATAAGGTTGCAAATATTCTTTCAATTTAGTGTTTTGGGTTTCTTCAGATAAATTTCCAGAAGTGGAATCACTGGGTCATAAGGCAGTTCCCTTTTTAATTTTTTGAGGGAACCCCATATGGCTTTCCACTGTGGCTGCACCAATCTGCATTCCCATCAACAGTGTATGAAGGGCTCCCTTTTCCCCACATCCTCACCATTATTTGTTTATTGATATTGATGATAGCCATTCTGACACATGTGAGGTAATATCTCATATTGACCATTTGTATATCCTCTTTGGAGAAGTGTGTATTTGGGTCCTTTGTCCATTTTTATTTTTATTTTTTACCTTAAATTTTATTTTTTACCTTTATTTTTTCAGAGAAGGGAGAGGGAGAGATAGAAATATCAGTGATGAGAGAGAATCATTAATCTGCTGCCTCCTGTACACCCCCTACTGTGGTGATGGAGCCCACAACCTGGGCAGGTGCCCTGACCAGGAATCTAAGTGTGATCTTTTGGTTCATAGGTCGACACTAAACCCCTGAGCCACACCAGCTGGACTAGGTCCATTTTCTAATTGGATTATTTGAGTTTTTTGTGGTTGTGGTTTGAAAGTTCTTCATACTAGATTCTAGTAGCCCGGTGCATGAAATTTGTGCACATTAAAAGGGAATTAATTAGCGGAGATATTTTCATATTGCTATTTGTCCTTTCTCTATAATAGAAGTGTGAGAGGTGAAAGGAAATTAGTAAAATGTATATGAAAATAATATATAAATTTATTAATAAATAAACAGTAACAAAAGGATATAACAACAGTGGCATGACATAAAAAAGCCAAAAACATGATACAAAAACAACAGTGATGCAAACAATGACTGATAAAGTGATTAAACTTATTCTAATATCTCCCTGTATACCACATTAAGAGTGAAAACACTTTCAGAGTGCTTGACTAATTTCCCTTGTGATGAAGTACTTAGAACTTTAACTGTAACATCACATGCTCTTCAAACTCGATGTCTAGAGTTTGTCCTCGTGATTTATTAATAGTTATCACAAATACTGGCATCACGGGAAACCATCGTTGAATCAGTTTAAATGGGAGGCCAGTGTCAAATGGGGACAAATTAATCCTTGGAATCAGAACAGCCTCTCCCTCTGCAGATCCTCTTAATACTTCAGCTTCCATAATGTTAGGTCATAATCTTTTAATAGTAAATCTGGTACCATTACAAAGACCCCATTTACTATTGAGATTTCTCAATAGCATGATGATTGCACCCACTTTCAATTTTAATTTATGACACGGCATTCCCGAAGGAGTAATACTATTAAGAAATTCGATGGGAAAATTTTCCTTTTCAGGAAAATGGCAGAGGTCCTCAAACTTTTAAAACAGAGGGCCAGTTCACTGTCCCTCAGACATTCCACACATGTGCACTGTGGGCCCAGGACGAGTCGGCTGCTAAACAGGACAGGCAGCGGCGGCAAAAACACCCAGCAGGACGGATAAATGTTTTCGGTGGCCCGCATGTGGCCTGTGGGCCGTAGTTTGAGGACCCCTGATCTATGGAAGCAATGGAATCATCATTGAGTATATCCAAATTTTCTTCATTTAATTTTTGAACATGCTCATTTTTTGGACAAAGAATTGCACATTTAGATATATTTTTAATATCTATACCAGTGGTTCTCAACCTTGGCTGCACATTAGAATCACCTGGGAATCTTTTTAAAATCCTGATTCCTGGGCCTCATCCTCCGAAATTGTTTATTTATTATGGGGTGGGGCCACAACATTAGTAACAAAGAAACAGAATTAAAACTTTATTGTAGGGAGCTGCTACAGTGTTTTGGACAGGTTCATGCCTTGGACTGATGAGAGGGCACAGTCCTCTCATTGCCACGTGCAAGTCCCAGCTTGGAGGGCAGGGCCCTCACAGCACAATTATAGCCAACAGCTGTAGTTGTAAGCTTGATCCTATGTAAGTCAGAGCACATGGCCCCATGTGCCTGAGTGATGTACGCTTGATAGAGTTCAGGTGCATGTAGTTGAGTATTATTGAAACCCAGGAGAATGTTGTAAACATCTTGGTCACAGCCTTACTTTGCCTCGTAGCATCTGCTATAAAATAAAGGCATGGCTGTGAGCATGGTCGCTATCTCTCAGAGAAGCAGCGTCCCATGAGACCCAGTTTTCATTCTCTTGTCTGTCTTTTCTAAGCCTTTCAGCCACCCCGACTCAGGTTCACCCCTGGCCGTGCTGGCGAGACACACTTTAGGAAGATATGCCTCCACGCTCCCAGGGCGGGTTCCTGCCTCAAACCCTGCCCTTACAGGAAACAGCTCGAGGGAGGGCACAGCTGTTGCCAAGACAACCCCTGCAGGACTGACTTCCTTCTGCTTGGTCATGTTGGTTGTGGTCGTGATGAACACCACCCATGGTTTTTATATAAGTAGGCTAGTCCATATCACAAACATGGTTTGTAATCATTTTCTAGTTTATAGCTTGTCTTCTCATCTTCATAAGGACTTTTGTAGAGCAAATGTTTTTGAATTCAGTGTGATTAATTTTTTCCTTTCATGAATTGTTCTTTTGGAGTCAGTTGTAAGAACTCTATGCTTATCTCTAGATCCTGAAGTTTTTTTCTTTTGAAATTTTTGTATCTCTACATTTCAGATTTAAGTCCATAATTCACTTTGAATTGTCTTTTGATTAAGGTGTAAAATTTGGGTCAAGCTGCATATTTTTTGCCTATTGGCAAAACTAGTTCTTAGGTGATGGTATGTTCTTCCACCAGGAAGCACATGTCTGCTTCTTTGTCTTTTTGTTAAGAATTTATGATATTCAATGAGTTGACCCATTAATTCTTTAAGGGTTGCAAATGGTAATTTTCTAATTCAATTCTTCTTAACTAATTGCTGGACTACCTCTATAATGAGGAACTTGCCCTCAGCTACCCTAGGGTATACTTATAGAAAGGCAGGAAAAATGCTTGTTTCATTTCCTTTAATTGACAGTTTTGAGAATAATGCATTAATTTTCTAGCTTGGTTTTTTTCTTTTCACCCAAAGATATGTTTTGTTTTGTTTTTTTAAATTTTGTTTTATTGCTTAAAGTATTACAAAGAGTAATACATATATCCCCCACCC
>NW_006284839.1:1451246-1461955 GCF_000327345.1 Myotis davidii | reverse complement strand
TGAGTTTAGAGAGAGAGGAAGGGAGAGAGACAGGAAGGGAAGGAGAGAGAGAGAGAGAGAGAGAGAGAGAGAGAGAGAGAGAGAGATTAGTTGCCTTTTGGTCAGGAAATTGAACCCAAAACCTGTATGTGACAATGCTCCAACCAACTGTGCCAGGGTGGTTTTCCAGCTTTCTTATTGTCATTATAAACTCATGAACTTAAAATTTTGTGTTAATCTGTTGTAGCTATTATCCTCAGTGATTATCAAATTGTTTCTCCTTTGACCTGTGGTAACTTTCTCCAAGTGATTTCTTGAGCCCTTTTTATTATCATAAGCTTTATTTTTTTTGTTTGACAAAATGTTCTAGGTTTATTTTGAATGTTTCTTGCCCCAACTCTAGAGTTAGATACTTCTCTAAAAAATCCTGATATGTGTTTTTTTAGTGTGAAATGCTACTTGAAGACCAACCTAGGTACTGGAGATTACGTGGTGTTTTTTTCAGAAGCTCATATTGTTATAATGAGTAAATTTAAAGGCTCTTTGAAAGCTGTTGAAAGACTATTCTGTACAGATTAATATCGAATGAAAAGTATGGCTATTATTTTTTTATCATACATTTTTATGATTTAAAAAATATAAAAGGGCTAACTTTTTATTTCGTCCCCAAACCAGATTTAAAAAAATGTTGTTCTATATTGACACCTACAATATTCTTCTTGTGTAGGAATATACAGAAGAGATAGAGCGTCTGAAACGAGATCTTGCTGCAGCCCGTGAAAAAAATGGGGTGTACATTTCCGAAGAGAATTTTAGGTAAGCCAATAGCTAAGGAAATTAATTTCCAAAAATAAGTATTTTCTGATAACAGGCTGTTGAAAGTAAAATTTACTTATTTGACAGTAAATAAAATCTTTATTTGTTGTTCTTTTTACAATGCTTGTTTTTCTTTTGATATTAACAAGTACTTATCAAACAGTTTAGAAAGATTTTATATTAACTTTCCCCCCCATTTATTTATTTATTTATTTATTTATTTAGAGAGTGGAAGGGAGGGGAGAGAGACACTGGGGTGGAGCACGAACCTGAAACCCAGCCACATGGCCTTGATTGGGAATCCAACCCATGTGAGGGCTGGCGCTCTACCACTGAGCCACACTGGCCAGGGCTATTTTTTTTTTTAAATAATTACAGATTCACATGAAATTATAAGAAGAGTACAAAGAGGTCCCATGTATTTTCCATCCAGTTTCCCCAATTGATTACCTCTTAAGTAACTTCGCTACATTATCAAAACTGGGAAATTGATATTGGTACAATGTATGTGTATAAATCTATCACTTTATCACGTTTGTATATTTGTGTAGTTCAGAACTATCATCTCAAAGATCTCCCCCTTGCTGACTCTATATTCATATCCACGTTCTTCTCCAGTGATTCCTAACCTCTGGCAACCACTAATCTGTTCACTCTTTAAAGCCCTGGAGTAGTTTGTTCAAAGTAAAGTTAATCAAAGGACTGTTAGCACATACCTTGGTTGCAGGCTCGATCCCTGACCTTGGTGGTTGGGGCACATGTGGGAGGCAACCAATCTCCCCCCGGCCCCCGCCCCACTCTCTCTAAAAAAAAATCAATGGAAAAATATCCTTGGGTGAGGATGAACAATAATAAAAAAGACTGTTAGAACTAATTCTCCTTTTGCACCTCAGTTCTAACTTTTCCTTTAATAAACAATATCTCCAGCTAATAATTTGAGAAAATTTGTATTCACAAAAGAATCTGTGCCATTTAGCACAATGTGGAATAGAAAATTGTTGGTAGTTATGTAGGAACTGGAAGATGAAGAATACGAAAGACAGCATTCACTTCTGAAACTTGCTAATGCTCAAGAAATCAGAGACCCATTAAAGTGGACCGGAGTCACCTGGTCCAAAATGATGTCAATAGGGCGGAGGCTGAGGATCTGCTCTAGAGAACAGTCCTTTGCTCTCCTGAGGATTTCTGTGGTGGTTTGATAGTGGCATGTGTGTTGAGGTGTATTTGGGTGTAGTAGGCAGTGAGAGGTGTAATTGCTCTGCCATACTTTAATTCTGTTCTCCAGTTTTGTGTCCTGTTTATGTTCTCTATTCCTGATTACAGACAATTGGGTTGTATTCCCCCCACCTCTTATTTTATGTAAGTTGAACTCCTCCGTTAGCTTCTTTGCTTCTCAAATTTTATATACACACATTTCTTCCCTTATGGGTAGGGATTCTCGGTTTCAAAACGGAGATAACGGGAAAACAACTTTAAACAAGGACAAAGAATACATTCGTTTTTTGCGATTTGTGTGTATTGCTTATTGGCACTAGGCTCCACTTTCATGATAGTGACAAATGGCAAAGCTGATGTGTAGCTGCCACAATTGTGTTAGAATAAATTGTTTAGGAATTAGGGGAAAAAATGCTAATTGTTAAATTCATATTAAACTTTATTTCAGAGCCATGAATGGAAAACTAACTGTTCAAGAAGACCAGATTGTAGAATTGATGGAAAAAATTGGTGCACTTGAGGAGGAGCTAAGTAGGGTAAGCATTCCAAACAATATTGAATATTATGTAAAAGCAAATATTTAAAGAAAATTTCAGAATGTGAGGGATCTATATTTTTAAGATTTTTTTCAGTATATCGGACTGACCCATATACTGAAAATAAGTTGCATCATAATTTTGTCACAATTGTAATGAAGAAACTATTTTTAAAAATTTTAAACTATTGATTGCTTTTAGAGAGAGGAACTTGGAAGAGAGACAGAGATATCAATTTGTTGTTCACTTATTTATGTATTCATTGATTGAATCTTTTTAAAAATATGTTTTTATTGATTTTAGAGAGAGAGAATGGAGAGGGGGAGAGAGATAAAAATATAGATGAGAGAGAAACATCGCTTTGCTGCCTCCTTAATGCCCTCCACTGGGGAATAAGCCCACAACCTGGGCATGTGCCCTGAATGGGAATCAAACTGGTGGCCTCTTAGTGCATGCGTCAGTGCTCAACCACTGACCCACACCAAGCAGGCATTGGTAGATGCTTGTATGTTCCCTGACCCCGGATAGAACCTGCAACCTTGGCATATCAGGATGACATTCTAACCAACTGAGCTACTGGTCACAGCAGAAACTATTTTGACACATTAATGCAACATTACAAGAAATTAACTGAAATGTGTGATTTTATTGGTCAAGCTAAATAGTGAGTGCTGAGCCCTAGCTGGTTTGACTCAGCGGATAGTGCATCGGCCTGCGGACTGAAGGGTCCCGGGTTTGATTCCATGCCTGGGTTGCAGGCTCGATCCCCAGTAGGGGCATGCAGGAGGCAGCCGATCAATGATTCTCTCTTGTCATCGATATTTCTATCTCTCTCTCCTTCTCCCTTCCTCTCTGAAATCAATAAAAATATACATTAAAAAATAGTGAATGCTGCCTGACCGGTTTGGCTCTGTGGATAGAGCGTCAGCCTGCAGACTGAAGGGTCCCAGGTTCGATTCCAGTCAAGGGCATGTACCTTGGTTTCGGGCACACCCTCGGGGTGTGCAGGAGGCAGCTGACCGATGTTTCTCTCTCATCGATGTTTCTAACTCTCTATCCCTCTCCCTTCCTCTCTGTAAAAATCAATAAAATATATTAAAAAAAAACAAATAGACAAACAAACAAAAAAAACTCCACGCTGTTAAAAAAAAAAATAGTGAATGCTGAGACATTTTCATTAATGTGTTTATCAGATGAGGGAATGGGATGTTGGGAGAAAACAGATGTTAAATAACTTAGATGTACAGACCTGATTCTTTTGTGCCAGCCTCATATTGGTAGTGTTGGATAAATCCCGAAGAATTAATACCACTACACTAGACCTGTTTTATTTGTTTTTAATTAACTTACAGAAGAAACCAGATGCCATATAAAATGTACTAACCTCCCTTGTAACTTACAACTTGTTACAGTTTTGCATGGAAATAATTTGGTTCTTCTAATATTATATTATGAACTAGCCAGGTGTCTCACCAATCAGTTCAGTACTTTAATTCTTTAAAAAATGTTTAATGTATTATATTTAGGTTACAGAATTATTTGTGGATAATAAAAATGAACTTGAGCAGTGTAAATCTGACCTACAAAATAAGACACAGGAACTTAAAACCACTCAGAAACATTTACAAGAAACTAAATTACAGCTTGTTAAAGAAGAGTATGTGTCGTCAGTTTTGGAAAGTACTGAGAAGAAACTTCATGATACTGCCAGCAAGGTTTGTCCTTTGTTTTGATTGTATTTGCATTGAAGAAATTAGCGAATGGGTAGAAGTAAATTACTTTGCTGTCTGTAGCATTAATTGTGAAATTCTATTATTCACCCGAAATTCACATTTCTGTTAATTTAAAAAATGTTATTTTATGATTTTATCTAAATTTTCCTCATTGGAGATGCTAGATTAAGGAAAAAGCTTCCAGAAGTTTTGAAAATAGAACATGACTTTAATATTCCTTATGGACATTTACAATAATGATGTAATACTTTTTTCTAAGGTCATGATTGAAGTTAATCAGTAATCAAGATTTTAGAACCTTCTAATGATGGAAGTTATTGAAAGTATTTAATTTTTTATTAATATACTTTTGAGAAAATAGGAACGCATAATATGCAAAAAAACTTGTAGGGCAGTATAATTACTATAATTGGCAAAATCAGTTTTTCTTGTCTAGATGGTAGGGGAAATAAACAGTCATAGGTTAATTAGCATGAGTTTAAAAATTTCTTCTGATGCAATATATAAAACTTTCAAGTTCTTAATAGGAGCAATCCTTATGTAGCACAGATACTTTTGTGGACGGCTTTTTCATATCCATCTTACCAACATTTATTTTTAAAAAATAATGTATAGTTGCTTGACACAGTTGAAGAAACCACAAAAGATGTGTCTGGTCTCCATTCCAAACTGGACCGTAAGAAGGCAGTTGATGAGCACAACGCAGAAGCTCAAGATATTTTTGGCAAAAATCTGAACAGCCTGTTTAATAACATGAAAGAATTAATAAGGGATGGCAGCTCAAAACAAAAGACCATGCTGGGGCTTCACAAGACCTTGTTTGGTAAGTTTAAGCATTTCTAATGATTCTAGTTGTTGTGTGTTTAGTGGGAGACTAATTTCAAAACTGATAGTTTAATATAAAAAATTTCAGGTGACAGTGTCACAGTTCTTCCCATGCACACACTATGTTCAGACTAGAGGTTAATACTTTCACTGCCTTCAATTGAAAACAAATCTTACTTGGGCTGTTTTTTCCTGTTTTCTATAAAATAACATGTTTATTAAACAATAACTAAGTGTTTAAACTTTAGAAGTAAAAGTCCCTTTAACCCTGACCCTCTCCCATTCTCTATAGACACTGCTGTTAAATTTCTTGAGTTTCTCAAAATTTTCTGTACATAAACATTTTGCATCGTTTTTCTTTTGAGAACATACATCTTGAATGTTTGCCGTATTGTCAGAATATGTTTATGTATCATTTTAAACCAAACCATTATTGTTATCTTCATGGTGGGGGCGTTGCGAACCTCCAAAGTATTAGTTTATTTATTACGGAAGTATTATCCTTATTATAGAAAATTTGGGAGATGCAAAAATGTAAAAATTGTTTAAATCACCTAGAGTCTAGTAATTTTAAGCCAAATGCTATAAATTTTGTTTATTGATTTCTAGTTTATCTTTTCTTCTATAATCTCTTTTACTTATTGTAGTACTGTATATTACTTTTAGTTAGAGATTAATTTTAGAGTGTTCTAGTTGTTTGTTTACTGTGAGTTATAGTTATGGGTCTGATATACTATAGATTTGTCAACTGTTTACAGAATACTGTAGAACAAATATAATTTATACTTAAAATGTTTCCTTGCTTATGTAGTAAGACACTTACTTTTGTTAAACTTATTTGTTATGACGAATTTCCACAACAGAGATATAGTTTTGCCAATCTCTTCGGGGTGGTTCAAACTGTATTTAAATATGTTAATGCTAAAGTTCACATCTTTTTTTTTTGGTTACAGGTAACCTGCTGTCTTCCAGTGTTTTTGCATTAGACACCATTACTACAACAGCACTTGGATCTCTCTCATCTGTTCCAGAAAATGTGTCTAAACATGTTTCTCAGATTTCTAATATGATATTAGAAGAACAGTCATTAGCAGAAGAAAGTAAAACTGTACTTCAGACATTGCTTGTTAGTAAATATTTTAAAGTATTTTTGAAGGGTTATGTTTGCTAAGTCCTCAAAAACAATGTTAACTGTTCTTTCATCTTAGCTTTACTTTTTACAGTTTTTTTTAGCAGAGTATGTTTATATTTTAAAGACAAATCCTCTCCACTGTTTTTCTTTCCCAGAAAGAATAGTTTCCAAATGCATATAATTACCTTTTGGTTACAGGTAACCAAATTTTTTTCAATTTTATCTTGCAACATTACCACTTCTAATAACTCAAAAGGGTAGGTTTAGCTACAGATGAGTTCAAGGGACCCATGGCCTGCCACCTAGCTCAGAAATAGTAAGTTAGTTTTCCGCTGGGTCCTGGAATCATCCTGCTGGTGTTACATTGACTCAATCAGAAGGAGATGTTAAGTGGTTAATTTTAAAACTACATTAATACAGAAATATGTGCGAGAAAAATAACTTAGAAGATAGAATTCTAGAAACACATAAAATAATTTGTGAGGTCAGATCGGTGTGATCAAGCCCTTCTAGGCTATAATTATAAGGCTGTTTTTCATAGTTCTATAAAGGTCACTAATCTAATTATACTTAATATTACCTGATTTGTATTATATATACTCTTTTATTTTATAGTTGTATGATTTATCTAGGAAGTTCTTGGCCATATCACTTACTTTGTTTTCTTTTTTTGTGTAGGCTCTCTGCCTCTCTTTTTGAGTTAAATAATATTGTTGAACATGATCCAAGTACATGCTACAAATGTTAGTTGACACTCTGCCTAGATTTAATTCTTGTATGACATTTTTGATAGATTTCTTTAATCACCCAAGCTTGACAAAGTTAAAAGATACTGTTAATACTTATTTTTAAATATATATGTATTTATAAATATATATATATATACACACACACATACATATATATATTCTTTTATTGATTTCAGAAAGGAAGGGAGAGGGATATAGACATCAATGATTCATCTGCCTCCTGCAAAGGAAGGGAGAGGGATATAGAAACATCAATGATGAGAATCATTGATCAGCTGCCTCCTGCACGCCCTCTACTGGGGATTGATCCTGTAACCCAGGCATGTGCCCTGACGGAATCAAACTGTGACCTCCCGGTTTATAGGTCAAAGCTCAACCACCGAGCCACACTGGCTGGGCAATATTTAATTTTTAGAAATTGATTCGTTTACTAAGTGATCATCTGTATTTATTAATTCTTCTACCATGTTATAAACCAAGTCATAAGCATTGCTTGAGTCAGAGATGACTGCTGCTCATACAGAATAAGTTGAAATTAGAATGATAGTTCTTTCCCAAGGAATACCAGTAGCTTTTTAAGTATTTACTAATAATTTCTTTTATTTTTATTTTTTTTACTGATTTCAGAGAGGAAGGAAGCGTGAATGAGAGATAGAAACATCTGTGAGAGAGAATCATTGATCAGCTGCCTCCTGCATGTTCCCCACTGGGGATCGAGCCCACAACCTGGGCATATGCTCTGAAGGAATTGAACTGTGAACTCATGGTCATAGGTCGATGCTCAATCACTGAGCCACGCTGGCTGGGCCTAATAGTTTCTGTTACAGTTTCTCACCCATGTCCTAGTGAAAGGAGCTTACGTCAGAATATTTTTTTCCTTTTTGTAAAACTCTCAATGTACACTACATTTTCAACTTCTCTGAATTCTTCTGACTTTCATTGCATTAGACTGTCAGGAATCTGTTGTATGGTAAATTGTCATTTTCTTAATTACTATAGGCAGGATTAAGTGACTTATGCAGAATGTAAGCTCTGGGAACAAATAGGCTCTAAAGCAGCGGTTCTGAACCTGTGGGTCATGACCCCTTTGGGGGTCGAATGACCCTTTCACAGGGGTCGCCTAAGACTATCAGAAAACACATATATAATTACATATTGTTTTTGTGATTAATCACTATGCTTTAATTATGTTCAATTTGTAACAATGAAAATACATCCTGCATATCAGATATTTACATTATGATTCATAACAGCAGGAAAATTACAGTTATGAAGTAGCAACGAAAATAATTTTATGGTTGGGGGTCACCACAACATGAGGAACTGTATTAAAGGGTTGCGGCATTAGGAAGGTTGAGAACCACTGTTCTAAAGAATAGAAAATGGACACTTAGGATTTTAGTATGTGTGTGTTTAGTTAACAAAGTATTTAAGATATTTAACCAGATTTATGGAAGCGAAAATATTATTTTTCTTTTTAAAACTTGTTTGTTTTTATTTTTAAAACCAGAATGTACTTAAGACTGACCTTCTAAGTTCACTGGAAACAATTTTATCCCCCACTGTGTTGGCTATACTGAAAATCAATAGTCAACTAAAGCATATTTTCAAGACTTCACTGACAGTGGCTAATAAGGTAATAAATGTTGTTATTATCTCCAAATCAAATTGTTATTTAAGAAAATAACTATCTGAAACCACACCTGGAGATTTACATGTAAAATCCATGCGTTCTGAGAAGGAATCTAGAGGAGGGAGGAGATAAGATACTCTCTGCCATTGATGTAGTCAGCAGTATGCTGGCTAAGAAAAATTAGAGGGAATGATAAAGATAAATGTTTAAGTTGGCAAAGTAACATATAGCATGCTATCATAATTTATCAAGTGGGTGAGGAAGATAATGCATCTATACATGTATGCATATATGCCTAGTTATACATAAAATGTCTGGAAGTATTTATAAATGGTATCATCTCAGGTGGGAATGGGACTGGGGTTCTAGAAGCTGGAGAGAAAAAGGGACTTCACACAATGTTTTCTACCTTTTCTATTTTGTATGTATTAAAAAAATTTTTTTAATTTAAGAAAGTAATTAATTATCTTTCTTCAAAGATAGAAGATCAGAAAAAGGAAATGGATGGCTTTCTCAGTACACTGTGTGACCATTTACATGAACTACAAGAAAATACAATTTCTTCCTTGGCTGAATCACAGAAGCTATGTGAAAATTTAACGGAAGAACTAAAGACAATAAAGAAAACCCATTCACAGGTATTTTATTTAGGTGATGTGGGGAGTGTAAAAAAGAAAATTTTATGATCTTTAACTTGATAATCCCTGTTACACAATATGAATGCTTTATAACTATTTTAAAAACCTGAAAATACCAAAGCCACTATTGCTTATAACAGTAATTAATATAAAAGAATTGAGAATACTTTTATTGATCAGTTAATATTTGAGGATTTGCTACATGAAGCATTTTGAATGAGCCTGCATGTCTACATTATAACTTGATAAATTATTTTTTTGTGTGGTAACATGTATAGTTACTTTCATAAACTATGCCCTGCTCTCCTCTTATAATTTCTGTCCCATCGGTGTCAGACATTTAAATTGTAATAAATTAATACAGTTCTTAATTTTTATTAATTGATTATAAATGTAATTAATAATTTATAGTCCTCCATGTAAACTATTCCTTAGTGTAAAGAATGTCTAAACTTTTATTAAGCAAAGTTATTACTACATCGCGGAATTCTTTGGTCAGTAAAACTGTTGACATAATGTAGTGGGTAGTGAAGGATTCCTTTTAGAGGGGAAAGTGAGGGAGAGGGAATTCATATCCATATCACCAAAAATGAGAAGAATAATATATCCAAGATTTTTAGCTAAGAAATAAAGCAACTTTAAAATAATATTATTCAGTTTCTTAATTAATACTAATGAAATTTATCAGAGACATGATTACTATCAGAAATTAGTAAAAATCATACTTCACATTTATTGAGCAACTTACGTGTTTAATCTCTCCCATCAGTATAAATACAGGCTTTATTACTAGCCCAGTTTTCTAATGAGGAAACAAAGAGCCCTCACAAGCATGAAGCAGTATTTTTTAAAATATATTTTTATTATTTCAGAGAAAAAGGAAATGGGAGAGAGAGATAGAAACTTCCCTGATGAGAGAGAATCATGGATCGGCTGTGTCCTGCAAGGCCCCCAGTGGGGATCGAGCCCACAACCCTGGCCTGTGCCCTTGATCAGAATTGAATCTGGGACCTTTCAGTTCACAGGCCAACGCTCTATCCACTGAGTCAAACTGGCTAGGCGGGCATGAATCAGTATTTAGAGTAGATCATCCTACAGTGGTGCTGGTGGTGATTATATTGCCTGAAAGGCATTTATTTTTGAGGGGATCTTCTATATATTTCTTGAATATATTCCGGCAATTTGAAATTGCAGCAATTTCTTATACCCTCAGCATAGGGAATTTACCTTACACCTGCCTAGAATTTTTTAGGCATATATTCTAAGGTACATCAACTCTTTATAAATTAACTGTTTTTGAAATGTTTAAAATTAGTAATCAAATGTTTAAAAACAAACAAAATACCTATGATCTGAAAAATATTTTAACATGGATGCTTTGATTTCCCTGTTTAAGGAAGCAAGTTTACTAAGTGAGCACTAACAAAACAATTATGTACATTTCTGAACATCT
>NW_006284839.1:1450123-1451199 GCF_000327345.1 Myotis davidii | reverse complement strand
AATTTTGGACTGCTTGACTGATGAGATTATCAGCATTACTTTTTCCTTCCAGTATTGTTATCAGTTAAGAAACAACTGTATGTATCTGTCAAAGTGATTCTCAGACGTAATGTATTTGGTTAGTTAAGAGGTATATAGTTGCTAATGTTAAAAAAATCCTATAAAATCTTTTCAACTTCCACTGCTTCCCTCTATGGGAAAGAGGTAAAGATCTCTTGTAAGGAATTTATGTAAATCTCACCTATGGAAAAATTCTTCATGTCAGGGTAGAAAAAAAGTTCAAGTGTCATAATTTCAATCTTTTCCCTTCCCCACACCTTTCTTACAGGAACTTTGCCAGTTAATCAATCTTTGGGGAGAGAGATTCTGTGCTTTGGAGGAAAAGTGTGAAAACATTCAGAAACCACTTCATAATGTCCAAAAAAGTACAGAGCAGTAAGTTGTTTTAAAATTCTATTTAACTTTTCTCTGCCTGAAATTATCTTCAGAATAAAAAGCTTCAAATAGTACAAAAATAATCAACCCAGTTTCTCATTTAACATTTTTTAAAAAAAATATTTTATTGATTTTTTTACAGAGAGGAAGAGAGAGGGATAGAGAGTTAGAAACATCAATGAGAGAGAAACATCGATCAGCTGCCTCCTGCACACCTCCTCTGGGGGAGCCTCCCGCCACCCTAGTGTCACTGAAGAGCTCTGACACTAAGATGTGTGGTTGTTGTGGGTTGGTGGGAACCAGGCTCACTCAGAGTCAGTGTTGCCAGTGCTCAATGTGGCCTCGTGTGCGCCCTTAGAATCAGGGGCCCTGCCTGCACTGTGCTGAAACAGAGATCCCCCTGGAGCGTGTTGAAAATCAGCGCCCCTATCATGCGCCAGGAGTCAAAGTTCTCCAAGAGTCCAGTATCAGAGTCTCTGTTGCTTCGGGCGACCTCGCATTGAGAATCAGGGTCCCTGTGTGCCCATGCACCAAGAATTGGGAGTCACTGGCTCTTAGTATGAATGCACAGGGAGTCAGGGATCTCAGGCGGAGGTGATAAGAAACACAGTCAAGTCACTGGTGCTTGGTGCTGCCTCCTG
>NW_006284839.1:1445743-1448564 GCF_000327345.1 Myotis davidii | reverse complement strand
ATTAGTAAAAATCATACTTCACATTTATTGAGCAACTTACGTGTTTAATCTCTCCCATCAGTATAAATACAGGCTTTATTACTAGCCCAGTTTTCTAATGAGGAAACAAAGAGCCCTCACAAGCATGAAGCAGCATTTTTTAAAATATATTTTTATTATTTCAGAGAAAAAGGAAATGGGAGCGAGAGATAGAAACTTCCCTGATGAGAGAGAATCATGGATCGGCTGTGTCCTGCAAGGCCCCCAGTGGGGATCGAGCCCACAACCCTGGCCTGTGCCCTTGATCAGAATTGAATCTGGGACCTTTCAGTTCACAGGCCAACGCTCTATCCACTGAGTCAAACTGGCTAGGCGGGCATGAATCAGTATTTAGAGTAGATCATCCTACAGTGGTGCTGGTGGTGATTATATTGCCTGAAAGGCATTTATTTTTGAGGGGATCTTCTATATATTTCTTGAATATATTCCGGCAATTTGAAATTGCAGCAATTTCTTATACCCTCAGCATAGGGAATTTACCTTACACCTGCCTAAAATTTTTTAGGCATATATTCTAAGGTACATCAACTCTTTATAGATTGTTTTGAAATGTTTAAAATTAGTAATCAGATGTTTAAAAACAAAATACCTATGAACTGAAAAATATCTTAACATGGATGCTTTGATTTCCCTGTGTAAGGAAGCAAGTTTACTAAGTGAGCACTAACAAAACAATTATGTAAAACTCTGAACACCTATTTACATATAAGTAAATCTCATAATATCTGCATTTCCCTCTATTCTGAGACTAGTAAAAATACTGGCAGACTTTATTCATAATCAAAATGTTAGATAAGTTTTTATCAGCTGATGTCTTATTCAAAATGGACTGAACAGTGAATAAGGCTGGGTGCCTTTTCAACTCTTCCTTGGTTTTTACTACAAGTCCTTAGCATGTTGTGAGCCTATAAGAGCTTTTTTTTAAAGATGCCAAGTATGAGCAAAGGTCATACTCTATATTGACATTTTGTTAATGTCATCCAACTAGATTCTGTAAAATGTTTCAGCTCTAGTAATTGATAACATAATCTAATAATTTTGGACTGCTTGACTGATGAGATTATCAGCATTACTTTTTCCTTCCAGGTCCTAGAATAAACAAATGCATAGAGGCAGAAGGCAGCTCAGTGGTTACCAGGGGCTGAGGGAGGTCAAGGGGGAATAGAGATTATTGTGTAATGGACATAAAGTCTCAGATTGGAAAGCTCAGAGGAAGAGAGAGGGATAGAGAGTTAGAAACATCGATGAGAGAGAAACATCGATCAGCTGTCTCCTGCACACCTCCTACTGGGGATGTGCCCGCAACAAAGGTACATGCCCTTGGCCAGAATTGAACCTGGGACCTCTCAGTCCGCAGGCTGACGCCCTATCCACTGAGCCAAACCAGTTAGGGCTCATTTAACATTTTATTATGCTTGCTTTATCATTCTTATTCCTCTCATTTCTCCCCTCTAAAATATATGTATATATGTATCTTTTCTGAACTAGCTGAGAATGTATTATAGATGTAATTGCACACTTTCCAATAAATACTTCAATGTGTATTTCCTAAAAACAAGGATACTCTGTTATATACCATAGTGTAATTATTTTAAATCAGAAAATTAATATTGATAACTGCCATTACCTAATATGCACACCTAAATCAAATTTTTTGTCAATTGTCTCACTAATGTTCTTTATAGGAAAAGGAAACAATTTTCCTCTTGGTCCAGGACTTAATCCAGGATCATGCATTGCATTTGTCATGTCTCGAGTGTCCTTTAATCTGGAGCAGTTGTTTAGTTTTTGTCTTTCATGACCTTCCTTTTGTCAGGACTAGAATATTTATGTCCCTCAGTTGGGGGACCCTTTTACTCTCTTTAACCTCTCCCTCCCTATCCCTCTTCCTCTCTGTTAACCACCATACTGTTATCTGTGTCTTCGAGGTTGTTTGTTTGTTTTTATTTGTTCATTTGTTGCTTTCTACCAGTTTCTTAATGGCATATGTGACTCAGCGTTATAATTCTATTGAACAGAGTTGCTGTAGAATTCTGGCTAGCACCTGTCTTACTACCTAACACTCCCATCATCTGTTTTTCAGTCCTGTTGTTGGTACATGTTCCACTCTGAACTCTTCTTTTCTTGAATCTGAATCTAGAAAGTGTTTCCCAACTTTGTTTTCCTAGTGTCTGGCTTATTAGGATTTCTGGCTTATTCCATAGCTTGGAAAGAAATAGTAGGAGTAGGCTTGAAATAGAAAGGGAAGGGAACTACGGTATACTTTCTTTAAGGCCTAGGCAAGTCATTTTTCCTATCTTTCTGGCATTGTGTGCATGTAAAAGAATTAATCAGGCGTAGAGCCCAGGAATCTAGGTGAGATACTGAAGTTTGAGACCTGCTTTCGGCATTTACTGTCAAAGTATGCAGTCACTTCTGAATAAGTTTCATCTTCCTACTAGGTTGTGATTCCTTGGGATAGATTTGTGTTGACAGTCTCCAAGTTTACCACTTAAACATTTTTTTCCAATCATCTCCACTTAATCTGTGGTTGAACTTTGGTTTTTAACACACTTGCTTACTCACTTGGTTTACTCACATGGTGTACCATCTAGTGGTAATAGACGGTAACTTTCATTCCTCAGTTTAATTCTGTGGTGCTATAGCCAGGGGTGGGGAACATCTAACCCGTGGGCCATACAAGGCCCTCAAAATCATTTGGTGTGGCCCTCCCAAGGCATTAGGGATGAGTTAATAAAATGTTTGACCAACTATAACAGGCTAATTTTTAAGTCGATAATTT
>NW_006284839.1:1444219-1445306 GCF_000327345.1 Myotis davidii | reverse complement strand
CGGGCCGTAGTTTGCCCACGGCTGCTCTAAAAGGTTCAAGTAAAGCATCATATTTGGAGGAGACCCGAGAAAGGCCTTATGAGAAAAGATATTTTCAAAGGTCATCTAACGGCATATGTGATGCCAGTCTGCTGTGAAAAGACACTGGCCAAAGCATTCCTTCTCCCCTTGTGGAAGACTAGTAGGAACAAGGGCTCCGGAGCCAGACTGCCGGGTTTAAATATGCCATTTGTGAGCTGTGTGATCTTGGGCAAGTTGTGTATCCTTTGAGTCTAAGTTTTCCATTTTAACGATGTTGGTCTCTTTTCCTATAGGAAATCTAAGGATATAATCAGCAAAACAACTTCTCACAGTACAAAGTTTTGTGCTGATTTTGATGGCTTATCACAGGAACTCAGACATTTTAACCAAGAAGGTACACAGTTGGTTGAAGAGTGTGCAAAACACTGTGATAAACTCAATAGCAACCTTGAAATAACATCTCAAGACATTAAACAGCGATGTGAGGCTCTGAACACAAGCGCACTTTGTTTTTCTGAGCAGTGGCTGTCTGGCTTAAATAAAAGGGAAGAGGAAATTCAGAACTTATTGGAGGTAATAACTTTGTAACTGGAACCTACTTTGGGGAAAAGAGTGATAAATTAAACATTCTTGGCTAAGGATTGGTTTAAAAACAAAAGACATTAAAAATATAATGAATGACAACATTTTAAAGTATATTACAGTTGGTATAACTTATACATGGTCTTGTTTCATGTATATGTCTCCTAGGTCTCAAAATTATTTAGTGTTTGTCTGATCTGTATCTATTCTTGTTTTTTGACTTGTTAGTTCCTTCAGATAAGGGCACTCTGTCTTTTGATGTATAATACCTTCCACTTCTATATGCCTTTTATTTCTCTTCAGTACATTCAAATCTGTTACAGCTTTAAGTATTTAGGATGTTGTTCTGGTTGCTCAGGGGATACTTGACAGGTTTGTAGGTTTGTTTGAACTTAACACTTGCATGAGCCCTTTGTTGGCTTGGTTTTTCGTTCTGTGCAATAACAGGATTTCACTAATAATCTTAGGAATTAGGTAAAAGAAT
>NW_006284839.1:1440011-1440279 GCF_000327345.1 Myotis davidii | reverse complement strand
TGTGGACAGATTTCATTTTGATAATTGTATAGTTAGTACTCTAAAAGGTACAAGTAAAACATCATATTTGGAGGAGAGCCGAGAAAGGCCTATGAGAAAAGATATTTTCAAAGGTCATCTAACGGCAGATGTGATGCCAGTCTGCTGTGAAAAGACACTGGCCAAAGCATTCCTTCTCCCCGCGTGGAAGACTTGTAGGAACAAGGGTTCTGGAGCCAGACTGCCAGGTTTAAATATGCCATTTGTGAGCTGTGTGATCCTGGGCAAA
>NW_006284839.1:1435379-1439895 GCF_000327345.1 Myotis davidii | reverse complement strand
TCAAAATTGTTTAGTGTTTGCCTGTTCTGCATCTATTCTTGATTTTTGACTTGTTAGTTCCTTCAGATAAGGGCACTCTGTCTTTTGATGTATAATACCTTTCACTTCTATATGCCTTTTATTTCTCTTCATTACATTCAATTCTGTTACAGCTTGAAGTATTTAGGGTGTTGTTCTGGTTGCTCAGAGGATACTTGACAGGTTTGTAGGTTTGTTTGAACTTAACACTTGCATGAGCCCTTTGTTGGCTTGGTTTTTCGTTCTGTGCAATAACAGGATTTCACTAATAATCTTAGGAATTAGGTAAAAGAATTTAAGTATTTTCAACTACATAAGTTATTTTCACTAAAAGGAACCAGGGCTAATGAAGAAATAGCTGTTTTTAGGTTTGAAGCAGGAAATGAACCAAATGAGCCTAGAGATCTTGTCATACCTTATAATAAGGAAGCTATTAAAGATTAGTGGGGTTATGTCAAAAAAGACTTAGGAGGAGCTAACCTGATGAAACTCCTCTGTTTAAAGATGGTGTAATTTGAGCATAAAAAGTTTTCTACAATGGATTAAAATACATCAAGTACATTAAAACTCATGAATTCATAGGTCTTCTTTGGAGCATGCTAGGGAAGCAATGCATTAATCTGAAAACTGGTTATAAAGAAAACCAATTGAGTATCCATCTGTCTCTCTCGAAAGAATTATGTCTTGGATTAGCAGGGTAATGGATGAAGAAAAATGTTTTGGTGACTACACCCAAACCCATTGATTAATCATAACGTAAAAAATACAACCAGATTAGCAGGGTAATGGATGAAGAAAAATGTTTTGATTAATCATAACGTAAAAAATACAACCAAGTATTATGTGCTTTCAGTACTACCTATGAAATATTTTTGCCAAAAAATTAAACCTAATTTAGATCAAGCCTTTGGGTCTAACTAGTTTGTAGAAAATACAGAGGACAGACAAACGTGAAAATATTGCATAGAGATGCAATTGACCAAATCCAGAATTTGAGATATTCAATAGAGCAAAGACCTGGTTTCTTCAACAACAAAAATTATTTTACAAGGAGAAAAGTATGAGGAAGGAGAAACCTGTATCAAAAGATTATGAAGACTAGAGGGTTTAAGTCCTAGTTTGTCTGGGTTGGTCCTCTTTTATATATCTTTTGTACTACGGAAATTATTACGAATGGCCCTTTCACTCTGCAAAATATTCCAAAATAAGTTGGAAATTACGAATGGCCCTTTCACTCTGCAAAATATTTCAGTAGGGATGACAAATTATATAGGACCTACTTAAGACATATCAACCAAATATAAATTCTGATTCAAACAAACAAGTTGTGAAAAACACTTGAGACAGCTGGTAAATTTGAACAGTGATTAGACATTTGATGTAAAGAAATCAGTGTTAAATTTTTTGATGTGAGAATGTTCTTGAAAAGCTCTTCACTCTTACAGATATAGGCTGAAGTAAATGGATGAAATGATACAGGATCTGCTTCAAAAATAATCCTGAGTGGAAAAGGAGTAAATGGCCTATCTGGTTTGATTAAAACCCCATCTGTTGATAAATGTTGAGGCTGGGTAGTGAATACAGAGGTGTTAATTCTCTATTTTTGCATGTGTTTTTAAAACTTTTTATAGAAAATTTCAAGGTAAGGGGAAAAGATGTATTGAATAAAACACTGACAACTTTGATTTTAATAATAAAAGCTTATTTGCATTATTTACAGGTTGTAAACCAAAGTTGTGAGGCTTCAAGTTCAGAGATTACTGAAAAATTAAGTGGACATAAAGAAGTTAATGAGAACCACCGTAACAGTTTTCTTGGTCAGATAAATATTGACGAAGAAAAATTAATGGCACAAAATCTAGAACTTAATGAAACCATAAAAATTGGTTTGACTAAGCTTAATTGCTTTCTGCAACAGGATCTGAAACTGGATATCCCAACAGGTACTTTAAAAGAGGAATTGAATTGGTAAAATTTTTGAAGTTGAATTCAACCTTATATAGTGCCACACGTTCAGGAAAACTAGATCCTGCCACAGCCTAATAGGAATTTACCATCACATGTAATCAACTCATATATGGAAATATTAGAACCCTAAAATAGCTTTAACTAAGCATCCTATATAATAAAAGATAATATGCAAATTGACCGAACAGCAGAAGGACCGGTCGCTATGAAGTGCACTGACCACCAGGGGGTAGACGCTCAATGCAGGAGCTGCCCCTCTGGAGGCCAGTGCACTCCCACAGGGGCAGTGCCACTCAGCTAGAAGCTGGGCTGATGGCTAGGGAGCATAGCCGCAGTGGCGGAAGCCTCTCCCACCTCCCCAGCAGCGCTAAGGATGTCTGACTGAAAGCTGACAGAGCTTTCAGTTGGACATCCCTGAGGGCTCCTGGACTGCTGAAGGGTGCAGGGCGGGCTGAGGGAACCCCCCCGCCAAACACACACCCCATCCACCCCAAGTGCACAAATGTCATGCACCAGGCCTCTAGTTAGATATAATGATATAGGTGACATATACTCCTAAAAATTTGGGCATCATAATTCAGCAAAATTTTACCAACATTTGGGGAACTGGCTTTGTCTTGAGAGAGGACATTTTAAAAATAAGCAAAATGAACCATCTATCTAGAACGGTAATTTATTGAATTATATTCCTCTATTTTTTTGTTCATATAAAAATAAGAGCCTGGGTGGTGTTGCTCAGAGGTGAAGTGTTGACCCATGCACCAAGAGGGCACCAGTTCACTTCCCAGTCAGGGCGCATGCCTGGGTTGCTGGCTGGGTCCCCAATGAGAGGCGTGCAGAAGGCAGCTAATCAATGTTGATGTTTCTCATTGATGTTTCTGTCTCTCTCCCTTCCTCCTCTCTCTCTAAAGTCAATAAAAGCTTTTTTAAAAAAAGCAACAGAGGAATGTAATTAAGTCTATTTTAATGCAAAGCTTACCACATTGTACATTTCCTTTTTCTCTTTATATTTCATTATTTTTTAAAATTTATTTTGGAGAATGAGAGAGAGAGAAAAAAACCATTTATTTGTTGTTCCACTTATTTATGCATTCATTGGTTAAATTTTGTATGTGCCCAGATCAAGGATTGAACCTGCAACGGTGGCTCAAAGCTTACCACATTGTACATTTCCTTTTTCTTTTCTCTTTATATTTCATTATTTTATGTGCCCAGACCAAGGATTGAACCTGCAACCGTGGCATATCGAGATGATGCTCTAACCACCTGAGCTATTGGGCCAGGGCTACATTTTCTTATGTGTACCTCTCATTTTGTCATGGACTATTAGAGTGGCATTTATGAATCACCATTTTTTTTTTGGGAGGTCAGAGGTTGCAAATGTCAGTGTGGGCTATACTGATTCAGGGAAGCCAGGATGGAAGAAAGTTTAACAAGCTATTTAGCACAGGATGAGTAATTGAGTTATTCATTGGATTGTGGTAATGGTTGCCTACCCTGGAAATTTACTAAAAATTCAGTAAATTTTATGTTAAATCAATACTTAAAAGCTTTTTTAAAAGGGCAATTATAAAAGTATCTGATACTAAGTATTTTTCCCCCAAGAGTCCTATAATATTTTATTCAATAGAATTAGGAATATAAATGTTAAGCCAAAAGGTAAATACTCATGTAAACTATGAGAGTATGAGTTCATTATAAAGAAATTTAACTGGTTGATATTTAGCTCCCATCAAATTTACAGTGAAATGAGTATCCCTATCAAAGTGATCATGTTAGGAAAACTACTCTTATTCCAAAAATGATGCCATTTCTCAGAACATTCTGACTCCTTTCAAAGCCTGTAACACGTCTTTTGAACAGCCTCAGAGATGTAAAAACTTTATGTTTTGGGGTAGGTTGAATCTTGAAAACAAATTGTGTCTATTTAAGATCAGTTGTCAAGTTAGGAAATATTATTAGTTGTAAGCAATATATGCCTAATAGGTGACAAGACTAGTATAATTTCTAATAAAAAAAATCTTATTTACATCCCACACTTCAATTTTTCCCCACTTAAATGTTGTCTACTAAAGGAACAACACCACAGAGGAAAAATTATTTATACCCATCAACACTGGTGAGAACTGAACCACGTGAACTGCTCCTTGATCAGTTGGAAAGGAAACAGCCCGAGCTGTTAATGATGCTAAGCTGTTCAGAAAACAATCCAGAAGACACCGGTCAGGTAAAATTTAAAGAATCATAATTTTAGAACTCATAAACTCTTGATGTCATTGATTTCACATGAATTTTATTCTTTTCCTTTCTATCCTACTCTCTCTCTCATTCATAATAGTTGTCTGACCATTAAACATGTTTCTTTTAATCTGGACATTTTAAAATAATTAGACTAATGGATAATATAATAATATCTACTTTTTATGTTGTGCTTATGTGCCAGGTACGGTTCTAAGCACTATACATATATATTTACTGAGTTAATAATTCTCTCAATAACCCTGTGAGGTGGGTGTTAGTACTGTCCCCA
>NW_006284839.1:1417377-1435303 GCF_000327345.1 Myotis davidii | reverse complement strand
CTGTTGGTCGCGACCCCTTTGGGTGTCAAACAACCTTTTCACAGGGGTCGCCTAAGACCATCAGAAAACACATAATTACATATTGTTTTTGTGATTAATCACGATGCTTTCATTATGTTCCATTTGTAACAATGAAAATACATCCTGAATATCACATATTTACATTATGATTCATAACAGTAGCAAAATTACAGTTATGAAGTAGCAACGAAAATAATTTTATGGTTGGGGGTCACCACAACATGAGGAACTGTATTAAAGGGTTGCGGCATTAGGAAGGCTGAGAACCACTGTGCTAGAGACTCAGCTGGGACCGGGGGTTGAACTTGCAACCAAGGTACGTTCCCTTGACAGGGAATTGAACCTGTGACCCTTTGGTCGGTGGGCTGACGCTCTAACCACTAAGCAAGCCAGAGCTATTGTGTTATTTTCAAAGAAGAAAACTGCCTTTACTTTTGGGAAGATTTTTAAGCCCTTGGACTTAATCACCTACCCAGCTTCTTATTTTAGGACTCGAATGAAGAAAAGGCAGTTCTGGAGCACACTATTGAAGAACCTTTAAATCAAGAGCCATCTGTAAATGCTAGTGTGGATTGTTCCTCAAGTAGTGGGGTTCCGTTTTTCCAGGTACCTGATTATATCCTATCAGATAACTCTTCCACATCTGGTATAAGTCAGTCATTTGCTATTCAACATAAAGGCATTACTTTTAGTAGGTCGAACAGCAAAATATCTTTAGCCATTCCTTTGGAATGGCTTGTTAATTTCTCTGATTTAAATTATTTACACAAATTAGATCATTGTACCAGGGGTTTTCTGTAGGATAAATAAAGGCTAAAATTGACTTAGTCTCCATCTTCAGTTGGTAATCTTCAGCTGTCCCTTTCTGCCTCTTACATACTCAGAATGGATACTGAGAGTGGTTATTCCTCTTCCCTCCACCTTTGACCTGGAAGTCCTGGAGCCTTTCTCTGCCCATAATCAGACTTTGAGAGCTATGAGGTTTATAATTATAAGGCTGAGAGACCAAAGGCCTCTCGAGTTATATTAGTGATTTCTTCTGCCGAGGCTTTGGCCGTGTTAACAATTCCCCCATGTTTCCTGAGCTCCTTGTGGGCCTTGATCTTGTGCAGTTAAATCCTGTAATGTCTCTTACCTGCTTTTATTATTATTTTTAATTCTCACCCGAGGATATTTTTTCATTGATTTTTTAGAGAAAGTGGAAGAGAGAGGGAAAGACAAAGAGAAATATTAATGTGAGAGAAACACATCGGTTGGTTGCCTCCTGCACACGCCCTGACCAGGGCTGGGCTGGGGAAGTACCTGTAACCTAACCGAGGTATGTGCCTTTGACCAGAATCAAACCCTTCAGTCTGCAGGCCGACGCTCTATCCACTGAGCCAAACCGGCTAGGTCTTTTACCCCTTTCTAAACCCTTTTGGGAATATGGCACTATAAACTCCTAGCACCTTTCACCTATTTTGAAGACATGAGCCTAGACAGTCTGTGGAGTAAGGACTCCCTTACAAAGGACATGGATGTCTCCGTTTTACAGTTGAAGGGCTGCTTCTGACATGTATATACTTATACCTGTTCCTGATAGACTTGCAGGTCTTTTCACCAAGGTCTGAAGATTCCACCCCTAATTTAAAAATATATATATTTTTTAATTGACTTCAGAGAGGAAAGGAGAGGAAAAGAGATATCTATATATATAAAAGCCTAAGCAACCATTATGACTGGGTGAACAGCCAGTAGCTATGACACATACTGACCACCAGGTGGCAGACACTCAATGCAAGAGCTGCCCCCTGGTGGTCAGTGTGCTCCCGCAGTCAACCTCCCGCAGTCGGCCAACTTCCCATGGTCCCTCTCCCCGGCTGGCTAGCCCCAATTAGGAATGGACCAGATGGTCCCGACTGGCCCTGATCACCCGCCAAGCCGAGGGACCCCACCTGTGCATGAATTCGTGCACCAGGCCACTAGTAGAAATATAAATGATAAGAGAGAATCATTGATTGGCTGCCTTCTGCATGCCCCCCACAGGGGATCGAGCCCACAACCTGGCATGTGTCCTGACTGGGAATTGAATCCTGACCTCCTGGTTCATGGGTCGACGCTCAACCACTGAGCCATGCCAGCCGGGCTCCATCCCTAATTTAAGATGATAAAACTTCTTGCTCAGATTCTATTAAATTCCTCTCCGCCTTAAGGCAGTTTCATCCCCAAATTCTTACTTTTGTTTTATTCTTTACTAGTAGAGAACTCTATATTTCTTTCCATTTTTCAACCCTCTCTTATATCTTACTAAGTTAAGAAAAGAGGGAGAGTTAAAAGAAGTTAATTACTGTTTGGAAATCTGTTCATTATTACTGTTTAACGAGGCTTAGTGGTTCAGCCATGGCAAGGAAGTCCCTACAGTACTGGGAAAGATTTGGAATTGGATTTTAGACCTTTAGCTAAAGCCCGGAAATTATTTTCCCCCTGATGGCATTCTTTTGGGGTGGGGGT
Source organism: Myotis davidii (assembly GCF_000327345.1). NCBI lineage: Eukaryota > Metazoa > Chordata > Mammalia > Chiroptera > Vespertilionidae > Myotis > Myotis davidii. The sequence continues at coordinate 1,432,792 of NW_006284839.1, read as the reverse complement.
TAGTTTTCTGGGTTTGAAACTCTAAAATAGTTTACGATTTATCTCAGCATTGATAACTGGAACTACAATGATTATCAGCCATCTCTTAAAGCAAGTATGAGGATTTCAATGAAATATACATCTCCAAATGAAATAAGTTTAAATAAAAGATAAAGTTTTTTAAAAAATGTGTTAAGGTAGCCCATATATCAGAGTCTCTGCTTAAAATAGTGTTGCCCTTTTTTTCATGATAGCACATCTTTGTTTTCCCAGGATTTCTTCACAGCAGCACTATTGGTATTTTGAGCTGGATAGCCCTTTGTTGTGGTGGCTGGTCCTCTGTGCTGTGTATTTTATGTATAGCAGTATTTCTGGCTTCTACCCATTAGGAGCCAATAGCACCCCCTAGTTTAACAACCAAAAAAGCCTTCAGGCATTATGAACTGTCCCCTAGGGTCGGGGAGGAGGGGCAAAGTTGCTCCCTGTTGAGAATCACTATTCTACAGTAAAATCTGTGACTAGGCTTTGGTGTATCATATAGAAAATTGATATTTCTCTCCACTCCTTCCATTGGTGGTAAAATGAAGCAGGCATTCATTTCTACTTGCCAGACAGATTGTTAGTTCAAATTTGTGCTGAGTCTTTTTGGAAGTTCTCCACACTTAATTTCTTTGCTATAATCCATAGAATTTTGAAAATAAGAGTATAGCTAATATGTATCAAATGTTAACTTTATATTGACTTAATTTGTCCCCTTAAATCTACAGCATAAAAAATCATATGGAAAAGACAAAGAAAACAGAGGCATTAATCCAGTGGAGAGGTCTAAAGTAGAAGAAACTACTGAACAATCCGTTACAAAGAGCAGATTACCTCTACGAGCCCAGATAAATCTTTAGTTAACTCGAGGGTTTTAAATTTTATTTTTAATTAAAATGGAAAATAAAACCCATAACTCCAGAACCTTGAGCCTTGTGTATAGATTAAAAACAAATAGAAAATATCAAGGCAATATTGTAAATTAAGTGAATTTAATGTGTTCCCATTTTTTCTGTTATTCTGTAGTTCACTGTGTATTAAGTGGGTTTCATTTGGGATTTGCATTGAGTAAACATGTATTTCTAGCTTTGGATATAAAATTGTCCTTTTATAACAAATGAAAAATATTTTTGTCTATTACTAAATAGGAAATATATAGGAGCTGCACTATTCTTCTGGGCTTGAACGGTAATTATCACCAATGCTTGGTCTTGGGAAGGACCATCTCCTTTCTTTTATTTTTTATTTTTTTACTATGATTGAATTATGTCTATATTTGCTTGCCTCCTTCCTTAGACTTTGCCATTCTGCCTTCTTAAGTTCACTTTCTCCCATTTTATTTGTCAATAAACCATTTGTAGAGCTCCAGATTGGTATCCATTTATTATGAGATAGCCAGAATTTTACCTTGCTATCTTTAATACTTTTTTATGGTTATCTCTGAAATCACTGTCAACAATAAACATAACCCAAGCAGGTCCTTTCAGTTGTTTACTTCGTTACCCCCTAGACATGCAAGCATTTAATTCCTTTATGAGGCCTAACACATGAGCCTCCACTGAGTTCATAAAAATCCAGCTTCTTTAGAATATAGATTGCTGTTATGGGAGAACTACCTAAATCTCTGATTAATGGCTGTGTGACCCCATTTTAATGCCTGTGTCTTACACAGAAAGTCACAGTAGTTTAAGGGCTTTTTGAAGCTATTAATTATGACTATAATTTGTATTCTTTTGTTTACCTGATAAAATTTGTTCTTTGTATATAATAAAATGTGCATATGTGTATTTTTTTCTATTGAAATCTTAATCTTTAGAAGAGCTTTGATAATTTTGATCTGGCAACCAAATTTCTGGAAGTTGAGATATTTCAACATGAAGAACCAGAACACTTAGAAGAAATTAATTAGTCCCTCCTTATCCACGGTTTTGCTTCTGTGGTTTCATTCACAGTTACCCATGGTCTGAAAATATTAAATGGAAAACTTAAGAAATAAACAATTCATAAATTTTTAAATTGTGCACCTTTCTGAGTAGCATGGGGAAATGTTGCGTCGCCCTATTCCATCCCACTGGGGTGTGAATGGTCTCTGTCCAGCATATCCAGTAGTGGTGTCTACAGTCAGATTGCTGCCATGTAGCAGTGCTTGTTTTTGAGTAACCCTTATTTAATGTCCTCAAGACGTAAGAGGACGGATGCTGGCAATTTGGATATGCTAAAGAGAAGCTGTAAAGTGCATCCTTTAAGTGAAAAGTTGGAAGTTCTCAACATAATAAGAAAAAAAATATTCTGAGGTTGCTAAGATCTATGGTTACAAATTTTCTATCTGTGAAATTGTAAAGAAGGAAAGAGAAATTTGTGCTAGTTTTGCTTTACCTCAAACACTGCAAAAGTTATGGCCACAAACAGTGTTTGATAAGTGCTTAGTTAAGATGGAAAAGGCATTAAATTTGTGGGTGGAAGACATGAATAGCAAACGTTTCAGAAAACATCGAACCTATACAAAGTCTAAGGAATCTTCTGAAATGAATAACACCAAGCTGTTTACTGCAAACCAGGGACGGCTACACATTCAGGAATAGGTTTTGAACTGAAAAGTGTAAAAATTACTCGCGAGGCTGTGTCTGCTGATGGAGCTGCTACGGCATTTCTGCCAGAGTTGAAGTTGATTAGATTCCGTTTCAGGGCACCCACTGGGGGTGGTGGAATGTTACCCTGCAGGTAAGGGGGAACTGCTTTATGCACAGTGAGTTTTGTGCTCAGGTTAAGTATAAAGTTAGAGAGGTTTGACTTTGATACTAAATAAAACCAAATCCTATTGGAGAATTAGAAAACGGGCTATTTCGAGGAATAAATTTATCTTTCAGAGGTGCTATCTTTATAAAAATGATATTTCTCTACAAAATCAGATGTCAACACAAGCTATGGATAATATCTAATAAAATAAACTGCTCTCAGTAAATCCATGATTAATAAATTTGGTTTCTCCATTAAGTTGCCCCATTATTTATTTGGCAATGGGTATATTTTAAGAGTTAAGCAAATTGTATTAAAATTTCTAAAATAAACTTCTGTACAGAAAGTACCAAGGAAGAAGGGCTTGGTAAAACCCCAGGCTCTAGTTCCATTCCACAGGGCTACACCGTGGTGCAGGAATAATGAGAAATAGATTGGTTCTCACAGCTAAGTCTTCTCATTCCCTGACTATGTTAAAGTTATCTAGGAATGCTGATGCAACTAGTTTAATTACCTGACAGAAGCAAAAATAAATATCTGGAGAATTTAAACATTCAGAGTCTTAAATTAGCTCTACAAAGTTACATGTGCCATGTCAAAAAATAACCATTGGCAAAAATAGCTTCAAGGACCCCTTCCACCTTAGAGGTAAAAAACAAACAAACAAACAAACAAAAAAAACGCCAAACATTCAGAAACAACTTTGTCAGAATTCTGGGAACATTTACAGCAACCAAAAAATGCGGAGTCAAGAAAAAGGCAAGCTAAAAATCAGGCAAGCTCTTTAGCGTTTTACATGCCCTTGTTCCATCCCCGACCCAGCTCTGGGTGGTCTTGAAGATAAGACAGCAGTCCGTGTTTTCGGAGTCACACCTTGGTTCCTGGTCCCAAGGAAGCAGATAGGAAAATCTAAAAAAAATTGTTCTAACCTATCTGGCGCCTCCTGTAGGAGGGAAGCAAGGCACGTTCCTTTGTTTCATCTAACTCAGAACTTGGGGGTGGGGGGTGAGGAGGAAGTGGCGGGCATTTCTTTAAAATATTGTAAGGCAGCTGCCTCCGGGGGCAAAGGCTTACAGCTGAAGTAAAAAAAGTGCCAACATCTTGAGGAAAAAATACAATTTATTAAAGGAGAGGAGGCCAGTCAAAAACCCTTGTACCAGTGTGCTGGGGAGCGGGAAAGCCAAGTTGCACGCATGAGAAAGACCCTAAGCTTTTATTGCTGCCTGATACTTAGGATCAGTACAAGCAGTAAGTGATAACTAAGGGAGATTAAAATGGCCTGCGTAGGCGTTTGAAGGTGTCCTCCAACACAGCCAATAGACAAAGACTGGGAGGATCTTTTTCTTTTAAAAAGATTCTTGTTTTAGTAATTTTAAAAAAATATTTTTTTTATTGATTTCAGAGGAAGGGAGAGGAAGAGAGAGGAAGAGAGAAACATCCATGATGAGAATAATTGATCGGCTGCCTCCTGCACGCCCCCTACTGGGGATTGAGCCCGCAACCCAGGCAAGTGCCCTTGACTGGAATAGAACCCAGGACCCTTCAGTGCACAGGCTGATGCTCTATCCAGTGAGCCAAACCAGGGCTTGTTTTAGTAATTTTTTAGGCTACTGGCATTTAAGAAAATCTCTGTCAACACACTAGCTGAACACAAGCAAAAGGAAGAGACTTCAGAGACTACATAAGTCAAAGAATTGAGACTTTACACACACAAAAAAAAGTTTGCAAAAGTCACTAAACAAATTGCTACAGCTCACAATAAGCAACAAAAACCCTAGGCATGAAAAAACCGATTTCCAGAGTTACCACATTATAATATTCAAAATGTTTTATTTTCAACCAAAAACTAAGAAGCATGAAAAGAAACAAAGTATGGCCCATTCAAAGAAGAAATTACATAAACCATCCCTATGAAACACAAACATTGGACTTTAAGTCAACTGACTCAAATATGCTCATAGAGTTAAAGGAAATCCAGGAGAACAAATAGAGGACATCAATAAATAAATTTTTAAAAACCATACAAGCTTTGGCCAGTGTGGCTCAGTTGGTTGGGCATCCTATATGCGCAGAAAGTTTGCTGGTTCAATTTCCGGTCAGGATACATACCCAGGTTGAAGGCCTGATCCCCCGGTAGGGGGCATGCGGGAGACAGCCAACTGATGATCTCGCAACAACGTTTCTCTCCCTCTTCCTTCTCTCTCTAGAAAATCAATAAAAAATCTTTTAAAAAACACCATGCAAATTAATCTGGAGCTGCAAGGTCTAACTGAAAAGAAAGAAGTCACTAGAGGTTTCCAATAGATGTGAGCCAATAAACTTGAAGCTAGGTCAACTGAAAATGTCCAGTTGGAGTAGCAGAAAGAGAAGAGTATGAAGGAAAACCAAAGAGCCCAGGAGATCTATGGAGCACAGCGAAGCATACCGACATTTGCAAAAAGGGGAGTATCAAAGGAGAGGAGAGAAAGAGGCAAAAAGAATACTTGAAGAAATAATGGCTGCAAACTTCTCAAATTTCTTAAACCACTTGAATCTACACATCCCAGCAGCTCAACAAACCAAACTGAATCGAATAAACTCAGAGACCTACAGCAAGACATTATAATCAGACTGTCAGAAGCTGAAGACAGAATCTTGTAAACAGCAATGAAGTAATCAGGATAACGCCAATCAAAACCACAATGAGATACCATATTAATCCACAAGGAGAGCTATAGTGAAAAAATAAAGTGTTGAAGTTTACAACAGGAACCCTTGGACGATGTTGGGAATGTAAAATGGATCAGCCACTGTGGAGAAGCTTGGTGGTTCCTAAAACAGTGAAACAATCACCATATGACCCAACAATTCCACTCCTATGTGTCTACCCAAGAGAAAGGAAAAAATTCCTCCACACAAGTATTTGTACACAAATGTTCATAGCAGCATTATCACAATAGTCAAATGGTATTAACAGCCTTAGTGCTCATCAATGTATGAATGGGTAAACAAAAGGTGGTAAATACAAGGGATTATTACTCAGCCATAAAAATGAAGTATGGATACATGCTACTAACTATGAGGATGAACCTTGAAAATAAAATGCTAAGATTAAAGAAGTGCAAGGCAAAAGTTTATATATCGTATGCTTCCGTTTAAATGGGATATCCAGAGTAGGCAAATTCATAGAAACAGGTTGGTATTTGCCAAAGCTGGTTGAAGGGGGGAAAGGGGCCGACTGCTTAATGAGTCTGGTGTTTTCTTTGGGGATGTTGGAAATTTGTTGGCACTAGTCAGCCGTGGGCAAACTACGGCCCGCAGGCCGGATGCGGCCCGTTTGAAATGAATAAAACTAAAAAAAAAAAAAGACCGTACCCATTTATGTAATGATGTTTACTTTGACTTTATATTAGTTCACACAAACACTCCATCCATGCTTTTGTTCCAGCCTCTGGTTCAGTTTAAGAACCCATTGTGGCCCTCGAGTCAAAAAGTTTGGCCACCCCTGATAGATGGGGTGGTTATACAACATTGTGAATACACGAAATGCCACTGAATGTGTACTTTAAATGGATTCATTAAAAAATTTTAATTGAGGTATAATGGACATATACCATGTAAGTTTCAAGTGCACAACATGTGATTCAATATTTGTATACATGGCACAATGACCACCAAAATAGTCTTAAAATTATTCATTTTTCTATTATGTGATTTGACCTAAAAATAAAAGGTATTCACAATAAAAAAGGATTCCTGTCATCTATTGGAGAAGTAATTGAATCACAGAGGCATCAATATTAGAATTAATTAATAAGGAGAAAATAGTTCTTAAATGCTACAATTTAAAAATACCCTAAAAATAAACCAAAATAAAAATATCAAAAAGAGGAAAAAATAAAAATGTATACATCATGTGCCCATAAAACACAGCTGTTTACACTCCTTTAGAAAATAACCTAGTAGCTCTTCTCATCAGCAGCCTGAGGTGATCTCTAAAAATGGCTTGCTATTCACTCGATCCAGAAAACCCCACAAAATCATGCAAATCAAGAGGTTCAAATCTTTGTGTTTGCTTTAAGGACACTTGTGAAACTGCACAAGCCATCAATGGTAAGCATATCCAAAAAGCCACCAAGTATCTGAAAGATGTGACTTTACAGAAGCATTGTGTGCCATCCTGTTGTCACAATAGTGGAGTTGGTAGGTATGCCCAGGCCAAACAGTGGGGTGAACTCAGGGTTGGTGCCCCAAAAAGAGTGCTGAATTTTTGCTGCACTTGCTTAAAAATGCAGAGAGTGATGCTGAACTTTTGGGGTTTAGTTGTAGATTCTCTGGTCATTGAGCACATCCAGGTAAATAAATGTTAAATGAAAGCTCCCAAGATGTGGCACCGAAGTTACAGATTAACCCATACATGAGCTCTCCCTGCCACACTGAGATGATTCCCACTGAAAGGAGGAGATTGTTCCTAAACCAAGATGAGGAGGCTATGTGGAAGAAAAAGCTATCCCAGAAGAAACTGAAGAAACAAAACCTTATGGCCCGGGAGTGAATAAATGTTAATAAATGTAAAAAGAGAGGACCCTGACTGAGTAGCTCAGTTGTTTGGAGCATTGTCCTGTTGCACCAAGGCTGCAGATTTGCTCCCTGGTCAGGGTACCAGGGCCCATACAAGAAACAACCAATGAATGCATATTTAAGTGAAACAACAAATCGAAGCTGATCTGGTAAGAAAAAAAAATAGGCACAAAAGAAAAAAAATAGGTATAAGTTTATTCATTCACACCAGACGGCTATTGTTGTATTGGCTGTGGCCATTGTTTTTGACAATCTTAGGGCAAAGAGGTCAGGCATTGCATGTTTTAAAAATTCTGGCGGCACACCAGTGCGCAGTGGCACACTGGCTGCAAATTGCCATGTTAGACCATAACACAAGTCTCAATCAATTGAAAAGGACTGAAGTTATACGAAGTTTGTTTCCCAGCTACAATGGAATGAAATTAGAAATCAGTAACAGAAGGACATTTGAGAAATTTACAAATATGAGCAAATTAGACAACACACTACTAAATAACCAATGATCAAAGAAGTCACAAGAGAAGTTAGAATATACTTTGAGGTGAATGAAAACAAATACACAACATACCAAAACATATGGGATGTCGATAAACAGTACTTAAAAGGAAATTTACAGTGGTATATGCCTCCATTTAGTCCCAACTTCCTTAGCTCTAGGCAGCCACTAATCTACTTTCTGTCTCTCATAGATTGCCTATTCTGGACATTTCATATCAATGCAATCATCAAATATATATGGTCTATTGTGTCTATCTTCTTTCACTCAGCATAATATTTTCAAAGTTCATCCATACTGTCGCATGTCTTAGTACTTTATTCCTTGTTTTCTTTTTAAAAAAACTTCTTAAAAATTGATTTTTAGAGCGAGGGGGAGGGAGAGAGAAACAATGCTGTGAGAATGAAACAATGATTGACTGTCTCCTGCACGCCCTCTCTCTGGGCATGTGCCCTGTTAAAAAAACTTCTTAAAAATTGATTTTTAGAGAGAGTGGGAGGGAGAGAGAAACAACGATGTGAGAATGAAACAATGATTGGCTGTCTCCTGCACGCCCTCTATCTGGGCATGTGCCCTGATTGGGAATCAAACCAGCAACCTTACTGTGCATGGGACAACGTCCAACCAACTGAGCCACACCAGCCAGGGTGTATTCTTTCTTATCTCTCTCTATATAAAGCTAATATGCTAAGTGTCCATCCAGATAATGACATCACGTAGTAACACCCGGCTTCCTCTCACTTTAACCAGATATTTGTGAAGCATTTTCCTGTGCCTCATCTCATTTAATCCTCACAGAAATCCTGGAATAGGTAGATAGGAGACTCAATGGAATCCTATTTTCTTTTCATTAGCCAGAAAAAGAAGATTTAGAAAGTTTAGAAACTTGACCCAACTGAAAAGAAGAAATGATGGGCCTTGAAAATAACTTCAGGTTTTCTCACAGTGGAAAATATAGCCAAACACTGATGCAGTTAAACATTTTACCCTCTGTTCTCCCTGCATGATCTACAATAATGATCTGCTTTGTGTTGATATTTACTGCTGTGTTGCTGACAATTAGCTGAAAGAGAAGTTGGGGTGCTTCACTGGGCTGGAAAAAGTTTAGCTAAATCAGAAAGCAGGTCTACTTAAGCAAGTTTAGTCTATACCTATAAAAGGCTAAGTTGACTCGTGCATGCGCGATACCTACAAAGCTCTACAAAACTCTTGATAGTGCCAATTGCATGTGTGTGTTTCAATCTGTCATTGTCAATCATGAATTTGGTTGACACTTCTATTATAGAGAAAGGGCAAATAGTGATATTTCTTCTAATTAATTTTCTTTCAATGTGCATGAATTCGTGCACCAGGTCACTAGTTATCAAATAATATTCCATTGCTTGTATATATCACATTTTACTTATACATTCATCAGTTGATGGACATTTGGGTTGCTTCTACTTTTTGGTTTTTATGAATAATTCTGCTATGAACATCTGTGCGCAAGTTTTTGTGTAGACATATATTTTCATTTCCTGGGTATACACCCAGGAGAGGAATTCTGGGTCATGTGGTAATTTGATGTTTAACCTCTTCAGGAACTGCCAGATTGTTTTCCAAAGTAGCTCCTTCATTTTACATTGCCATCGCAATGTATGAGCATTCTAAATTTCCATATCCTTACCAAAATTTGTCAGTTTCTGTTGTTTTTAAAAAAATGATTATAGCTATCTTAGTGGGCATGAAGTGGTACCTTGTTGCGGTTTTGATTTGCATTTCTCTGATGACTAATGATGTTGAACATCTTTTTCATGTGCTTATTAGTCCCCTGTGTATCTTCTTTGGAGAAACATCTATTCAGATCTTTTGCCAGTTAAAAAAATTAGGTTCTCTGTCTTTTTATTACTGACTTCCACATGTTTTAAGTTGAGCAAATAACTATCATAAGCCCCATCTAAAGCTCCATGGTCAGTGAGATTCACTCGCACTATGATACGATGCAAGATACACTGTAGTATGTAAGATGTGGCCATCACTGAAGTGACATCATGGTGACTATTGTTCAGAGTTCTGATTTCATTCATGACATGAATGAGACATTTTCTTTGGTCATATTAGCATTTTGTTAAGTTAGTAGAGCCCTAAACCCCCCACTAATAAGTTACATTTTGTCAAATTTTAAATAAAATGTAATACAGTAGTTTGATATGTGATTAAATAAATGATTTAGTCATTTCAAAAACTGAAGATAATAAAAATTTTAGTGTAAGTAAAAATAGAATCAATTGTTATAGTTCAATCATTGATGCTTTTTCCTCTGTGTATATTTAATTGTTGAAAATAAGTTGCAAAAAATTTACCTAAGTTCCTAGCAGATACATTAGAGGTGAGAACCACTTTCTCTTCTTACAAAGTTTGGTCTCTTGCAGAATAGCAGTGGCTAAAATAAATGGTGCCAAATTTTTGGAGCGAGTCTTGTTTAATTCAGAATATAATTAAAATCTCATGTAGCTTTATTGGTTTTAGTATCCAGCAGAGAAAAAATATTGAAACTCCAAGAGATTTTGAATTAAATAGCTACAACAGTTTTGTTTTATTGGTTCTGACTGTGTGAAAAAAATTATAAGGACAACTTTGGAAAAATCTTGTTCTTTTAGAGCCCCAAATGACTTTTAAAACAATAAAACAAACTATAAAACCTACACAAGTGATATTAAAAATTATGTAGTTCAATAAATGTGACATTCACAAATGTGGTTGTAATTTTTTTTTAAACTATAGCAAAATGAACATGGATCTGACGATTGGATTTAGAAGAGGTAGTGTTATATAGCTCAAGAGAATTAAGTGCTTCAATTTGCTAGTGAGGATTATGTAGCTGAGATGGAATGTTATACCAATGCCTTTTAAGATCTCCATTCACATCACAGAATCTGTGGCTAAATAAAAGAAAGGGATGATACTTCCTTTTCCTAATTACTGATAATTTCCCTGGCATTTCCTATTTATTTTTAAGCTTTGTAGAGTTATATCTTTTTGGTGGCTGAGTCATACACAGAACAAATTATAAATCCATACTATTTTTTAAAATATATTTCTATTGATTTCAGAGAGGAAGGGAGAGGGAGAGAGAGATAGAAACATCCATGATGAAAGAGAATCATGGATCGGCTGCCTCTTGCAAGTTGAGGATCAAGCCCACAACCCGGACATGTGCCCTTGACCGGAATCGAACCTGGGACCTTTCAGTTCGAAGGCCGACACTCTATCCACTGAGCCAAACCGGCTAGGCCAATCCATACTATTTTTGAATATGGAGAATGAAGGCTGACTAGTACAGGCATTAAATGAATTGTGATAATCGCAATTACTCGATAGATGGAAGGGGCAGAAAAACAAAGACGAGGGAGAAACATTTTGTGAGAGAATAAAAATCACAGTTATCTGAGTTCAAATCGTTGAAAACCCAAATGTAATAAAAAAAAAAAACTTTTTAACTGATCTCAGAGAGGAAGGGAGAGGAAGAAAGAGATAGAAACATAAGTGATGAGCAAGGATGTTGAGAAAAGGAATCCTAGTACATTGCTGGTGGGAATGCAGACTGGTGCAGCCACTGTGGAGAACAGTATGGAGTTTCCTCAAAAAACTAAAAATGGAACTCCCATTTGACCCAGTGCTCCCACTTCTAGGAATATATCCTAAGAAACCTGAAACATCAATCAGAATGAATGTATGCACCCTTATGTTCTTAGATTAAAATAAATGATCTTTATCTATGTGCAAAAATATGAATCAAATAAATACACTATCACATGAAAATCAGACTCCAAAAACTAAATAGTGAATAATTTGTATAAGAGATAAAAACAGTCAAAAGTAATCTATGCAATTAAAAGTCAGAATAGTGAATATCCTAGGCAATAACTAGACTGTGACATAAAAGGGACTTTCGGGAAGTGACAATGTTCTGCTTCTTATTTGAGTTCTAGTTTTATTGATTTGGGAGAATGGGAGACCATGTTCACTCCACATTTATCAATCTAGCAAACCAACTTGTCTGGGTCAATGGGAAAAACAAACAAACAAACAAACAAACAAACAAGACATCTGTAATACTTTCAACAGTTAAAAGAAAGAAGAAGAAAAAGAAACTTCAATTATGAGAAAGAGTCATTTATCAACTGCCTCCTTCCACAACCCAGGCATTTGCCCTGACCTGGAATTGAGCAGAGAGCTCCCGGCTCATAGGTCCAAGCTCAACCACTGAGGCACACCTGCTAGGCCTAAACATAACTTGTGAAGGCACCTTTGAGCTTCAGATAATAACTGTCTTTTTTTTGTCCCCCAATTCTGTGTCTGTCCTGTGCACAGGAGTGCACATGTTACTTCTTTAATCTCCCAGCACCTGCCTGAATTCTCTATCAGGCCATGTGATGAGAGTTATGACTGGTAGAGAGGGCACAGTATCAGACCAGACCCCAGAGGCACCAGTGATCCACAAACAGCCTTCCACAAATGGTTCCCAGGGACAATACCCCACCCGAACTTGTATGCAGACTCAATAAATAATTCCAATAATTTTTACCTTAAGAAGGTGAAAGTTTTCACTTTTTAACATTATTTCCCTCTTTATATACACATATCTGAGGGCATATATATGTGTGTATATTCAATTATTTGAAAGGAAGTTGAAGATATTATAACACTTCACCTCTAAATAGTATGCTTGCACCTCCCAAGAATAAAAACATTTACCCACAATACTAATATCACTACTAACACAAAGAATATTAATTTTTGTTGTTGCTAATCCTCACCCAAGGATATTTTTTCCACTAATATATTTTTTTAGAGAGAGTGGAAGGAGGGGGAGAGACAGAGAAATATTGATGTGAGAGAGACACATCGACTGGTTGCCTCCTGAACATGACCAGGGGGCAAAGGATTGAGCCTGCAATGGAGGTACATGCCCTTGACCTGAATTGAACCCCCAACCCTTTAGTCCAAGGGCTGACGCCCTAACCACTGAGCATGCCAGCTAGGGTGTGAACATTAATAATGTCACCTAACATACAATTCACATTCAGTTTTTGCCTATTTTCTCCCAAAATGCCTTTTGTAGAGGTTTTCCTTTTTAATCCAGAAGCCAATCAATTGGGGTGATACTATGAAACCTTGTGAAAATCCTCATCCTCAACAATGTTTCATTCATTGGTTTTGGTGATTAATGATGACTCTTTCTTGAGTGAATTATTACATTTTCTGATTTCTTTTTTCAATCTCCCTGCATTTGTTAGCTGGCATTCTTTCAGCGTCACCATCCACCATCTCTTTCTCTGCGTATCCTCACAGATACTCAGATACCATGAACTGTTATAGTCAATGTGTTCTAATCCAGAATGTGTTTTTGATGCTTCAATCACCCCGAATTTGGCCAATGAAGACCCTTCAAGGTGGTTCCTGGTTTCTCTCTGCAGTTTCTGGCAGGAGATGCTCCAGTGCACCTCCTACTTTTCCTGCCCCAGACTTAGAATCAGCCACTTCTTCCCGGACCTACTTCGCTGTGAATAGATCACACATCCACATCCTTCAATTCCCCAAAGATTCATGAAGTATAGAGTACAGACTCCCTCCACCTCCACCTCTCTCCTCATCGACAATATTAGTTTTTTGTATATCCTCCCAGAGAGTTTATATAATAAAGCAAAGGCACAGATATTCATACCCTCTCCAATGTTTTAACTCCAATGATAGCATATTACACTCGCTGCATTTGTCTATACTTGTAGCTCTTGTCTGTCCTCACATTCTGAAAGATGTCTACAATCCCAACCCAAAAAGATTCAGAAACTTTAGGCTAAGTCTTTTTAAAAATATATATTTTTGTTGCTTTCAGAGAGACAGAGAGAGGGAGAGAGAGAGATAGAATTATCAATGATGAGAGAGAATCATCAATTGGCTGCCTTCCAAATGCCCCCCACTGGGGATGGAGCCAGCAACTCTGGGAATGGTTAGTTGGCATCCTGACAGGTCGACCGACACTCAATTACTGAGCCACACTGGCCGGGTTAGGCCAAGTCTTAAATTTTCAGATGAGAAAAGCTGTGGGAGGGGGGCATGAATAGGTGCATTGGCAACTATTCGTCCCTCTATAGCAGCGGTTCTCAACCTGTGGGTCGCGGCCCCCACAGGGTGCATCCCCTACAGCAGCGGTTCTCAACCTGTTGGTCGCGACCCCTTTGGGTGTCAAACAACCTTTTCACAGGGGTCGCCTAAGACCATCGGAAAACACATACATAATTACATATTGTTTTGTGATTAATCACTATGCTTTAATTATGTTCCATTTGTAACAATGAAAATACATCCTGCATATCACATATTTACATGACGATTCATAACAGTAGCAAAATTATAGTTATGAAGTAGCAGCGAAAATAATTTTATGGTTGGGGGTCACCACAGCATGAGGAACTGCGTTAAAGGGTCAGGGCATTAGGAAGGTTGAGAACCACTGCTCCATCGGCTCTTGGATAACTACTCATTCTTCAAACATCACTTCCATGCCTCCTTCTCCAACGAGCTGATGTCCCTGATTACAAGGTTTCGGATCAGGAGGCACTTCTACTTCATGGCACCTCATAAGTCACTGTATGAAAACTTGTTTCCTGCCTCGGTGAGGACAAGAACCACATCTTTCTTGCTCCCTGCTGGCACACAGTAGTTACTTGGACAGAAATGTGCGGAGTGAAACTCGAACTCGGTGCGTCTGGCTTCCAGTCCACGCTTCTTCCTGCTGCAGTCCCGCCGCGGTTGGAGAAATAATTCCAAGACGTAAATAAATAAATAAGTAAAATCTCAATAGAAAAAGCTGGGAAGCCTTTTCATTTCTACGATTAATGGAGGACCTTAGCTGAAACTGCTCACCGCGAGGTGTGACGACCGCAGGAGGGCGTCAATCAAGAAATGCCCCCTTGCCCCGCAGGCGAGTGGAGCTGCACAGAGCCGAGGCCACACCGGGCAGCAGCGGCACAGCTTCAATGGAAAACACGTGCAAAACGGGAAAGTGGGGCTGCGCGCAGCTGCGATCCCCTAGGACCCAGGGAGAGGGGACATGGGTCGGAGAAGACGGCACAGTTTTTGCCTGGAGCCCTGTCACCCCGGCTCTCCCTGATTCCTGCCGGAAGAGGCTGAGTCCGGGCGGGAACCCCCACAATGAAACGGGCTGGGGCGGCCAAGAGTCCGGAGCACCTGAAGTCTAGTCGTCCTTACTCCACTGGGACGCAGTTAAGGGCCGTGGATCCCTCTCCTTGGAGCTGCCCCAGAACCCAGGGCACTCTCTCCCAAGAGCCAGAGACGCCCCGGGCAACAGCTCGTGTCACCGTTACTCCAAGGAGGGCGCCGACCAGGGAGGGTTCTCTCGGGCCTGGGAAGGCGCGGCCCTGGAGTGGCCTCGACGCTCGCCAGGATCGAGTCCAGTTACCCCTCGCCTGGGGCCGGGCGCCGCCCCCCTGGGCTCCGGCCTGGATCGGTGCCCCTGAGTTTCAGCAGAGATGCCTCCCGGCTGCGCCAGGACTGCCCGAGTCCGCCTTCCCTGCAGCTGTTCCTTCCTGTCTCCCCCGA
>NW_006284839.1:1398306-1416200 GCF_000327345.1 Myotis davidii | reverse complement strand
GAGAGTTGCCGGGCCCGGGTGGTTACGGGGCTGGACCCGGTTCAACAAGCTTGTGCAGTGAAAGAGCCTGACCCTTTCCGTTCATACAGGAAATCTTGAGTTCTCGATAGGAGTAAATCTGGTTTCAGAAGCTGTTAAGTGTTTTCCTGGCTGCGTGAAGCAGACCCTTCCCCCGGAGTCGTGCACGCTGCTGATTATTTTATCGACATCCTCAATACAGACAAATTCAGGAAACACTCGACTTCTGATAGCCGGGATCCGTTTTTCTGATATTGTTCATTTCCTCTGTGTGGGATGTGACTTTATGGCAGCTAAAATAACCAGTTGCTTCCTTTTTTTTGAGGCTGTTTTGCACCAGTCTGAAGCCTGACGTAAGCAAAATCTCGAAAAACACACAAGACACACACACACACAAAAAAAACAATGCCAGCTTTCAAAGCGTTTAGGCGAAGGCCTACAGACGCATGGACGGACGGACTGTCGGGCACGTCTTTGGAGTTCGAAGGGCAGTGCGGGCACGTTGGGCTTATAGAAGATGCGGGGCTCGTCCCCTCGGTGCGCGGCCCAAGGCTTAGAAGGCACCCTTGCTCCGCGCTCCGGGTGGCCCTTGGCGCCTCTGGCGTCCGAAGCCCCGGCGTGGAGTAAGGGGCCCAGGCTTCTTGCCGGGGGGGCCACCAGGATTTTAAATCTCTTTGTTATTGGCAGCTTCTGAAGAGACCCTGGAGACAACTAACACTTTAATTCATTAACATTTTAATCACATCAGGATGATACGGCCTCTAGTTCAGTTCTCCATCTTCTCATTGTTAGAGAGATGGGGGTGGAGGATTATATTTTAGTTCTCTTTTAAAAAAAGTTATTATGTTGTATTTTTTTATTCCAGCCTCGAGGGTTTGGTGCCGCGGGGCCCCTGCGTGACTCTGTCAACCTGCTGTGGCGGGAGGGGGGCTCTCAGCCGGGCCGGGGATGGGGGCGAACGTTTCACCGAGCGCGCCCTGGGTTTCCTTGGGTTACTGCTGGGACTGCGCAGGAGGAAGCAAAGGGTTTTCGAGTTAGACCAACAGGAAACACATTGACGGAAATGTTGCCATAGCCCACGGGGTGGCTTTAACTGGCCGCCCCCGCGGGCCGGGTGTGAAATCAAAGGAGGCCGCGGCGCCCTGGATCCAGGATTGGAAGCCCCACGCGTGGCCGAAGGCCGGCGCCGCGCTCAAGGGCTTCCCACGCAGCCTAGCGCGGGGTCCCCTGGTTAGACTCCCGCCGTCGGTCTCTGGCTGTAACTCCTCTGTGAATGTAACGGCCCCGCTCCTCCCCAACAGACAGAGTATTTGGAAAGTGCGGTTCACCAAGGGAGAGGACCTAGAGGTGCAAAAAGTTGTAGATAAATTGGAGAGCAACTGGTTAAAGAGGGTCTTGGTATTTTAAGCTCAACCTATAATGGCTGTTCTTTCGGTGATCAAAAGATTTGGCTGTTGGTATCTAGCTGTGGGTGTGAAGGTTGTATGTATGTGTCTGTGATTGTTTAGGGTGGTCTCTGCGAATTGCAGCGGAGGTGTGTGACTGGCTGTTTCTGTGGCTCTGTGTATGCTTGTGTATTGGTGGCCCTGTATTGGGTCCCTGCGCCGGTGAATGTATATGGACGTGTCTGGTCGGGTGTCCTCCTGAGTCTCCTTACCCCCTTTGTCACCCCCAAGGCCGTCACTCATCAGCACTCTTTCTGCCCACAGGCAAACCTCTGCTCTGGAGCCCTTTCTTGCAGAGGCCTCTGCATAAAAGGAAAGGCGGCCAGGTGAGGTTCTCCAACGACCAGACTATCGAGCTGGAGAAGAAGTTTGAGACCCAGAAATACCTCTCCCCGCCTGAGAGGAAGCGTCTGGCCAAGATGTTGCAGCTTAGCGAGAGACAGGTGAGCGCGCCGGCTGGGCTGCCCGGGGCAGCGCTCCTGGGGAGCTGTCCTGGGGCGGCGTCGCGGGGCGTAAGAGAGACGTGGAGCCCCTGTGCGCTCCTGCTCCTGGAGACTTGCTCTCCAGTTTCTGGCGCTGTGGTCTGCTGTGGAGCCCGGAATCTGCCTCCTCCCCACCACGTCCCTCGGGATTCTGGGCTGGTGGCAAGTTTTCTTTCTCCTTTTCCTGTAGGTCAAAACCTGGTTTCAGAATCGCCGCGCTAAATGGCGAAGACTAAAGCAGGTATGGACATGGTTCTGTTTCTATGGAAATAAATATTTTTATCAGGTTATCTCAATGCGAGGCCTGTTATAGGTTGTATGCAAAAGTTATTTGAGAGACTATTTAACCTCTTCACCTTGATTAAAAAGGCAAATAGTCTTGCTGAAATTCAGGATGAGTTGCTCAGGTGGCAGTAATGCTAAAAGCACCTAATGCAGTTCCTATGTCAATTATGCTTGGGTTTTCACACACTGGCTAGTAAAACTCCTGGCTAATTGTTTTATAAACCCCATATGTTGTTTATCTAATTAACGCAGGAAAGATAAAGTAATTGACAGTAAATGACTTAAGCAGTTATCTTTGGGAGAAAATTGTTTCTTTTATTTACACAGCCATAATAAAACCAGTCAGAGCTCATGGGTAAATATAAGGAAATAAACACCTTTAAGTCTTGTTTACACTGTTTTTAAAGAAGAATTAAATATCAAAGAGTTTAAAAATCATTTCCCTTCTAATGCCAGCTCTTAAAATGAATATAAAAACATGTAAGAGAATATCCAAGCCTGTTTGGAAAGTAGCTTAAACTTTCTAACAGTCTTTCTTCCTATGACCTTGTTATGCAATATGTGATAAAAAAGTAAAGGCTAATTCAGTTTTTAAAGGCTATTAACTTAAGGCTAAAGATTTGTTTATGAAGTCCTAATCAGGATGACTTCCCCAAAATAATCTGCAATTGATGAATTGTTCATTTGCCAATATATGTGTAGTTTATAGTAAATAAAATATTTTTGAAACAATGGTACAAGTTGGGAAATCGAAAGCAGTGTGCATTTTTAAATATAGTAATCATAAAGCTTTTTCATTAAAAACAAGATAGTGTTACAAAGAACATTTTGAATTAGGAAATAAAACTTATTTCATTATTCTAATGTGATTTAAAAATTTTCAGGTTTTCTCTCAATTTCTGACCTTGTGCGTATATTTGTTACATAGATGCAAGCCTGGCGAATCTGTTATTCTATAGACTTGCTTAAAAAAACCCACACTTTATAATATTTCTATATAGTGTTTTTGTCCATTTTAGACAAACACAGGATTAAATTTACTAGCTCATTTAGTTCTTGATCAAAAGTGTGACTGATGTAATATGGGAATATTTTCAAGAAATTTCCCTCAGATTTTAAGTTATAGTTGTTTCTCTTTTCAGTTGGCAACATTCTTCCAGTTCTACATTTATTTATTTGCCATGATTTTGTAACCTGTTACACATATTGATGTATGTTTATAAACATACTCCAGAAAATGGATGAAAAGGATTCAAACTAATAATTTGAAACCTTTTTCTTAATCACTATTTAGTGTTCATTAAAAAACAAAAATTGTCTAGCCCTAACCAGTTTGCCTCAGTGTTTAGAGCATTGGTCTGCTGACTGACGGGTCTCAGGTTTGATTTCTGGTCAAGGGCACGTACCCCATACCTACCTCTGCAGGTTCGATCCCCACCCTAGTTGGGGCATGTACTGTATGGGAGGCAACCAGTTGATGTTTATCTCTCACATTGATCTCTCTCTTCCTCCCTCCCTTTCTCCCCCTCCTCCCTTCCACTCTCTTCTCCAAAGATCAATGGAAAAAATATCCTCAGGTGAGGATTTAAAAAAAGTCTAGAAGGCTCTGTTATTGGCAAAGTTTAGCTATTTGAAGGATGATAATACTGTGTATCTGCAGTGCTCTGATTTCTCCCGCCCACCTCCCTAAACTTTTAAGAATCTTCAGATCATGGGTTTGGGCAGGAATTAGTGTTCATTTGTCATAATACCTTTACAGTTATTTTTGTGATTGGTTGTTCTAATTTGGCAAGAGCATAATCTTTCTCTGATATGAAAAGAACTTTTTCCAAAGTGAGAAAAAGAGTATGCATTATATATGTAGAGACTATAGCTAAGAGCAATTGATAAACTAAAAATTAAAAAGATGATAGAAGGTGAAAAGCATTTTGATTTATTTCTCACCTCTTTCATATTTCATGATCTACCAATCTCCATTTTCATCCTCTTCATTCAGGAGAACCCTCAAAGCAATAAAAAAGAGGAACTGGAAAGTTTGGACGATTCCTGCAATCAGAGGCAAGACTTGCCCAGTGAACAGAATAAAGGTGCTTTGGATAGCTCTCAATGCTCGCCTTCCCCCGCCTCCCAGGAAGACCTTGAGTCAGAGATTTCAGAGGATTCTGATCAGGAAGTGGACATTGAGGGTGATAAAGGCTATTTTAATGCTGGATGATGATCACTGACATCGGCACATTCAGAAAACTGGACTTGGGAATAATATTTGCAACAGGAAATCTCTATAGACAACTGGAAAACTATATGGGAAAGGAAGTCAGTTTGCTGGTATTCTGGAAACCGAAAATATTTGGTGCACTGGCTAAATAACAAACTCACGTTGAAACTTTAATTTTGTCTTAAGGAACAGTTTATATATTGATTTTAGGTTGTACGATAAGGGGACTTTTCACTGATTAAATTTACCCCCTTTTAAAAAAGTAATTTTTTCCTATTTATAAAAAGCAATTTTGAACATTTTGGTTGAATTTTTAAGTTATAACTTTAAAGATTTTAATGGGCTCTTCTTGGATAACTTTTCTATAATCTGTATCTTCATCCCACTTAATGTAAAACCAAAGGGTACCCCAAATTCAGAGGTATGCCTTGGAAAGGGGCCCACATTTCAGGCAGCCTTGGAATATTTTAAAAGGAAACATTCTTTACTTTTATATTACATTCTTACACTGCTGCTTAAATCCAAAAGCAGCTCAGCGCTCATCTCCAGGATGTGTGTGCCTTTGGTTAGAGAGAGAGAGTTGATAATCTTAAATGCTTGTTTTGCACTATCACTTAGTACCTGTTTGACTAAGGTGTTAAGGATAGTACTGTCCAATTCAGGCAGAAAAACTGACTCATTGGTAACTGAAATTAAGCACAGGAACTAGAAATAGCAGGTTAATTAAATGTAAGTAGATTGTAGATAATTGTGTTTTACATCAACCAGTGTTTATAATGTGTATATGTATATATATAATTGTTCACTGTAAAAAACATGGCCAAAATATTTGTGTGTGTTTTTTAATGAGTAACCTGCCCATAAAATAAATCTGTCGGTGAGACGACCATCTCCGTCTGCCCTCTCATTCTCTGATCAGAACAAATCCGCACTTCTTACACCTGGGGGCGCCGACCCCGCCCGCGAGCGCTGGAGCCCCAGGTGGTGATCGCGCCGGGGCTCCAGCAGCCGGAGCACCCAGAGCGCGGTGCCGGGCCTTGGCGGGCTCGTGGGCACCTGGAAGGTGTGTTTGGGCCTTTCCTCAGGTGTTTGCAATTGATAGGTGCGCGCGCGCGCGTCTGGGGCTGCGGGGAGGCTCCCGCAGGTCGGAGCCCGGGGCGCCCAGGCGGCGGCTCCCCAGAAGCGCAGGGCCGCTCGAGTCCCATCGATTCGCCTCGGCCCGCCGCCTGGCCCGGCCGCTGTCCTTGACCGACGTGAGTCAACACTGCGTCATTCCCTGGCTGCCCAGCGGGGCTGGGGGGTCCGCTTAGGGAATGGGGACCCAGGCCGGGAGGAGCGGGAGGTGGTTCCGCTAGGACAGCAGTTCTCATGCTTCTGGGAACTTCAGAACCATCTGCGGAGCTTGCTGGAACGCCATGCGGGGGCCCCAGCCCCGGGCCTGGGCCCCGGCGTTTCTGATTTGTTGGAGGGACAGGGATGTTGCATGTCTAACAAGTGCTCAGGTGAGGTCAAAATTGCCGTCGGGGACCAAGCTTTGAGAACCCCTGTTCTTAGTGGGCCGGAATTCCTCCCTCACTCCCCACCCTTCACCCCTCCTTCACCTGCTTAGAGAGGGGAAGAGGGAAGCAGGGCCTACCCAAGGTCGTGGGAGCCCGAATTTGCCGGTTGAGGGGAGGGAGCCGAGTCAAGGAAGGAGTACTGTGAGAGGGAGAATGAAAGTGCTGAGAGTGGGTGTGAGATGAGGGAAAAGGTGAGCGGGGGTTTCCGATTGGCCTAGGTATTGCTATTCTGCATCTAGCTGCGTGCATGGAAAATGAGGAGAGAGACCTGTAAGAGGAGAAGCCCAGAAATCTCTTCTAACCTCTGCCTCCAGGTGTTGTGGAGCAGGGTGCCTCCTGGCAGAGGTTCTGTGAAGGTGGCTGACCAGGGCTGTGGCTCCCCAGATGTGGGCCCTCAGGGGAAGACAGAGTGAAAAAAGTCACTGCTCTTAGGGGGCTGTTGCATCCTTTCTCCTTGCAATGGCCTGGAATTGCCTGTGAATTTAGGTTAGTATTGCCACCTTAGGCAGGGAGGTGTACATAGGCCTGGAAGCTTAAAGATTTGCGTTGAAGTTTTAGTTCTTGGCCTCATTCTCTATCTGTAGGATGAACATGGCCTGGTTGATCTACACATCCCCTTCCAGCCCCCAAATTCCCAACTCAGTTCAAGGTCTTTATTGTTTCTCCTGTTCTCGGTGTCTCCTCAGTGTTGGAGCCCAAAGGAGACATCCAGTGGGAAGGTCTCCTTTCCCATCAGCTGCAGGCTCCACACTCCCTGACCCTGCCTGACAGGTTACATCAGGGTTTCAAAGGTTGTGATCAATCTCCTTTGAAAACGGGACTGTCTGTATCAGAGTCTGAGAGAATGGGAGGCTTGTGGGCCTAATATTGAATTAAAGCAATCCTGAAATCAGTGTGTGTGTTTCGCCCCTGGAGATAACCTCTGGTTAATGTTTATTCTTGAGAATAACTGTATCATGACTATCAAGCTGAGAAATACAGGCTTATGTATTGATGGACACCAGGAAACTTGAGGGGTGAAATCTTGTTTTAAAGTAGACCATTCCTGAAACCAGGCAGTTTTCCAATTTAAAGCTATTCCCAGCTCTCTTCAAGTTGCTCATATTCTGAATCTAAACATGTCCTTAAGAATCAAGAGCGTGTTAACTGAAGAAGTACAGTGTTCTTAGGACGCAGGTTGGCATTACCTGTTCTCTAAAGTGCCCCGTTGCAGATTGCCAATGAATATTTACAAATTCGTCCTACAGTCCAGGCATTTTTCATTTGTTTGTCTTCTGGCTATTTCATGTTGAAGCGACCTTTACAGCACAACTCCTGTCTTGTTTTCAACTCTTTTTATCAGGAGATTCAACTCGAAAACGGTTATCATTTAGCAGAAAGACAAACAGAAAAGCACATTTTTGTAAGCAAAACGTTAATGATTGGAAGAATTGCCCTAATTTCACCATGACAGTGTGTGATTAATCCCCTGGGTCATGTACTTATATTTTAAGTTATTCAGTTCGTTGGTCTTTGATATTCAGAACCCTTTCTAACTTAATAGGATATTGATTTTGTTGGATGATGTACTTTGACTCTTTAAACATCATTTTGAGGGATGACTAGCCTGTTGTGTAGTATTTTATTTAGAGAACTATTGCATAAGGTTTCTTTTTTCTTAGTTTTTATGGTTTTCTCAGGGTGAAAGCTGATAAGACATCTTGTGGGAAAAGAGGAAACCATCCCTGATAGTGAAAGTACCTCTTCTCTTTCGACATTTCTGACCACCCTCTGTGTGTGTGTGGTGTCATTGCTGTGAATATTCATTTCAATTAATGGGGGCAGGGCAGGGATTCAAGAAAATGTATATTTGGACTTGGGGGGGGATGCATTTTGTTGGGGACAGACCGCACTTTCCAAAATTCCCATTCCAGTTTTACTGCCTTGTGGAAGATGACACAAACTCAAAAGCTTGCCTTTTTATTTTACTTTAAAACCTAATAATGATCCTTGAAATCTGTGGTCGGAGGTGACATATATTTGACTACTGACAACATGGGACAGAGTGTAGAAAACCAAGCAATCACCCAGGATGCTTCCAAATGGCTAGGAGTGCGGTATCTTGTAGTAAAAATAATGTTAACATTCACTTCTCATCCCTCTGAGTTTCATGCTGTTCCAGCTGGACTCTGTACTTTTCTAATCCCATTTTGTCCCTTTTTGATACATTTTTTTTTGTATTGCTGTAGAATTCAGATGAGAAGCACTTTGGAAATCCCTCCCATTCACCAAAATATCTAGATCCAAGGTCTATGTAACCCCCTTGCTGGTTGGGGGCTTTCGGAAACACAATTCTCATTCTCAGTTCTTCAGTTCCTTAGAGAGTTGGGTGGGCTCAACTGAGAGGAGGTATCAATGTCTGGCACACAGTAGGTTCCAAGTGGTAGCCAGAAAAGCTAGAAAGCCCCCACGGATTCCCTTCTTTGGAGGCAGTCTTTGATTCCCAGTTGCAGGCGGGAAGCCTCCTCAGTCAGATGTACACAAATCTCTGCAGACAATAGAGAGGGCTTGGGGAGGAGACCTTGGAGCTGGCAAAGGCATTTCCTGTCTGCAGAGGATCTTGACTTTGGAGCATCCGGCGGTCACACGAAGTGAACCCTATCCTGTGTAGCTACTTAAAAAAAAAAAAAAAGTCAACTGCCAATTTCAAGCGATTTTCCAGATGAACGCCACTAAGACAACTTCTCACTTAAAAACATTTTTTTAAAGCCCGTTTTCTAACCATTAGAGTCTTTTCTAATTTGGATGAGAAGTTTGGTAGCATTCAAAATCTTAAGTATTAAAAAAATCTCACCACTTTCTAAAGACTACTGCAAGATAACCCCATTCCCCCATTCGTAGATACTTGCTGGAGGAGAAATGCCAGTCCAGTTAGTCTCCATGATTCTTGTTTATATTTTTATTTTATAGTTGAATTATGCCCTTCATCCTTCCTCACTTCACCACTTGCTTTTATTCATTCCCCTTCTCCTCCCCACTCCCCATCTCAGGATTCCTCTTCCTCATTCAGTTTATTTCCCCATTAAGAATAGAAAATGGCCTTGGCTGGTGTTGCTCAGTTGTGCGTCATACTGTGCACCAAAAGGTCACCAGTTTGATTGGGCGTCATACTGTGCACCAAAAGGTCACCAGTTTGATTCCTGGTCAGGGCACATACCCAGGTTGTGGGTTCGATCCCCAGAAGGGAGCATTCAGGAGGCAGCCAGTCGATGTTTCACTCTCTCTCTCCCCTTCTCCTTTCCTATCTCTCTAAAAATCAATAAAAATTAAAAAAAGAAAAGAATAGAAAATGGCTAGTTTAACTTTTCAGACAGCACAATTAAGGCTATGATTTTCTTCAAATACATCGAAATTTTTAGCTTTCAGGTGGAAATTCTCAGTTTGAGGGAGATGTTGTTGGAGTTCTGATACACTGCCTCCAGCCCTCCAAGGACAGGTCTTTAGTTTAGCATCATCTCTCCTCTCCCATCCCCATTTTTGGACCAGGATAAGCAATAATAGTGACAATCACAATAGAAAAGTAATAATATTTGTCCGCCTAGGGGTCAAGCCCCTAGTAGCACTGGAGTATATGGAGCTGATGGAGACAGGCTGCAGTAAGGTCGGGGTGCAGAAGGCCATGGCAGAGCCTTCCAGAGGCTCTTCATGAAGAGAAAGGAAGTGGAATCTGTTCCAGGGAATGGCCTGATTGGGAGAGAGGACAGGGAATAAATATAACTGGAATCTTCAGAGGTTTTGTGATCCAGAATTTGGAGAAAGGATTATGGCCTGCTAGTCTCCCCCTTTATTCACACAAATCTCTTTGCTTGTGGGATTACAGATTTTCTATCTGAAATTTTATTTCCCCAGCTGGCCTCCTGGCTGGCTCCCTCACTTTCCCAGGCGTGGCCTTCCCTAGCCATCCTATTTAAGATCACAGCCCTCTCTCTTCCCTGTTCCCCTTCCACAACGTACTTTTTTCTATTCCCCTTATTATAATTGGATAAAATATTTTTACTTATTTATCTCTCCTCATTGAAATGGTAATGCCATAAGGGTAGCGATTTTTGTCTGTTTGGTCTACTACTATATATCCCCAGCCTGACACATAATAGGTACTCCCATAAGTATGTGTTAAATAAATGAATGAACATATATCGAGCACTTACTATGTATTAAATGTTATATAAATCCCTCACATACATTAAATCATTTCATTCTCATGAAAACCCTACGAGGTAGATACTGTCATTGGCCCTGTTTCCCAGATAAGGAACCTGTCACCGAGAAGTTAAGCCCAAAACCTCAATGACTATACCAGTCAATGTTGTAAAGTAAACTTCCTGATTTATTCGGTTGTACCCTTGAGAAGGTAGCAAGGCAGGTCTAATTCTAGCTATAAGAAGACAGTTGAGGGCTTTTGTTCATTTTTTTGGTCCTTTTTTTTTTTTTTGGCCTAAATTCAAGTCTAGCATTAAATCTGAAGGGATTACAGTACAGTATCGGGGATATGCAATTTCTGTGTCTGTAGCACATTATTCTCCTACCCTAGGAAACTAATAAAGTGACTGGGGTACCATTTCCAGTTTTCTGGGGGAAATGAGCATTATAAAATATGCTTTATATCTTTCAAAGTGTTAAAAAAAATGTCTGCCTCTGGTCCATGTTATTCGGTGTTTCTATTATATAAGCTGTTTAGTATATTTCTTCTTCCACTGACCCTCTGATGCATGTTCCATGGGGCCTATGAACACACCGCAGTGCAGCGGCTTACTCTGGTGTTCCTGGCATCGAGCACTGCGTTTGGCGTGCAGTAAACCTTTAATAAATACTGTACCACAGAATGAAAGTGAAAACCATGTGCCCTCCCCAAGAGAGAGGACAGACATTTCCCTCCCTCCCCCAGCCTTGCACTGTCACTCCATCTCCTAGGCTGTGGCCACCAGAAACAGAGCTTCCCTGGATGGCTCTAGGAAGCACCGCAGAAAGAACAGTAGGGGTTGCAAGTGCAGGACAGGGAGTCTTTGCTGGGCTTGGGCATAGGAGCGGGGAGGTCAACTTAAGCCTACACACCCTAAAAGACATCCCTCCCCCTCTTTGTACCGACATGAATGTTAAGAGGAAGTGCTTCTGTGGCTTTATATTGGCCGTCTTTCCCTTCAGATTTGGCAATTTCATTCCATTTACAATTCACACTTCTCAATTTCAGTCAAGAGTTTTATTTAAAATACACCTAGTTGACTGAGAAACGACACCGTTTAGGGTAGCCTGTTATTACTACTATTTTTATCAGCAGCATCCATCTAGCAAACAGAAGCAGGAAACCCAATTATTTTTAAATGATTTCTGGAAGCATTTCACGAATTGCAAAGAAGCAAATGTGGATGGCGCATGAAATGTGTTTGCTTCACACCCTGGTTCAGAATTTTAGCTTTCCGTAGTGGCTCGTGGAATCTGCATTACGGCAGACTTTCCATTAATTGTAAGTTAGACCAGACTAATTCGATGAACGTTTAAAAAAATGGCTCCCGAGTGCAGGTTCAGCGTCCAGAGGAAGTGGTTTCTTCGACACCCGCCTCCTGTATATTCACTTGGTGGCATGTAGGTGGATGGGAGTGAGGTGGCCATGATGATGTATGGAGCTGTGGAGTAGTTAATTGAAGGGAATATTTTTAGCTTCACCAAGCAATTGCATGATCTTATTAAGGTTTTTAAAATCCCCCAAATACCATTCTGCCTGAAGCAGATACCCCTTGTTTAGATGGTATTTCAGGCATTAAGAAAAGCACAATGCTGGTGGTAACTAGGGAATTTAGGCCTGCAATTTCTGGAATATATTGTTCTGAATCTTAGCCATTATTCAGTATTCATCTTGTTTGAAAATGGGACACTACAACATATTTACATTTGTATAGTGTTTTACTTTTCAATATTTTCAAAGTATTGTGGTTACAAAATATGTATTTTTTAGCAAGTGGAATTGTTTTTTTAAATGCCAATTTAGTTTTTAAGGAAATTTCTTATTAAAGTATAACTTGCATTCAAAAGAGTTCACAAACTATAGGTGTGTGACTCACAAAATGACTACACCATGTAACTGGAATCCGTATGATGACATAGAACTACCGGACCCCTAGCAGCCCTTATTCCCACTCTGGGTCACTGTCCCATTGCCTCCCAAGGGAAACCACTATCCTGACTCCAAATAGTGCAGATTCATTTGCTATTTTTGAACTTTATATAAATAGAATCATATAGTATGCCCTCTTTTGTCTCTGCTTTTTTTTCTTTCTCTCTTTCTTTTCCTTTAATCCTCACCTGCGGCTATGCCTCCATTGATTTTTAGAGAGAGAGGAAGGAAGAGAGAGAGAGAGAAATATCGATTGGCTAACAACTACTTCTCTCTCTCTCTCTCTCTCTCTCATCTATCTAGGCTATCTATCTATCTAAAATCATGTTAATTTTGTTTTGTTATAAAAGTCACACATTGTCAGTGTGAAATATTTGCAAACTAAAGAAAGTGTGTAGAAGAAAACAACCATCACTCATAATCTCACCATTCAGGGATTAAAGTCTATGGAAACTTTAGGACATCTCCTTTAGCTGTTTTTTAGCACATGTGTATACAGGGTGGGGCAAAAATAGATTTACAGTTGTTTGTATGGAAAATAATACAATAATTAATAAATAATAACACGAGAATAAACTTTATATTTTGTGTACTCACAACTGTAAACTTACTTTTGCCCTTCTCCATATGAATAATAATTTTAAATTTTGACTTTTTTTAAATCTTAAAATTTACTTTTGAATAGTCAAAAATGGTTAAAAATGTAAATAGCACAAAAGTAATATAATAATAAGTAAGTGTCCCTCCCATTCGTCTCTCCCCGCCCCTGGCCATCTATTTTACTATCAGAGGCAATCTCTTAGTGATTTCCTCGGTGGTCTTCCAGTGGTAATCTATACACATACAAGCACATTTCTAAGTATCTCCGCCTCCTTTGCCCCAATACAAATCATAATGTGCTGTACATTCTTCTCTATAACCTGTTTTTCTCACTTGGCAATAGATCTTGAAGACGGTCCCATCTCAGTATAAATAGAGCTTTTCTTTTCTTTCAGGGTGGGGGTAGGAGGACAGGCTGGGTTGTATTTTATATTATGCCCGAATCCTATCTGATGTGTTGTACATTTAAAAAATGTTTTTATCGATTTCAGAGAGGTAGGGAGAGGAGAGAGATAGAAACAGCAATGATGAGAGAGAATCATTGGTCGGCTACCTCCTGCATGCCCCACACTGGGGATCAAGCCCACATATGCTGAGACCAAACTGTGACCTCCTGGTTCATAGGTCGGCACTCATATTTGAGCCAGGCCATATTTCAGTTTTTTAAAAATGTGCTTATAGTTTTGACGAGAAAAATTTTGTGTAGTCAAGTGAAACAATATCTTCTTGATGATTTATTTCTCTTAAGCTTAAAAAGTCTTTCCTCATTCAGAGAGCAAATGGGCATCCACATGCATTAAAAAAAACACCTCTCCCTAAGACTCTCCCTTCTTCCTTCCCTGCTTTTATCTAATGCCCTTTATCTCTACATTTAACTCTTAATGTACCTGGAATTTATTTTGCCCCGTAATGAGAGGTGAGGAACAAAAGAAAAAATTTCCCTCAAATATCTAACCAAGTGTCCCATTCGTTCGACTTCTTCCTTTTTGGCTCTTTTTCTATATTACATGTCTAAAATGTGGGTGTGTGGGCTAATTACAATGTTTTTATGATTTGGAGTCTGTATTTCATATATCTGTGGCTGAGTTTAAGGACTAGAAGTTGCTTTCTGCAGCAGAAGGATGAGAGCTACTGCTCAACCTTTACATATAATCAACTTTCTCCTTCTTCCAAGGTGTGGCCTAGCTTTTGAGCAGGCAACAGCTAGCATCAGAGTCTACCATGTCCGAGTCTGCTTGTTCATTACTTTTGCACAGTAGATGAAAGGACTGTCAGAGCATATAAAACACTGAACTTAATCACCGTACTGCTGTCTGTGCCTATGAGTTTTTTTATTTTATTTTAAAGTGGGATAAATGGTGACGGGAAAAAAATCTTGATTTTGGATAGTAAACACACAATACAATATACAGGTGATGTATTATAGAATTGTACACATGAAGCTTATATTATTTTATTAACCTATGTCATCCTAATAAATTTAAAAAGTATATTATAACATTGAACTTAAAAAGCACAGAATTCAGGAAGCATCATATGTCTCACTGTTTAAGAAGCAGGTGCCCTGCCCTCCAGTCCATTCATATTTTAAATTATACTATTTCAGGGCTGTACTAGCCAAAACCTTAGATTCAAAAAACAGCAAACACTTACTGGAGGCTTACATATTCTTTTATTTTTTCAAGTCTTTACTAATGTTCTCAGTAAAGTTAAATATTTTCTATATATAATTCATAATTATTTAAAAATATATATTTCTTTATTGATTTTAGAGAGGAAAGGAGAGGGAGAGAGAGAGATAGAAACATCAACAATGAAAGAGAATCATTGATTGGTTGCCTCCTGTATGCCCCACACTGGGGATCAAGCTTACAACCTGGGCATGGGCCCTTGGCAAGAATAGAACCCGGGACCCCTCAGTCCGCAGGCTGACGCTCTATCTACTGAGCCAAACCGACTAGGGCTAATTCATAGTTATTAATGAAATTTTAATTTATTGAGGTGAAATCCACAGAACATAAAGTTAATCATTTTAAAGTGAACAATTCAGTGGCATTGAGTCCATTCACAGTGTTGTGCAACCACTGCCTTTATTCTGTTCCAAAACGTTTCCCCCACTCCAAGATAGAATCCTGTACTTATTAAGCAGGCATTCCCCATCCTTTCTTTTCCTTCCAGCTTCTGGCATTCACCAATCTGCTTTCTGTCTCTATGGGTTTACCTAGTCTGGATATTTGACATAAATGGAATAATACAATATATGGTCTTTTTTTTTTGTCTAGCTTCTAAAACATTAGCATAATGTTTTTGAGGTTTATCCATCTTGTAGCATGTATCATTACATCATTCCTTTTTGGAGCTGAACAGTATTCCATTGTATGTGGATACAATTTGTGTATCCACCTGTCAGGTGATAAATATTGGGTTGTTTCCACCTTTTTGTAGACAGATATCCAGTTTTCTCTATAGTACTTGTTGAAGACATTTTTCTTTCCCCATTGAATAGTCTTGTACCCCTGTGAAAGATCAAATGCCTATAGGGTTCTGGACTCTCAATTCTCTCCCATTGGTCTATATGTCCGTCTTTATGCTAGTACCACAGTGTTTTGGTTACTGTAGCTTTGTAGTCAGCTTCGAAATTCAGATATGTGAGTCTTCCAACTTTTTCCTTCTTTTTTCAAGATTGGTTGGGTTGAGGGTTTATTACATTCCAGGTACTACTATAAACCTTAGCACACAGCCTATCTAATAATAGACAAACATGGTAATTGACTATACCTTCACTACACCTCCCATGGGCTAATCAGCGAGATATGCAAATTAACCACCAACAAAGATGGCGGTTAATTTGCATACATAGGCACGCAGAGGTGGAGCAAAGACTGAAGGCGGTTCTGGCCGGAGCAGTGAAGGTTTTAAGGCGGCTCCGGCCGGAGTGAAGAAAAACGGGTGCCGGCAGCCAGGGGAAGGGAAGGCCTATTGCACAAATCTTTTCGTGCAACAGGCCTCTAGTTATCTATAATAATAAAAGTGTAATATGCTAATAAGACTGGATGTCCTTCTGGAAGACCTTCTGGATGAAGCCGGGGCTGTAAGGGAAGCCCAGGTCCTGGGTGTCAGAGGGAAGCTGGTGCCGGCAGCTGGAGGAAGGAAGGACTACTCTTGCACAAATTTCATGCATTAGGCCTCTAGTGTCATATAATTCATGTGGTAACTCAGTACTATAGATATTAATATCCACATTTTACAGGTTAGGTGATTTGGCTAAGGCTACAAATCTGGTAGTATATCTGAGATTAAAACTAAGGTTATCTAACTCTTGAAACTACTTTCTTAAGAATTATAATTACTGTCACTGTCAAAGATTAGAGACCACTGGAGCTTCCTAGCATTGCTTTCTTTAGGTAAAAGGTTAGAAATCTGTTTGTACTAGTGAACATTTCTTAATTGGTAACCCATGATCAGGTTGACCTCATAACAGATATACTGAAACCCATTCTTTCCTTTCACATTTAGTATTTAATTTTTCTATGGTTAGTGACTGCTCAGACAGTTTTGCATCCTCCTCTGCCTTCCTCTTTTTGTGATCTTATTTTTTCAGATAGATGTCTTGAGGTTATTTTCTATTTTGAGAAAATCACACAAATCTGATTTATTATCACAACAGCTCAAAAGTGGTTCATGTTGAAGCCCTCTACATTGCTAAGACTGTAATCTCCTGTCAGTCTCCTTTGCTGGCCAGGAAATGACTTGAGTATGACCGATGCTCAATAATGTGTTTTGAACTAAATCGTTGTAGAAAGAATTCTTAACCTTCTTAAGTGTATCAGTGCACATATACAAGTGAAGGTTTTGCTATCAAAAGTATGCATGATATTGAAGGCAAACACACAATACATATTATATTGGCAAGCTGTTTCTATGTCTTCGATATAGTTTCTATCAATCTATCATCTACCTAGTTATTTATAATTTACATTCAGTAAAAGGAACTCATGCATAGAGTTCTGTAACCACTACAACACTCAGGATGGAGAACAATTCCATCACCTCCAAAATTCCCTCCTCTTCCTGCTGTCCCTTTGTACTAGTAGTCAACCCCTTTCCTTGCCCCAATCCCTGGCAGCCACTAATTTGTTCTCTGTCCCTATAGTTTTGCCTTTACTAGCATGTCACATAAATAGAATCATATAGTATGCAGCCTTTTAAGTGTGGCTTTTTTCACTTAGCAGAATGCATTTGTGACTCATCCATGTTCTTACATTTAGTAATTGTTAGTTCCTTCTATTGTTGAGTCATACACCATAGTATAAATGTGCCACAGTTTGTTTATCCCTTCACCACTTGAAACACATTTGAATTGTTTCCAGTTTTTGGTGATTACATATAAAGCTGCTATAAGCAGTTCATCTAAAGGTTTTGCGTGCATGTAAGTTTTCATTTCTCTTGGGTAGCTGTCTAGGAATGGGATTCCTGAGTTACATGATAAATGCAGGTTTAACTGAATGAGAAACTGCCAACTATTTTTCAGTTTCTTAGAACTGTGTAACCAATTACCACAAATTGATGGCTTAAAGCAACAGAAGTCTGTTCTCTCAAAGTTCTGGAGGCTCGAAGTCTGAAATCAAGGCGCTGGCAGGGCCCATGCTCCCTCTGGAGGCTCCGGGGAGAGTCCTTCTTGGCCTCTTCCTAGCTTCGATGGCTCCCGGAAGTCCTTGGCACCCTTGGCTTGCAGCTGCAACACTTCAATCCCTGTCTCAATCTTCAGTGGTCTTCTCTCATGTGCTTCTCTGTGTTCTCTCTTCTTCTTTTAACGAGACTAGTCATTGGATTTAAGACCCACCCTAATCAGTTATGACCTCATCAAATTAGTTAGATCTGCAAAAACATTAGTTCCAAATCAGGTCACATTCTGAGGTTCAGAGTGATATGCATTTTGGGAGGACACTTTTCAATCCACCGCAGTGGCAGTACCAAGTGGCATTCCCACCTGCAGTATAAGAGAAGGTGGCACCCTAACCGGTTTGGCTCAACGGATAGAGCATTGGCCTGCGGACTCAAGGGTCCCAGGTTCGATTCAGGTCAAGGGCATGTACCTTGGTTGCAGGCACATCCCCAGTAGGGGGTGTGCAGGAGGCAGCT
>NW_006284839.1:1374983-1398186 GCF_000327345.1 Myotis davidii | reverse complement strand
CCTCCAACCCCCTCAGACACTTTGCTCAGCATCAGGCCTGTTTTGTACATGGCCTGCCCTGACCCTGGAGAACCTGAATCAAAAAGATTGACCCTGCCCTAAGCGGTTTGGCTCAATGGATAGAGTGTCGGCCTGCGGACTGAAGGGTCCCGGGTTCGATTCTGGTCAAGGGCATGTACCTTGGTTGTGGGTACATCCCCAGTAGGGGGTGTGCAGGAGGCAGTGTGTCGATGTTTCTCTCTCATCGATGTTTCTAACTCTCTATCCCTCTCCCTTTCTCTCTGTAAAAAATCAATAACATATATATTTTAAAAAAAAAGAAGGTGGCAATCTGAAAACCAGGAAGAGAGCTGTCACCAGGACCTGACTGTGCTAGAACCAGGATCTCAGAGTTTTAGCCTCCAGAATTGTGACAAAATACATTTCTGTTGTTAAAGCCACCCAGTCTATCATATTGTTATGCCAATCCCAGCAGATTAATACCCCACTGCTCTTTATCATTTTCCAACAACTGCTGCAATCAAAGCTACTCTTTATTGTTTTCCATATGCCAGGCACTGTGCCAAGTGTTGTACAGGAATCCAATTTTCCCAACAATTCTCTGGGGAAGATACTATTACTCTCACCCTTATTTTACATAGGGAAACTAAAGCTCAGTTACTTTGGATAACATGCCCATGGTCACATAGCTATTAGATGATGGACCCCGGATCCCAAGCCAGGTCTGTCTGACTTCATTGCTCACCCTTATAACCATTATGGTATCCTGTTATTTCTCCCCAGTCTGCCAACTAGCCAGTCTGCCCTTACTGACTGTTATTGACATGGGAAAATTCTTGGGGGTGTGATTTTTCTGCATTTCAGCCCTTTCCCCATTGACAGACACCCTCTGCCACCCTCCTGCTTTTTATCCCTAAGAAACTGGTGGGAGATCTTGGGCCCAACAGTATTTTCTGTCCCTCACCCAGCATCAGTAGGCCTCTTTTTGTTGTTGTTGTTGTTAATCCTCACCCAACGATATTTTTTCCATTGATTTTTTTAGAGAGAGAGTGGAAGGGAGAAGGAGAGACGGAGAAAAGACACATCGATATGAGAGAGATGCATCAATTGGTTGCCTCCCACACACACCCTGACTAGGCAGGGGATTGATCCAGCAACCGAGGTACATGCCTTGGCTAGAATCAAACCTGTAATCCAGGCTGATGCTCTAACCACTGAGCCAAATGGGCTAGGGCTAGTAGGCCTCTGTTTTGTATTAGAGATGAATCCTGGGCACAAATGTGTCTCTTGCCCCTCCCCCAGGGGCAGACAACCACTATCTTGTCCTCATGCAGGGGTTGGCCTATGAATGGGTACTCCTGTTCCATTCTCAGGCCTTGGCAGGTGCTGCAGGACTATACCACCAAGAGAAGGATCTCTCAGGTCTACTGTCCTCCTTCCAATCTTTCTCATGTCACCAAGTGGAGGCCAAGAGAAAGAGATGGTAAGCAGGTAGGGATTCTAAACTGTCACGCTAGCTCACACTCATCCTTTAGGCATTTTTCTTCTTACCCACTTTTGTGGTGATTACCTGTTCTTCTCATTCTTTGCCACAAGAGAAGTAGTTGCTGTATCTTGTCTTTTCAGAAGGGCTTGCTATTCTTTGCAATTTAGTTCCCTTGGTTGCTTTGCTGCTCAGTTCTCTGATGGGCTCAAACGATAATTTTGTGGATTATAGTTTTCTTGTTAGTGTGTAAGCAACATTCCCTTGAGACCTTCTACATCTCAGGTAGAAGTAGAACTTTCCAGTTCCAAGCTTAGAAAAATAGTTTGCAAAGTAATTGTTAGAAAAATAGCAGCTTCACAGAGTGTAGGATGTGGAGAAAAAAAGATTCTGGGGTCAAATAAGCTTGGGAAATTTAGCATATCTTATTGTCTTTTGAATATGTACATTGCATATAAACATCTTAAAGGCTCTGAGTAGTCCTGCAAAATAAAGACATAACTTTAACTTTGTTTAAAATATCCTTAAATTAAAATTTTTTTTTGATCATAAAACCCTTTGCTTGGGTAACACCATTATTTCTCTGAGAATTGCTATTCTGTGCACACATCTTGGAAAATATAGGCCTAAATATTGATGCTTTATTCTCTGGGCACCTGGAATCAAAACAGAAATCAGAGATCCCTCAAGACAGTGCCAGAATCCGGAGGATTTCTGGAATCAAAAGCCACCCTGATGATTGGGTAGGGGTGCTGGGTGGTACTGAGGCACTCAGCAATGGCCTCAGTCAGTAGTTAGTGTCTAATCTTGCAGGCTATGACTTCACAGAGGGTACCTAAATGAATGAAACACAAAGTTAAAATAAAATGTCTGGCAGTTTATAGATCATTCCACTGGTTCTCTTCTCTGACACACCCCACCTCACTCTCTA
This sequence comes from Myotis davidii, assembly GCF_000327345.1. Classification (NCBI taxonomy): domain Eukaryota; kingdom Metazoa; phylum Chordata; class Mammalia; order Chiroptera; family Vespertilionidae; genus Myotis; species Myotis davidii. The sequence continues at coordinate 1,395,772 of NW_006284839.1, read as the reverse complement.
AAACCAATCCTAAATCTCTTCCTGGCACTGTGTTTATACAGCTTGCTCAGATGGCTGGTGGGCACCACTCCTGCTGTGCTTGGGGCACACCCTGAATATGGAGCTACTATCCTATATAAGAAAAGGCTAATATGCAAATTGACCAAATGGCAGAATGACCAGTTGCTATGTTGTGCACTGACCACCAGGGGGCAGACGCTCAACACAGGAGCTGCCCCGCGGTGGTCAGTGCACTCCCACAGGGGGAACGCCACTCAGCCAGAAGCCCTGAGCCAGACTCAAGGCTGGCAAGTGCAGCAGTGGTGGTGGGAACCTCTCCTGCCTCCATGGCAGTTGGACATCCCCAGTGAGGGCTCCCAGACTGCTAGAACGTGCAGGCCAGGCTTAGGGACGCCCCCCATCTCCGCCACCCAGTGCATGAATTTCGTGCACTAGGCCTCTAGTTGTGTAATAGAGCTGGATGTGAACCTATTTTGTGGGCTCTCATCCTAGTTTGAAATGAATTGTCAGCCTCAACTTTTAATTCTTTAACTTCTGGGCCCTGTACTGTGGATTGAGAGGGGCCCTTGGTCCCTGCCCTCCACATTGTCATTCTTTGAAATGGCCTAGATAATTCCTTGTATCCCTTTTGTTTCTTCTCTTGGAACACCACCTCTCTCCCTTTGAAGAACTAACTATTTTCCAGTCGATATTTAGGGATCTGCCAGTGGGTAATTGCTGGCAAGGACCAAAGCTGGAATTAGGGCCTAAGAGTCTGACTGTAAAATCTACTTCCATAAAAATTACGCTAGACTGTTCTCTAGTTCTGAATGGCATCACTTTTCACTTATATAGCATTTGCTTTCTATTACTCTCAGCAGTGGAGTACACTAAGTCCTCACTTAACATTGTTGAGTGGTTCTTGGAAACTTGACTTCCGCGGCTCACGAGGCACATGCGGCTCTTTGGCCCCTTGAGTTTGGCTCTTCCACAAAATACCGACTTCTGTGCATGGGCCATCAAGTTTCAGTTGCACTGTATGTGCACGCCCGCACGTGGTATTTTGTGGAAGAGCCACACTCAAGGGGCCAAAGAGCTGCATGTGGCTCGCAAGCCGCGGTTTGCCAACCACAGCCATTGGCTAATGCATATAAACAAGAGTTATTTCTAATGGCATATTTCTGGTCACAAAAAACTTCACTAAACTTCTAAATAAAGACCCAAACAGCCCAGTTGGTGTGGCTCAGTGATTGAGGGTCAACCTATGAATCAGGAGGTCACAGTTCGATTCTCGATCAGGGCACATGTCTGGGTTGCAGGCTCAATCCTCAGTAGGGAGTGTGCTGATAATGATTCTCTCTCATCATTGAGGTTTCTTTCTCTCTCTCCCTTCCCTTTCTCTCTAAAATTAACAAAAATATATTTAAATAAAGAACCTCTGTTACAAAAAAAAGAGAGACCCAAACACTTCTAATATTAAACATTGAAGTAAATGTGAGCTATACAGACATTTAAGAAAGATGAATAAGAGCAAGTCATCATTATTTTCCAACCCCCTTGTTCCAGTTCAGGGTCACAGTGACAGAGCCTGTCCCAATAGCTCAGGGTAAAAGGTGGGAATCAACCCTGGACAGGCCTCGGGGCGCATGCACACCAACACCCACCCTCACTCAGATTGGGACAATGTGGACACACCAGTTGACCTCACCTGCACGTCTTTGGTATGTGGGAGGAAACCGGAGACCCCGGAGAAAACCCACGCGGATGTGGGGAGAACGTGTACACACCACACAGACCGTGGCTCCTGTCAGAAATTGATTTTTTTCTCATTAATTTTATAATGAAACGATGTTGAATGAAATGATGTTATTTGAGGGCCTGCTGTATCTTATTAGTATATTACAGTGTTTCTCCCCAGCCATTTGGATCACCACAGATCTGAGTCAAGATTTAAGATGATAAAAATAAATAAATAAAAGTTCTCATCTCATACTGAGGAAAATTTTCATCTTGTTAGTTTTGGTGGTGGCACAAATTAGATTCTGTTTGTGAAAAATGCTTATTTTTACTCTAAGGCATTTAATCCATTTTATTCCTTATCTACTTCAGCTACACTGTGGCCACAAATGACGATGAAGGAAGTTAAAAGCTTTATTCCCCAGAAAGATACTAGCTTAATTACCCTAGAAATATGAATCAAGAAGTGTCATGATTTAATTGTTCATTGCACAAAATTATATGATCCCCCTATTTCTTCCATATCTTCTCTTTCTCTCAGTCTAAAAAGGTATTTGACTAAGCAAGTAGGGATATTAGCTATTCACAGCCTCAGCAAGTGTGGGCAAATAACCCCGCGGTAACACACTGGCAGCCTCGGAAATGGCTGGCTATGAATAAGCACATAGCACTTAATCTGGTCCTTCTTATGTGTTTGCTGATACATTTGCAATTTCACGCACAGTTTTAAATGGTAAGCATTAATCTGAAATGGGCACTGAAGCATCAATAAAGTCTACATTTGGCCCCTGTTAATGAAAATGCTAGATATAGATTTAATGCAAAACTAAACATTTGGCTCAATATGTTCTACTCCAGTAAATTAGCCAGTGTTTGTCATCTTTTTAAAAAACCGGGGGTTTAATGCCTCATTTCACATGGTTTTGTTAGGGACAGATAGAAAGCTGATAAACAATCCATTTGTTCTATTGCAGGAGCTCCTAGCCACACCGCTGAAGTTAGGCCTCGCTGCTTGCTTCCTTTACAAACTCTGTTGTGAGGTGAAGTGGCCTGTTTTTGAACATCTGACTCAAGTCCAGCTTGGACAAGAGCGTTTTCTCAGAGCCACTCCTGTCAGCACAGACTAGGCTTTGTTGGACAGTGGTCCCCGCACAATGGGTTCTGAAGTGACTCAGTGAACCCAACAGGGAACAGAACATCAGTGGGCCCCTCCTGTGACTTGTTCTAGATTTTCTTTTTTTTTTTATTTATTTTTTTTTAAAAAAAATTTTTTTTATATATATTTTATTGAATTTTTACAGAGAGGAAGGGAGAGAGATAGAGAGTTAGAAACATCGATGAGAGAGAAACATCGATCAGCTGCCTCCTGCACACCTCCTACTGGGGATGTGCCCGCAACCCGGGTACATGCCCTTGACCGGAATCGAACCTGGGACCTTTCAGTCCGCAGGCCGACGCTCCATCCACTGAGCCAAACCGGTTTCGGCTTGTTCTAGATTTTCACATGCATCATTCATACAACAACAAACACAGCCCTGAGAAGTCCATGTAACGACCTCCACTTGATCAGATGAGGAAACCAGAGCTCACAGGTAAAGCTGCATAGCTAGCAAGTGATGGTACCTGCAGGTGAGCCCACTCATTATACCACACTCACTGCCTGCCTGCTAGGAAGTACACCCCCCCCATCTCTACCAGGACCACAGAATTTGTCATTCAAGGAGATTTACATCTGCCACCTCCTCCAGGAAGTCATTGCTGGTTGCCTGCTTGTTGACTATCGTTATGTGTTGTTATCACACTTTATCTGTGCCTCCAAGGTAGCCCTTAGGACATTCTGCTTTTTTATTATATTAATTAAATACCTGTCTGACTCCCTGTGAGAGGAAGGGCTATTTCTTAAATCACTTTTGTAAACACTGTAGGACCTTCCCTGTCAAAGGCACAAAAATATTTGTTGATGTCTTTATAAAATAGATGGGTCTCAGTATCTCAAATCCTATTTCTGGAATTATGAGGAACACTAGGGTGAAGGGGCAGGTCCTGCAGTAAGTCTCCCTGGATTTGAATCCCAGCTGCATGACCTTGGGCAAGCTTCTCTGAGATTCATTTTCCTTACTGTGTGAAGTGGGGATGATAATAGTACCTACCTCAAAAGGGTGTTTCAAAAAGTTCAATAAGATAAGGTATGTATAGTGCTTGGAATAGTGCCTGTACATACAGTAAATGCTCAGTGAACATTGACTATTATTTTCCTGAAAACTGGAGTTTTTTTTGGCTTCAACGAGAAACTGTGTAGCACTTGATTTTTCTACAATTTTAAAATCTAAAAAAAGGGGGATTGCTCTGCCTGGTGTTGCTAAGTGGTTAGAATGTAGGCCCGCTCACCGAAGGGTCGCAGGTTTGATTCCTGGTCAAGGGCATATACCTGGTTGTGGGTTTGATCCCCAGCCTTGGTTGAGGGCGTGTGCAGGAGGCGACCAATCAATGGTCTCTCACATCAGTGTTTCCCTCCCTCCCTTTTTCCCTTCCTCCCTCCCTCCCTTTTTCCCTTCCTTCCTCCCTCCCTTCCTCCCTTCCTCCCTTCTTGCCTCCCTCCCTCCCTCCTTCCCTTCCTCCCTTGCATTCTCTCTAAAATCAATGGGAAAAATATCCTGGAGTGAGGATTAACAAAAAAGTAAATAAACAAATAAAAGAAAGGGGTATGGGATTGAGTAATAGCTGAACTGACAAAGCTGAAGAACCAGTTAATGATAACCAATTAGATAAGATTATGGAAGACAAATGAGTAAGAAGGCTCAGATTTTGACAAGGCCTGGGTTTATCATGTGCTTGGACACACAGTGTCCTCTTCAATTCCAGTCCTGGATGTGGGCATGAGATTTATGTAAGGAAAAAGTGTAGGCAATATGTGTAATGCTTTCTAAGAATAGATTTCCAAATAATTGTGTACTCACTGACACAGGTGTCATATTTTCCAAACTTACTTAATCAGTATGTACCAGGGACAGACATAGAGAGAGAGATGTTCACAGAGTACAGAGAGCTAATTTGGTAAACCCAGGGGGCCCTTGTTCTGGAGAACTAACTAATCTAATTACCTGTTCAACACTATTTTTTTTAAATGACTTTTAGTGACAGAGAGGAAGGGAGAGGGAGAGAGAAACATCGATTAGCTGCTTCCTGCATGTCCCCTACCGGGGATGGAGTTAGCACCTGGGGCATGTGTTCTGACTGGGCATTGAACTTGCAATCTTTTGGTGCACAGGACAACGCCCAATCAACCGAGCCATACTGGCCAGGGCATGTTCAGCACTATTTGACTCACAGTAAGCCTCTCAACATCTCTTTGAGCTTAAGTCTTCTTAAGCTACTAGAGGCCCAGTGTACAAATTCGTGCACTGTGTGTGTGTGTATGTGTGTGTGTGGGGGGGTCCTTCAGCCAGGCCTGTGCCCTCTCACAGTCCGGGACCCCTCGGGGGATGTCCACCTGCTGGCACGGGCCTAAGCCAGCAGGTGGACATCCCCTGAGGGGAGGGGTGCTTAGCACTGCCGTGGAGGTGGGAGAGGCTCCCGCCACTGCTGATACACTTGCCAGCTGTGAGCCCGGCTTCTGGCGGAGCGGCGCTCTCCCTGTGGGAGTTCACTGACCACCAGGGGGAAGTTCCTGCATTGAGCATCTGCCCCCTGGTGGTCAGTGCACACCATAGCAACTGGCCGTTCCACCATTTGGTCAATGTGCATACCCTTAGCCTTTCATTATATAGGATGGGTCAAAATACGAATACCCCTCCTCTGTTTCCCTCTCTGAGTCTCAGCTTCCTACCCATCCAGCGATCAGGCTGGCCAGTCTTCTGTGGCTCTGCCCTCCCTGGGATGCTGTGAAGTCAATTTATTGACCAAGCTGCTGGGAACTTCCTGACCCCAGACTCTGCAGGATTCCAACTGACTAGGAGAGTCAATGGACACACAGGGAAGGACCATCTCTCTCCCTGCAGGGGGCCAGCTGCCTGCAGGGGTTTCTCCTGAGTTACTCCCGAGAAAGGAGAGGTCAGGGCAACTGACAATGAGGATGCCTTCCCCCCCTTTCCTGGCCTCCTGGCTCAGCTTGCAAGTAACAACTCCCCCTCTGCAGCAGGCAAGGGGCAGAAGGACCCAGATGACTGATCTTTGTTAAGCCACCAGGCACCTGACAGGATCCTTCCCCGACACAGCACCCTTGCTCTCAGGGCCCTACATGACAGTCCACTGTGAAGGGAGGAGAAGGGCAGGAGGCCTTGCAGCCTAGACTCTTTGGCTCCAGCCAGCCAGAAAAGTCAACAGCCTTCACCAGAGGTTCCCAAGCCCCTTGTACACAGGAGCACTTGGAGAGCTTATTTTAAGACAGGTTTGTGGGCTACCGACTAGAACACTCCGATTCAGTAGGTGAACAGTGGGCCTGCGCGTGTTGTTTTCTGGTTTTAAATATATTTTATTGATTTCAGAGAGGAAGGGAGAGGGAGAGATAGAAACATCAATGATGAGAGAGAACCACTGATCGGCTGCCTCCTGCCTCCTGCAAGCCCCCAATGGGGATCAAGTCCGCAACCTGGGCATGTGCCCCGACCGGGAATCGAGTCATGACCTCCTGGTTCATAGGTCGATGCTCAACCACTGAGCCACACTGGCCGGGCATGAGCATTTTGTGTTTTTTTTTAAAAAAATATATTTTATTGATTTTTTTTACAGAGAGAAAGGGAGAGGGATAGAGAGTTAGAAACATCGATGAGAGAGAAACATCGACCAGCTGCCTCCTGCACACCTCCTACTGGGGATGTGCCCGCAACCAAGGTACATGCCCTTGACCGGAATCGAACCTGGGACCTTTCAGTCTGCAGGACGCTCTATTCACTGAGCCAAACCGGTTTGGCATGAGCATCTTGTTTTTAATGCACTCCCCAGGGGGTTCTTGTGCACAGCAGGGTTTGGGAATCCCATTGGTTTAGGTCATGGGGAATTAGAAGAGATTAGAGGAGACTAATTGGCAAAGCGCATCAGGTCCACCCACGTTCCACTGGAGGTCGAAATATGTGGTGTCGCAGCTTTTTCTAGCTGTGCCCACGGGTGAGTCTGAACATCTCAAAGCCTCAGTTACCTTATCCCTAAAATGGGACTAATGGCGGGACCTTGGAGCACACATGTGAAGGTTAAATAGACAATGCCCACAGAGCACTTGGCAGAGGGCTGGGCACAGAGTGAGCATTTAACGAATGTCATTGTCATTATGGTCACTGTTAAGGCTTGTAAAGAGGCGTGAAGGCTCCCTGACAAGGGTGTCAGGGACTAGCCCTATTCCACAGAGTCTTTCTCAGAGTAGGCCAGTAGACCTTATTCTGACTTAGAAAAAGAAATTTTTAAAAAGAGAAAGAGGAGCTAGATTTTGGGTTGGGCCTGGGAATTCTAAAAAAGGCAGAAGGAGGTTCAGGCAGCAGCTAGAGACCTGTGGGCCGCTGGTGGAATGGAAGGGCCACGGAGAGGCAGTCAGGAGACATGAGTCTAAGGTGGCTCTGCGTGTGCCAGGCTGTGGGTAAGTCACTTGACCACTCCTGGCCTTCTTTCCTCCCCCATTTGTAGAGAGGGGTTGCCCTGGATGACATCATCGAAACTCTGTTCACTGGATAATTTTCCCTGAGGCCCCTGAGGAATCACACTTCCAACACATTTTACAAAGACGGCTCATGGAATTCGGCTAAAAAATGTTAATATTTATTCAGTCTGGGAGATGAATACATAAATGGCTGTTGGAATATTTCTTCAATTTCCTGTACTTTTGAAATCTTTAACAGCAACAACCAGCTGGTGCCAGCTGATCAGTTCATGCTAATCCCAGCTGGCATGACCCCGATCAGAATGGGGAAGCAGGCAAAACAGCCTTTAGTAGCCTTCCCGCGGGGGGACTGCACCCCCTCTTCCCTTTGCGATCCCCCTGACTCTGCCAAGTCCTTCAGCCATCCACGTCCGCTCTTCAGGGGCTGCCTTCTCCAGGGTTGCCGATATCACCGTGAGCCTGGTTGGAGCCGAGGTGTGAACCGCTGATGGTGGCTTAATTTCAATTCCTGCTTCTGCTCATAAACCAAAAGGCAAGCGTGTCAGGCTCAGGCCCGTGAGGGGAGAGGCTGGTGCGGACATTTTCCTGGAGGATGAAGGTGGCACACTGCCCCTGAGACTGCCCCGGGGGCAGGGCTGCTCCCTCGTTGCAGGGAGAAGGTCAGCCCTGGCTCTTTGTCATGATATTGTGTCCTGCACAGAGCAGCTCGGAATGATGCCAAAACAACTGCTCACTTCAGGCATCTGTATGTGTGTGTGTGTGTGTGTGTGTTGCCTGTCAATCAGTTGGATGAAAAAAGAAAGATGAGATGCCTTTCTGAAAACAAAATAGTTTATTGAGAGAGATTTTTCTATCATTTTACCAGTTTTCTTTCTATCAACTCACAAGATAAAATCATCGTTAAAGGGAACTTGAAATTATGATCATAAGTGGGAAACTAGTATTACTTGCTGTAAATGGAAAACAACTATAAAAATAAATACAATGGAAAATGAAACGATGTTTCTAAATTCTAGCTGAATTCCCTAGTAAGAATCTCAGTCTAAAACTTGTTTCTCTATGTTTAAAAAAAGGAAGTGGCAATTTTAAAGCACATTAGCACCAAATTCAGATCCCCTCCCCCCCCCCGATTTAAATTCTAATGACCAATCTTGAACTGAAAAGCTAATAACCTGTTCTTTCAGCGAACACTTGTGAATGCCTACAACAATCCTTTATACCACAGGTAGATACGTCCCACACTTGGGAGCACTGGACGCTTGCAGATGGTCTTCTCATCAGACTACCTGATTCTATTCTGGCCTTAACTCTGATGCCCAAGCCACCCCCTCCCTTGTTAGCTTTGAGTGTCTTATCTCTCCCAAGGCCTTTGTATCTTGCCTCACCCTCCACTTCTTCAAGTCTTCACAGAGGTAAATTTTGCCCAGGGAGTAGTTTTCCTAACCCCTACCTCCAAATAATTCTAAGGAAGGCTGACAGTGTAGACTCTTGCAGCCTCCATTTCCTCATCTGGGAATGGAGGAAGTACAATCACACTGGTCTCACAGACTGTTGCAAGGATTCAGTGATCCAATGAAGAGAATGTGCCTTGCACAATGGCTATAACAATGGCTATAGAAGCCGTAGCAATAATGTTAGCCATTAAGACATGAAGTCTGATCCCCGTGCCACCTACTCCCAAACACTCAGCTCTTAAGCCACCCTCTTAACCCTTGTGACATGCATTTACTGGCTCTTACAAATGCCAACAAGTGATTGGTTCACTTAAATTCTTGGTCAGTGATGGTTGATTGTCTGGAATGCCATTTGTGTTTGCATGGTACATCTCAGACCTGAATTAGCCCCCAAAGCCAAGTAGCTCGGAAAAGGAGTGTGATTGGAGGGCACGACCTAGTGTTCCCACCTGAGAGGCTCATACCTTCCTGGGGAGACCTTTGTTTTTCCCCAATAGAGGATACGAATAGAGGGGCAGCTTCTAAGAAGGGGTATGGCCTTTAGCCCTCAAGGGGCTTTGGAGTGGCCCTGTCATCCTGAGCAGTAGGCCATGCGTTCATGGTGAGTTCAGAGTCTCTGTGTGAGTCTTTCTTTGCCTTCCACACTAGATTCTTGAAGCCAGGCTCATCCTCGTCTAAAAGGAAGCCAGGCAGAGTCATACAGTAAAGGGCGGTAAACATTCTTTTCCACTAATTTATCAATTTAACACAGCATGGTGGTGTTGGGTTGCAAGGTCAATAGCCAGCAGTCACATTCCTCAGTTGTTTGATTGGCGAAATGCATGAACAAACAGCCAGTGAAACTCCTTCTGATTAATCATGTTGATAAGTTTTTTGTAGGGCACTACCAGCTCTTTTAATTGAACCTGCTTGGACAGCAGCCCATTCTGGTGAAGTGTCCTGACTTATCTAAAGAGGCATTGATGAGAAGGCTACTGGGCCTGGAACTTTATTGTGAGAGCACATAATCATTAACGCATGTGGCTACTGCTTCCCTGCGTTTTGGTTCCTTTCTTGAAATGAAGAGAGTGTTTTTAGGGTGAGGGCATAAGGTAAGCGAGGATGATCCCCAGAGACGTGAAAGAAAAGGAAGATGCTGTTATTAGCTGTATCTGAAAACATTGTCTTATTGTCAGGATTAAAAGTATTTGAAAACACTATTAATAACTTCAGTGGACACTCATCTCTTACAGGCAAAGGGAGACAGGTATGCATTTCTCTCAAAATGTGAAAATTCAGAACAGGGCTCTTCATCCAGCCACTATTTGCTGGGGTCCAACCCCAGCAGGTCCAGGGGTCCCCAAAGGTGTGGACAGAGTCGGCGAAGAAGGAATGACACAGAGACAGCGTTCAGTTGATCAGCAGCCTAGCCAGGTTCTCTAGCCAGGATCTCCGGCGAAGTTCTGGTGTTTATTGTCTTGTTACATCTGTATTTATACAAGGAGTTTTATCCCCTCCCTGACTTCAGGGAAAAATCCCTACCTGGGGAAACAACCTTTCTCGGAGAGGTGACCTTGGTTAAAACACACAGCGCTAAGGGGAGCAAACATATTAAGAACAGTATGCCATATACGCCAGGTCCCTTGAAACATATGCTGTGCAGATGTTTCTTTCCTGCAGCGACTGTGTCAAGCAGCAAGGATGGACCGGCTTCCGGCAACTATTGGCATTTGAGTTGGGCAATTCTTTGTTGTGGGAAACTGTCCTGTGCATTGTCAGATGCTCAGCCTCTACCCAGTAGATGCTAATAGTCCGCCCCCGGCACCCCCGCCCCCCATCCTTTTGTGGCAACCAAAAGTCTTCAGTTGAGACCATTCTTCTAGAAGTAAAGTTCTAAAATCTCAAATAACCTATTATGACTCTCTGCTAATCCCATTCCATCATATTATTGAAGACAAATCTAAGCATTTAATTCTTCCAGGGGGCTCTTCTCTCCGGGACTGCTCTTCATCTGGTCTCTCTACACTGAGACCTGCAGTCTGTGTGTCTCCTCCTGCTCCTCCTTCACTTCTTCCTCTTCCTCCTTCTCCTCCATACACAGAACCCTGTTCTAAGCTGATATTCAATAGCAGCAGGCTAATTAACCAGGGAAATACTTATTTATTTGTTTGTTTGTTTATATAAGCAGTGCATTCTTTCTCCCTTAGGTTTGTGACCCTTTAGAGGCAGCCCATACAAAAATCCCCCAAATTATCCAGAGATAAAAATGAAGATTCTTTCATTCAAAATAGGCATCCAGTGACAGCATTTAACTGGGGGGAGAGACAGCAGGAAGAAGTGGCAGAATTACTGAAATTAAAAATAGCTCACATCTATGCAACGCTGACTAGGTGCCACACACAGTGTCTGATTTAATTCAGGTGTTATGCCCATTTCACAGATGAGGAAATAGAGATTTGGTGAAGTGCTTTGTTTTCAATCCCCAGAACTGAAGTGGCAGCATGTGGATTTGAACGCAGGCAGCATGACTCTGGGCTGGCACTTGGCCCCCATTTAAACAGCTGCGGCCCTGAAGGGTGGAGGGTCACTGAGTGGGGGGACCAGGCCGAGGGGTGGCTTTTCAGGAGCTTCGAGAACAAGAGGGCTGAATTCTAGAGGCCCCAGCGTTCCGTGTCTGGGCCTATGCAAATCTTCAAGTGAATGTGGTCCCATTTCTTTGTTTCCATCTGTCTTAGTGAAACTGCCTCTGCTTAGCGGTGTGGAGTATTGCTTTCCCAGTTTAGAAAGTTAATTTATAAAGGCAGCTGAAGTGAAGAATATGGTTCAAGAGGGTGCCCCAGCTAGCAGGTGTTGGGGGAACAGGGTGGGGGCAGTGATCGTAGGGTGGAGAATCGAGAAATAAATTGAAACTTCGACCTTTGAAGAATGTGGGAGGGGGAAAAAGTATGAACAGAGGGCCACAGCCTGGGCAACATCTATCCCTAAAAAAAATACACCCTACCAGCACTTCTGCTCATTTTGTATTTCTGATCCAAAAGCACAAAGAGATAGTTGTAGTTTCCTGTCTCTTGGTGGCAAAATTGTATGCAAACATTGAAAAACATTTCCCTATGCCCTTCTATACCATAAATGTAAACATGTTTACTGCAGAAAATTTAGAAACAAGAAAGAATAAAAATATAACTGACAATCCTAGTACATAACAAAATCCACTGTTTACATGTTACGAACCATACTCTTGAGAGGCAAAAAGAAAGTCTTCAAGTGAATTGTAATCAAATGATTGGGGGGCGGGGGTGGGAAGTGAGGAGCAGGGGAAGGGGGAGAAGAGGCCCTAGTGAAGGCAACGTTACCAAAACTGACCCCCTCTTGTCAGCTGCATCTGACTGCTGTAAGAAGCCTCATACACTTGGCAGGGAGCAGGATGTCACTTCCTAAAGATGGGGCATCAGTGAGGCCCCCACTTCACTACTGACCATAGGCATCACCTCTACTTTGCTGTAATCGCCCTCCCCAGCCTGGACCAAGGCTTCTTGAGAGGCCTCAGAACCCCTGCACCCCTAGAGAGCTCTTCAGGAGCTAGTCACCTGTGTGCGCCTGCACAGGCTCCCCCGGCACTCTCTCCTGCCCAGTGCTCCAAGAGCCACTGCCTTAAAAGTCTCTCAAACCCCAGCGTTCTCTCTGGAAACCACCCTGCTGGGCCTTCAGGAGGCTGTACCCCTGGCAGGCAGGGGCAGATGAAGTCCAGCAGTCACTGCGGGGCTTTGATTTGGGCTGAGATCTGAGATTCTGCTCTATTGCTGCTACGTAACGCAAGGTTGTGTGTGTGCACCATGCACACATCCATGTGCTCATGATGTGTCATCTAGATATTTTTTCCTTTGAGGATGTGTTTTTAATAGTTATTATTATTAAAAATTATTATTATTATTTTTTTGTTAATCCTCACTAGAGGATATTTTCTCCATTGCTTTTCAGAGAGAGTGGAAGAGAGGGAGTGAGAGGGAGCAAGCGAGAGAGAAACATCTATGTGAGAGAGACACATCGACTGGTTGCCTCCCACACTCATCCCAACTGGAGCAGGGAGCAAACTTGCAACCTAGGTGTGTGGCCTTGACTGGGAATTGAACCTGCAATGCTTTGGTGCAAGGGCCAATGATCTAACCACTGACCCACACCAGCCAGGGCTAGACATTATTATTTTAAGAAACAATTTATTTATTGATTTTTAGAAAGAGAGAGGAAGGGAGAGAGGGAGGGATGAGAGAGAGAGGGAGGGAGGGAGGGAGGGACATTGATTTGTTGTCCCACTTATGTATGCATTCATTGGCTGTTTGTTGTATGAGCCCTGACGGGGATTGAACCCACAGCCTTGGCATATTGGGATGACACTCTAATCAACTGAGCTACCCAGCCAGGATAAGAGATAATTTTTTAAAGCAATTTTAGGTTCACAGCAAAACTGAATAGACGGTACAGAGATTTTCCATATACCTACTTCCCCCCCCACACACCCATGACCTCCCCCATTATCAATATCCCAGGAGAGTGGCACATTCATTACAACTGATGAACCTACATTAGCACATCATTATCACCCAAAACCCCTAAGGTTTCGATGGCAGTAAGAATGCAAGCACTGGTTCAACACAGGAAAAGCGCATGGGGTTAAAAGCACAAGCTGCAGAGTATGCATTAAGAAACTGCCTGCCAGCCTGTACCTGGAAATAACAGGAAGAATTGCTGATACTTCCGAGTGTTTCATTTCTTAGGTTTAATTTCTAGAGCTAAGTTGATATTTCATCACAGTGATGAAGAAAATAATAACAAACACATAGCCCTCTATGAATAAACCCAGGATTTTTCCACTTGGAACACCTTCATCTCTGATGGACACTTAAATAGTTTCCATATCTTGGCTATCATGGATAATGCTGCAGTAAGCATGGGAGTGCGTATATCTCTTGCATATCCTGTTTTCATTTCCTTTGGATACATACCTAGAAGTGGAATTGCTGGATCCCATGATAGTTCTTTTAAGTTTTTGAGGAGCCTACGGACTGCTTTCCATAGTGGCCCAACCAATTTACATTCCCAGGAACAGTGCACAAAACTTCTCTTTACTCCATATCCACGTCAACACTTACCTCTCGTCTTCTTGATTATAACCATTCTAACAGGTGTGAGGTGCTATCTCATTGTGGTTTGAATTTGCATTTTCCTAATGATTAGCGAGGTTGAGCTTTTTTTTTTTTTTCATGTACTTGTTGGCCATTTGGATTTTTTTGGGGAAAAATATCTATTTAGTTCGTTTGCTTATATTTTAATGAGGTTGCTATTGTTTTGTTATTGAGTTGTATGGGTTCTATATCTATTCTGGATAATAACCCCTTATCTGAGTTTATCTTGTATAATAGTATTAATACATTTAATTTAGTGAGCACACCTGTGTGCAGGACATTGTATTGAGAATTTCTCCCATGTTGTTTTATTTAATTCTCTTCATAGTCCTATAAAATAGGTATTATTATATCAGATTTTGACGTAGGGACACTGACATTTGTTTGACTTACCCAAGATTATATAACAAAGAAGTGGTAAGAGTGGGGCTTGAACCCTGCTCCATTTGTTTCTAGAACCTACACATATAACCACTATCTTATGTTTTGGGAGGAGAAGTCTCTTCAGCTTTGAGGTCTCTATCCTGACGTGGGCATCCATTGCACACATTGCAGACTTCCATAAAATACTTCTAGTCTCAAAAAAACAAAACAAAACAAAACAAAACAAAACAAAACAAAACAAAACAAAACTTCCAAACTTGGAGGAGATTAAAAGTTCTCAGCGTTCCCTTTGTTACTACCGGTTTCCCTCAAGTATAACCGACAATCAGTAATCCTTCTTGGGTAGTGTGGCCAACTGACCATTCCTTCTTAGTATAACTGTAATTCACACTTCTGTCACAAGCCCCAAACCAACCACGGTCTTTTATCTCTGCCAACCTTATTGCTGAGCTGAACAGCTGATATAAGAATATACAATAGCTGACATATGTTATACTTTCAACAATAAAGAATTATTAAAAAAAATATACAAAAGCTCATAAAAATTTTTGCGTTTGACACATAGCTGTTCATAAGAGAGGACTAAGGCGAGAAAATTGTCTGTAATGGAATTTAGGGGGATCAAAGACACTTCAGTTTAACAGGATGAAGAATGTAATTCTGTAGGGAGATGGAGCAAGAGGTGGTGTAGTGAGAGATGGTTTTCTTGGTCCTAAGATCACAAGTATGATCAGGAGTTGATTTTAATTATTTTTTTGCGTTGGATTCACGTAAGATAGTTGGTTTGGAATTCTTGGTCAGGATGGTATTATATTTCACCTTTGGATCTCAGGATCCATATATTTTTTTAAAGACAAAATCACCAGTAATAATAACTCATATTTGTTTTGCTTTTACCCTTGACCGTCTTAGGCACTTTTTGGATCTTCTTTCATTTAATCCTCACAATCACCCTGTGAGGGAGGTGCTATCATTACCGCATTTTACAGACGACAAGAAGGAGGCCCAGGAAGGATAAATAACTTGCTCAAGGCTACAGAGCCAGAAAGTTTCAGAGCCTGGACTCTTAACCACTGTTTGATGTGCCTTCTAAATTCTTGTGGGGAAATTAAGAATGCTTATGCAATCCATTTTGTGTACAGAGTTTGTTAGGCAGTTTAGAATGCTTCTTGCTTACTTTTTATTTCTAACTAGAGGCCCAATGCATGAAATTTGAGCAAGCATAGGTCTTCCTTCCCCCAGCTGCTGGCAGTGTCTTCCCTCTGGCACCCTGGACCTAGGCTTCCCTTGCAGCCCCGGCTCCTCCTGTAAGGTTGCCTAAAAGAACATCTGGTCTCATTAGCATATTATGCTTTTATTAGTATAGACTAGAGGCCCGGTGCATGACATCTGTGCACTGAGGAGGAGGGGGTGTCCGTCAACCCAGCCTGTGCCCTCTCACAGTCCAAGACCCCTTGAGAGGATGTCTGCCTGCGGGGTTAGCACTGCAGCAGAGGTGGGAGAGGCTCCTGCCACTGCTGCTGCTCTCGCCATCTGTGAGCCCCGCTTCTGGCTGAGTGCAGCTCCTGCATTGAGCGTCTGCCCCCTGGTGGTCAGTGTGTGTCATAGCAACCGGTCATTCAGCTGTTTGGTTGATTTGCATATTAGGGTTTTATTATACCTTTTATTATAAAGGATAATAGGTTTCCCATTAGAATGCTCTTGGCTTCTGTCCCACCTTCACTCCTCTTCTAGGAAGATTGAATAAATTACCTGAGTGGAAGAGAAAAGGAAGCTGCATGGCCTTTCTTCTTTCTCTCATTTCCTCCTTAGGATGGAAACTGCCTACAGAGATGGCACATTTTTAATCTGTTCCTCCACGGGTAGGGCTGCCATGTGGGTGGGGGTGGGCAGGCCTTTGGTGGTCCAGTGATCCAGAGTGTATAAGTCTGCCTGTATATGGGGTTTGGTATGGAGACTCCTTGGTCCATCTAAGCCACAATCTCCAAATCAGCTTCACAAAGGGGATACTTTGGCCCCCTATTTGATTATTGGTCTTCTTTCTCAGTTGATCTAGAACTGAGATGGAGAAGAGGGTGTTATGCATCCTCACTGCCCCCTCTTCCAAGAGCTCTTGAGGGAAATAAAGGTATACAGGTAAGTATATCACATGAATTAAAGATTCTTGGTCTAACATCCAAAAAATCCATCCCCTTCCAAGATAACCAGTTCATCAGTTAAGCCAAAGAATGGAAACCTAGCAGGTACCTTGCTTACATGATTTCATTTAACTCCTGTAACATTCAGGTGTGGTGGGATTTATTATCCTGGTGTTATTCATAAGGAAACTGTATTTACTCACTCAATAGATACTGGGTGTGGCCCACAGTCCAGGCTTTGCTCCAGGAGGCTCAGCAAGGTAATGCGAATTGCTCGAGGTTGCATAGTTGGTCAGCGGTAGAACTAGAAAGTGAATGCAGGTCTGGCCATTGCCACAGATTAGGCATTCTTGGAGAGAAGGAAGAATGGAAACAGATACAAAAGTGATAATAAACAGGTACTGATCCCTGATTTTATACCAATGTGTAACTTTACACCATTCAGTGCTTTGTGCATTACCTCATTAAATCCTTGCGTCACCCTTGTCAAGCAGGTATCGTTTGTTCATTACATGCACAAAGAGCCTGAGGTTCAATAATGCTAAATTATTTTCCAAGGCCACAGAGTAAGTGGCAGAGTTCCAGTTGTAATCCAGGTTCTTCTCATGCCAAACCTTTAGCTCCTGAGAAGTACTGCCTTTGTTTTTCCAGAGTTTACAAAGGTAATTGAGAGATATAGCCTCTGATATGACATCAGAGCACCTTGAAACCATTAATTAACAAGTGTAGATAAACCTGGTGGGTGCTCATGGCTGTGCTGATGTGCAGTGGTAGGGGAGGCCAGAGGAAGAGGTGTAGGTGAGAAAGGGGTGGCAGAGTGATAGGTTCCCCCAGGCTTCATGGAGAAAAATTTTCAGCTACATTTCAGCTGATACATGCTTGAGGGTGGTGAAGAAAAATAATATAGCAAGTTTGAGAATTGGAGATAATTTTTGAAGGGCATGTTGTAAAAAATAAACAAAAGCCCACCCCTCTGAAAGTGAGAACTGCCATGACAAGGTGATGGGCTCCATCCAGGTCTTGAGGGTTTTGTTTGGGTGATCAATGTATTCAAGACTCTGAAGGCCCTGGATCTCCCCATGGCTTTCTGTTAACCGACCGATGGCAATGGGGAGTCATTTAATTTTCTGGACCTTAATATTCTTATCTCTAAAATGAGGAAGTAGAATATATGCCCTCCAGACTTCCTTCTAGCAATAATATTTTTTCTCCTCCCCTGCAGGGCAAGGAAGACTACCAGTCTTTCCCAGCATGTCTGGCACATAGATGATGGTCAATAAATTTTTGTTGAACTGAGTTAATTAAAGACAATTATACTAACTGTAAAACAGATTCCTCCACATAGTAGGCATGTCCCGTTTGCTGTAGTTTTGTTACTTATGTTTTATACTTCATCTCTCTTGCCTCTGAGCTATCAAACTTGTCATTTCCTTGTTGAGGAAACTTCTCCCCACAAACCACTTTGCTTCCCTCATTCTAAACTGCATCTAGAATGGGATCAATTACTGTGTGAATCCCTTGCATTCTTAATTATTCTTACATTGTCACCTAATTATCTAGTCCTTAGCTTCTGCGGAATCGGCTACATGCTCATTCTACATTTTTCATGCAACGGATGTGCGGAGAGTTTCATTTGCTTCTTTGGTAGCTGAACAAATATGTGTATGAGAATGTGAATAAAGCCACACGGTTGAAAGAGCGTCACCAAACGGCAGCATGCTTTAATTGCAGGCTCAGATTTTGAGGTTGATATTTAAAATTAAGTAAGTACAAGTAATAAGAATAACATTCCAAGGAAGAAAGATTCTCCCAATATCTGTTTCAAGCAGATATATTTAGTATTATGTAGATAAAACAACCATGTATTTGATGGAATTTTTCACTTTTCATCCACATGACTTAGCCCTGTGTAAGCAAAGCCTGAATCTGTCTGCTCAAAATTCCAACTTGAGCCGAAACCGGTTTGGCTCAGTGGATAGAGCATCGGCCTGTGGACTGAAAGGTCCCAGGTTCGATTCCGGTCAAGGGCATGTATCTGGATTGCGGGCACATCCCCAGTAGGAGATGTGCAGGAGGCAGCTGATCGATGTTTCTCTCTCATCGATGTTTCTAACTCTCTATCTCTCTCCCTTCCTCTCTGTAAAAAATCAATAAAATATATTTAAAAAAAAATTCCAACTTGAAGTAGATCACTTCCACCCAGGCTTCTGAGATTGAGTCAGAACCCTGGAATCCAGTTGACCTGGTTGTTTGGGCAGTATTGTGGCAGACACTCCTGGTTGGCCTCCTGACCTCCAGCCTCCTGTTATTTCTCACGAACAGAGCTCCAGTTGTGTGGAGGGCAGCAGTGTGCCCATTTAAGAGCACGCACCTTTCTAGCTTCCCTGGAAGTGAGAGTGGCCACAACCCAGATCTGACCAAAGAGATATAGATGTTTCCCGTGTGGGGCTTCCAGGAAAACCATTGTTTTCTTGATAAAAAAAGAAAAAAAAGAAAAAAAAAGGGATGAGTCCAATTGGCACATGCATTCTGCCCTTTACTCTTTTCCTTCTCTCTGCCTGGAGTATGGATACCATGTTGGAGGGGCGGCAGCCCAGCTTTTCAATTCTGAGGAAGAAAGTTAGGCACTAACCATGGCAGCGAAAGGAGTTAGAAGGAGCCAGGGATCTTGTTGGCTACCTTAACCAGCTGCCTCAGCCCTACCTCAAAATTCTGTCTTGAGAGAAAAAAACACCTCTGTTTGGTGAAGCTCTGTGGCCAGTTAGTTTCAGCCAAGTGAAATCCTAACTGATACAAATGTAAAATAAAGAAAAATATGAAAGTATTAGGCTTCAAGAAAAACTACATATCCTGAAGAAATTGGCAATCAGATGCACCAGGCCATAAATATATTTTGCTGAACTTTGATCTATCCATATCTTGTCAGTGATTGCTTGAATCTTTTCCCTCCTCTTTTCTCTCCTTTCCGCTCTCCCTCCCTCCCTCTTTCTCTCCCTCCCTTTCTTTTTCCTTCCTTCCCCTCTTCCTTCCTTCCTTTTTCCTTATTTATTTTGCTTCTTCCTTCCCTTTTACTAGTAAAACAGATTTTGTTGAGCAGCTCCTATGCTATCTATGTGCTGGAGATAAAATGGTGAGCAAAACAGGCATGATTTCTGCCCTCAAATAACCATGCAAGTATATAATTATAAAACAATACAAATACAGTGAAAAGAAATATAAGGAAGAATGTGAACATAAAAATGAAAAAAACAAACAGATCTGGTCTGGGGAGGTTTGTCTGAGGAGCTGAGTTCTGAGCTAAGACTGGAAGGATGACCAGGAATTTTTTAAAAATATATATTTTATTGATTTTTTACAGAGAGGAAGGGAGAGGGATAGAGAGTTAGAAACATCAATGAGAGAGAAACATCGATCAGCTGCCCCCTGCATACTCCCCACCGGGGTTGTGTCCACAACCAAGGTATATGCCCTTGACCGGCATCGAACCTGGGACCTTTGAGTCTGCAGGCTGACACTCTATCCACTGAGTCAAACTGGTTAGGGCAGAACAGGAATTTTTTAAAAAATATATTTTTATTGATTTCAGAGAAGAAGGGAAAGGGAGAGAGAGATAGAAAATCACTGAAGAGAGAGAATCATTGATCAGCTCTCTCCTGCACACCGCACACTGGGGACTGAGCCCGCAACCCGGACATGTGCCCTGACCCGGAATCGAACCATGACATCCTGATTCATAGATTGACGCTCTACCACTGATGAACTGGCCAAGATGACAGGAATTTATTAGGCAAAGCGGGTAGATGGAGTGAGAAGAAGAAACAGCGTGTGTAAAGGCCCCAAAGCTGTAGAGAGCATGCACTTTTGAGGAACTGAAAGTAGTCACCTGTGACTAAAATACTGAGAATAAAGACTAGCACACAAGTAGGCTGGAGAGATAAATGGGCCAGATGCTGTAGAGAGCTGTAGTCGGTTTATATTAAGGGTTTGGGTCTTCATTCTCAAAGTTGTTGAAGATCCTAAATCTTAAGTAACGACCTAGCCATATTTCCGTTTAAAAACCCAAATGCCATTCTATCCTGGGGTCTCCTTGTCTCCAGCATCTGTCCTCTCCAGTGATCCCTAAATGGGAAACCAGAGAAGTCTTCTTCAATCACTGCTGTATCATGTCACCCTCTCCTCCACATACACACAAACTTTAGCTAGTTCTAAAAATGTAAACTATGCATGTGGCCAACTCAGCTGTAGCTAAGAACTAGGAAATCAGAAGACTATGTAAGAATAATTAAGAATGCAAGGGATTCATAAACTGCATAGGAGATACGAGGCTTGAGTTGGAATACCAGATAGAATA
>NW_006284839.1:1358569-1374886 GCF_000327345.1 Myotis davidii | reverse complement strand
GTGGGGGTGGGGGTGGGGTGGGCAGTGGAGATGGAAGCAAGTTGTGGAGTTTGAATAAGATCTAGAAGGTAAAATCAGTAAATCCTGGTGATAGATTAGACACAGTGATTGATGGGCGGGAGAGTGCAAGCAGGACTACTAGATTATGGCTTACAGAATTGGATGGCTGGTTGGCAGAGGTGGGGTCAGATGGGGCTGTGATGGTAGCATTTACCAAAAAAAAGGAAACTTAGAGGAGGCCTAAGTTGGGTGGGCGTCATTACAGTGAGTGTCCAATGAACACGTTGAGTGTGAGGAAACTTGAGACACCCATATGGTATGTCACATGGGCAAGTGTGAGTAGAGGTCTGACACTCAAAGGAAAGGTCTGGGCTGCAGGCATCAGCCTTTGGATGGTGAATGAAGTTACAGCTCATGAGATTATATAAGGAGAGAGGACAGAGGTGAAAGAGAAGGGGCATTGGGACCAAGTTGGTACAAAGTTGAATAACCTAGTTCCCAATCTCAGGAAGCTCATGACTCGGTAGAGGTGATGAGCTACACATGTATGTAATTATAGTATAGACAGAAAAGGACTTGTATCCTACCAGTGCCATAAATGAGGCCTTCAGAGAAAGGAATACTAACCAGTTGAAGGGATCAGAAACTGCTTCATAGAGAAACATTCAAGAGCATCTTTGTTAGGGAGCTAGAATAAAGTGAGGTAGATGAGGGGAGGAATGGACTTTCAGGTGAAGAGAAGAATGACTTGCCCTGACCGGTTTGGCTCGATGGATGGAGTGTTGGCCTGCGGACTGAAGAGTCCCAGGTTCGATTCCTGTCCTGGCCATATACCTTGGTTGCGGGCACGTCCCCAGTGGGGAGTGTGCAGGAGGCAGCTGATCGATGTTTCTCTCTCATCGATGTTTCTGACTCTCTACCTCTCTTCCTTCCTCTCTGTAAAAATAAACCAATAAAATACATTAAAAAAAAGAGAGAAGAATGACTTCACAAAAGGTTTGAATGAATCAAAATGATACCAATTTTTTTGTCAGCTCAACAAAAAATATAGTATATATATTTTTGGTGTGCCACAGAATTTTAGTAATTAGTTTATATGTGCTGTGAGATAAAAAAAAAAAAAGTTGAAAATCACTACTCTAAGCCAATCCTTTACCACTGAATTCTGGAGGGATGGATCCAATTACCTAGTGGACATATTTGGAGATCACAGGTCTTGTTAAATTTATAGTGTCTCAAATTAAATTTATCTTTTCCTCAAAGCTACTCCTTCTCCTTAGTTTCCTGTCTCAGAGACGGGCTCCGTCATCCATCTGGCTCCTCTAACCCACCCTGGAAATTACCCTGAGGCTTTCTCTAGCTTACCATCTCCTACCCCATTTCAGTCACCAAGGTCTGTCAATTCTACTTCTTCCATAGCTATTGCATAGCTTGTTTCTCCCCCGCCTCCCCCGACCCACACACCATTTCCTTGGCTTAGTTTACATCTCTTTTAACTTGAATTACTATGATTAATAATGACAATAATCTTTCTGCTGTTGAAATGGGCAAGTTTATGAAACCTGGGAAGGTGGTCCTGGACCTGGCTGGACACTACTCCAGACACAAAATGGTCATCATGAAGAACACCGATGATGGCACCTCAGACCCCCACTACAGCTATGCTCAGGTGGCTGGAATTGATAGCTGCCATAGGCAAGAAGAAAATTGCCAAGAGGTCAAAGGTCAAGTCTTTTGTGAAAGTCTACAACTACAGTCACCTCATTCCCACAAGGTGCTCTGTGGATATCTCCTTGGACAAAACTATAATCAACAACGACATCTTCAAAGACCCTGCTCTGAAAGGTGAGGCCTGATGTGAGACCACAAGAACAAATGGTTTCTCCAGAAACTATGTTTTTAGATCTTTTTTTGTTTTGTTTCAGTCATTAAAAATCTAAAATAAGTAAATAATAATGACAATAACAAGCATTTATTGTGCTTACTGTGTGCCAGGCCCTTCTATAAGATCCTTTCTAGTCTTATTGCTCTAATCCATCCTGATTCCAGAACAACCTTTATAAACACAACTGTAGCAGGTATAAGTACTTAGTCCCTAACATTCATATGATCAAGAATAATATATTTTTTCCTCTATAATTCCATGTAATGATTATTTTAAGCTTTCATTCCATTTAATGGCAGAAAACATAATCTCAGATAATTCTGAGTAAATAATTCCTACACTGTGCTTTTTCCTTTATAATTTCTTAATATAATTCTTAGTACTACTATTGTTGCTGCTGCTGCTACTTCTACTGCTGCTACTATTGAGACCATCACCACCATTTTTCTTGGCAGCATAGTATTTCAATATATGAATGTATCACATATTTTAGCCAGTTCCCTATTTATGAAACTTTAGATCATTTGCAGTCTTTTGCTATCACAAAATCTTTGTGATACATCTTTGCATAACTGTTCTGGTCTAACTGTTGGGTAAATCTCTGAAATGGAAATCCCAGATCAAAGGGTATGTACATTTTAAATTTTGATAGCTATTGCTGAGTTGCCCTCCAAAGAGCCTATACTCCCACAAATATGAAAATCCCTGTTTCCCCTCATCAGCACCAACAGTGGGTATTATAAAACTTTTAAGAATTTGTTGTATTTTATCTTAAATGTATTTTTACCCCCCCCCCCACTGAGTTTAACATGATCATCTTTTCATTTAAATAAATATTCATTATTCCAGATGTACCTTTGGTTTATTTCTAGTTACAAACCTATAATACCACACTATGATCAGACAGGATATTTTTAAAAATAAAATTAAGGTGTTTCTGACAGAATTCTTAGGTGGATTCTCAGCCTTAGAATAAACAAGAAGCCAAGTGTCAAAGCCAAAACAATATAATGTGAACCGTAAATGCAAGATACATATGTAATTTTAGATTTTCTAACAGCCACATTAAAAAAGTGAAAAGAAACAGATAAATTTAATTCAGTAATATATTTTAACCCAATAGAGTTAAAATAGTATCATTTCAATATATAATCAATATAAAATTATTAATGAGACATTTTACATTCTCTTTTTGTTCTAAGTCTTCTAAACCCAGTGTGTATGTTACACTCACAGCACATCTCAGTTTGACTGGCCACATTTCAAGTGCTCAATTGCCACATGTGGTTAATAGCTACTGTATTGAACAGTACAAACTAGTAGGTGTAAAGAAACTTCCCAGTGCGTAGAAGCTACAACTAACACCCCAATAGCTTAAAATTGCACTTGACAGCCTGCCTAGTTTTGGAGGACAAGTTCAATGCCTCTTAGAAGGTACTCACAGTTTATTTTTCCGATTGAATTATTTTTATTTTTTCAATTGAATGTTTCTACTTGCTTTATGTAGATATGGTCAAAATACCTCATTGTAGCAATGAATTATTTTGTTAGTCATGAGACAAAAAACAATTCATACGTTTTACTTTGTTTCTCAGAAATGAGAGATGTTTTCAGAATGTGTTTTCATAAGATTTGCCAAAATTTTTCATCGCACAATAGCTTCCCCCACCCCCTCTTCCTTTTGGACAATAGTTGAGTGGATGAAGCTTTTAAGATAGGTAAGAACAGATGTGTTGACTCAGTTTGGGAAGGTAAAAACAATTCTATTTGAAGAGAAGCCCTCAGAGAAATGACAATCTCCCAGGGGTGTGTGAGATCCAGTTTTGGGAAATCACCAGCCTTCAGTGGACTCTGTGATTGGATCAGGAGTCAGCAAAGCTTGGGCAAACTCTGACAGTCAGTCCTCCACGCATCACAATGCAGCATTAGGAACAAACTCCCTAACTTGGCATTTCAAAAGAGGATTTACATTTTAATTATTTGCTCAAAATTTGCCCCCACAATTGGCCCTTTAGGTAATTGTTAATCCCATTTACTTCTCTTTAATTTTAATACTCCAAAATCTACCGAATTATGGAAGGGAAGAGAAGTGTTCTGTGAAGTTATGTAAGTGCTTTATAATATGATGTGAGAAATTCCTTCCATTCTAATGATATTAGTGTTCAACTCAGACCTGGAGGCACTAACACATTAGAAACGGACTTGGAGAATGCTAACTGGAACAGTCCATATGACACCTAATTCCACCCAATTCATTCTCCTTACAAATTAAAAAAATAGACTCAGAGAGGCAGAGATACTTGCTTAAACCATAGTTATTCAGAAGTCTAGATTTCAGGCTTCCTGATGCCTGGACCAATAGTATGAATTACAGCATTACAATTTACTGAGCACTTGCCAAGTGCTAAGCTCTGGGCTAAGTGCTTTTCATAAATGCCAACAGTTCACAAAACCCTTGCAATATAAAGTATTTCAAATTTAAGACAAAAAAACCCCATCACTCTTCTCTGACAATTTTTTTCTTGAAGCTTCTATTTGTTTTCTTAAATAGAAGTTGCTGACGCACAAGCCATTCTCCATCTCTAGAGTCAGGTCTGCAAAGGATGCCTAGGTATACGCCACTGGCTGTGTTTGGATAGTTAAATAAGCAATAAGTTATTCGCAACTGAAGCCCAATATATTTCTATGAAGGCTGCAGAGAGCATAGCTTTTTTTCCTCTTTTCCTTCCCTAGTTGGTTCACTAATGATTTCTTCCCTGCCTTCTTTCCTTCCTCCCTCCCATCCTTTCTACTCTAGAAAGTCAGATGTTAAAGCCATTGTCTACTGAGGTTCCATACTCTTTTTGAGTTGTCTTGGACATGTAGAATGTTGGAAATGCAAGGGCCTTAGGCATCATCTGAGGAGACGTGGAGGTGAGAGAGGCTGAGGATTTTATCTGCGGTCAGCTAAATGAAACCACACCCAGGTCAGAAGGCTACCCCATAGCAGGAGGGCAATCAACCCCAAGTGCAAAGCCATCCGAATAGCAAAGGCACTGGCTGGCTCTGGAGGTGCCAACCTTTTTTAGATAACTTAATTCAACCTCAAACCAGCAAGTTCTCCAGCTTCCTTTGAAGGAGGTCAGGATCCATTACCAGGAGCCTCTGGATGAAAAGCAAATTTATAATCATACTCTGCACTTCAAAATCCCTTGGAGTTGAAGGTCAGATAGCCCGTGGGGCTTATACAGAATAGCTTGTCAGAGACACAAGGGGTCAGGACCCGGAAATTCGTACAAGAGGAGGAAACAAATTTTATTAACCTGTGCCCTAAAACTCTTTGAAGCCACTTGGTTGTGGAATAAGACCAAGACTAATAAGACCTAAAGAGGGAAAACTTGAAACTGGTTTTGTACTTTGGAAGCCAAGGTTTCCAGACCCACCTTCCTCGGTGACAGGCTGGTGAGGTTCCGAACACCTGGACATTGATTTTTCCATTTGAGTGACTGGGCCAAGGAACCGCCAAAGTCCATTTCTGGGCCTAACTTTCTTCTCTTGTAAAACAAGAGAACCGGTCCATACCGAAATGTGAGAACCGTGTGATTATGATCATATTAAAATAATAAAATGACATGTGATTCAATTGCTTGTTAATTTTTCATCACCCTGATTTTTTCCCCCATCCCAGTTTGTGGCTTGGCTGACCTGACTGAACTTAGGGGAAAACCTTATGCTCCAAATTACTTGTAAGAACTTCATCTCACATTAAAATTTTTTTAATCTTTATTGTTGAAAGTTATACAGATATACCCCTTTTTCCCGCATTGACTTCTTCTAGTCTGCTCCCTTCCCCAACCCCGGGCCTTCACCACACTATTATCTATGTCCATGGGTTATGCATATATTATCTCACAATTTTCCCCAAAGAATGTTAGGGCTGCTGCATTCTCTTTGAGATCCTTGACCAGCAAACCATCTGGAAGCAGAGCACTATTAGAGGTCAGCAGTGTTCATGGAATGCTCCCCAGTGTGCTCAGAATAAATCCAAACTCAAGGCCTCGCCTGATCTGGCTCCTCTGTACTTTCCAGGCTTGTATCACACTCTCTTCCTCCTCCTCCTCCTCCTCCTCCTCTTCTTCTTCTTTTTAAAAATATATTTTTTATTGATTTCAGAGAGGGAGAGAAACAATGACGAGAGAGAATCATTGATTGGCTGTCTCCTGTACGCCCCACACTAGGGATTGAACCCATTATCTGGGCATATGGACTGACAGGGAATCAAACCATGACCTCCTGGTTCATAGATTGATGCTCAGCCACTGAGCCACGCTGGCTGGGCCCTCTCTCTTCTGATTTAATTTATTCTGGCCACACAGGCCTTCCATTAGTTCCTTGAAGGCACTGAGCTCTTCCCCAACTCGGGACCTTGATCTGGGCTGTTTTCTCTGCTGGAGGTCCCCTTTCCTCACTCTTGGTCTGCTTGGATGATCCTGGCCTAAATATCACATCATCGGGGAAGTCTTCCCTGACCACCCCATCTAAACTGAATTCAGCCCACCTTGTGCTTTTCTCCTCACAGCACCCAATATAATTTGTGATTTACATATATTTACATGCTTACTTCAATGTTTACCCTCCTGAATTAGACCGGAAAGAGAAAGTAGGGGCTTTCTTTTTCTTTGTTCACTATTGTATTTCCTAGCACATAATAGGCACTCAATACATATGTGCTAAATTAGTGAATGAATGAATGCATTCACAGGAAATTCCCAGTACAGTCAGCTCTTATTGGTTGTTTAATTATGACACAATTTATGAGAACATTTAGTGAAATTGTCACTCTGACCCTGTTTTGATTGTGGAAATCCCTATTGGTCCTTCTGTAAATTGGCAACTATTCTGATGGTGTGTTTATTTAGACTTAATGGACCTCTTTAATGACTCAGTGGGAACACCATTGAACCAGTTAATGCAACCTCAGTTCTCTCAATCTGAGTCCTTGGTAAACTGCAGGGAAGTTCTCCTGGCCAAGAAGATACCTGAGATTTTGAGTTTGAGCTAAAATATCCTAAAGAGACAAAAATCACGTGAATCTCAAGTGACTGATTTTGTCCATGAATAAAAATCAGAATAAAGTTCTGTGTAGAATTACTGTACTACACAGCCCGCTGACTGCTGACTGCAGTCAGATTTCTTAGCTGTTGCTGGGACCACATGAAAAAGGGGTTATTTATTAAGAACGGAATAGTTCCTTTTAATTCTGTAGCAGTCATGTCTCTCTCTCTTTTTTTTTCTTCCAGTCCATGGAAAGTGTTATCTCAGGCAGCTTTGTGCAGGAAGTTGAGTTTATCACTTCCTCACAGTCGCAGTTTGTCTAGGACTTAACTACATGCTATCAGATTACATCAAAATGTAGGCCTTTGTGTGTTTAACTCATCAAAGGAGTGGACCCTCAGGACTTCATATCACTTCACTGCATATGCAGCCATGTAGCAAAACAAAGCCTATCTAAACAGGACAGAACTATTTCTGTTGTGCGGCAGCTCCGCTAGCTCGAGCTTGCAGAAATGGGCCGGTTTCAGGTGTCTGCAGTGTTTCACTTCTTGTTTTTATATTTATCTCTTTTTAGAATTGCAGTCATTTGCCTGGTTGTGTGCAAGGAAGGAAGACCCCAAATATTACCTACAAGGGAAGAGGCAGGACTGCTCCAATCCACAGTGTCAGCTGGAGGCAGCACTTACCTTCCCTGCATCCTCTTGATGTTCACTTGAGAATTCCAGTTGCTGCTGTCACAGCCTGGCCCTTGGAGCTGGCCATGCAGAGGCTCCTTTCTCTGTTCCCTGGTTGCGTGTCCTGGGGCAGGTGACTTCATCTCTCTGAGCTTCACTTTCCCCATTGGATAATGAAGGAAATAATGACACCTGCCCCCTAGCCTTACGATAGGGACTAAGTGGTAGGAATGAAATAATATGTGAAAAGTGCTTATGGAACACACTGCGCTCACCACGGGAGGGAGAGCAGCGCTGTAAGCCACACTCTGCAGAGCGGCATGACCAGCTGGCAGGGTCCCAGCCTGGCTGAAGTTTCTCAGGCTGCACTTCCACCTCTGGGGCCTCGTGGCTATTTTCTTCTCCCTGGAGTTCCCTCTTCTCGGTGGTGGGCTGGCAGCCAGATGGTGCCTGTATTGGCAGCCACAGGAAGCCAATGCAACTGTGAAGTAATACTTCTGCCCCAGGCCTGGCTCCGCCCTGTTGACCAAGGTTTTTTTTTCTTCTTTCAATCAGCTCAGCCAACTCCTTCTAATGTCTTGCCTAAAAAGGACTTATCACCCAGCTGGACTGCCCAGGGAAATGGCTGACTGCCCCAGAGGCTTCGGAACAGCAGCAGCTTTCGGAGGATAGAGGTGGCAAAGGAACTTCCTCCCTGCTCAGTGTCCAGGAGTTTGGGGGTACCATCTTGCAGCAACTTTCCCATGTGATGCTCATTTACCAAAATCAGATGTCAGAGGAAGAGAGATGGGGCTTGATTCTATAAAATCCCTTTGAGCCCACAGAATCTAATGAGGCACTCTTTTAAAAAATTATTTGCATTAAGGCAGTATGCAAATTTTCACAGGACTATGACCGGAAAGAAATTAAGTTACACCTAAAAAACTGTATGCTTTTAGAAGGTACAGGTTGTTTCTTTTTTAAAAAAAACAAAAACCTGAAACAATTTTAAATAGGAAATGGAAACAAGCCTAGTGCTTTATTGCTTCTTTATACTTGGGTTATTCACGGATGGTTCCCTATCTTCATTGCTTCCTCCTTTCTAGCCTCTGCGGTGCTGATGCCCTGTGAGCCACTTTGCCTCAGCTGCTCAGAGAATCACTTCAGAGGCACCAGCCACCCTCCATTCAGTGCCACCTGGCTTTGCGTTGGTGTTGGAGTTTCCTATCCAGTGAAGTCTGCCTCTCTGCCTGGCCCCTGGGGTTGAGTTCTTTGGCTATCTCTTTAGCTTGGTCCCTGGATGCTGTGTCTCAGAACTCCCCTTCATGGCCACAGGGCCGGTCTCACTTCACCTTCAAGCTCTACACAGGAGACATGTCCCCAAGCAAGATCAGCATCTTGGGCTCCATGTTACCTGGGAAGAGTTAAGACAGTTGGCTACAGTCCTCTGAGGACAGTTGTGAATACTAAGGGAAGACCAGCTCTTTCTGTAGATTGATAAGATTAAAAAGCAATTCCTTTTTTCTAATTGTGCACACACGTACTCCTAAACACAGAGGAATGTACAAAATTTAAAATTGAAGGCCCTCATATCAACCTCGTTGAGGTTATTCTTCGCTGTAGAGTGTTCTAGAGTTATTTCAGTGCACATAAAAGTATTTTACATAAAAAATAAAAGAGAATATAATGTATATTCTTTTTTAAAAATACATTTTTATTGATTTCAGAAAGGAAGGGAGAGGGAGAGATAGAAAGATCCATGATGAGAATCATTGATTGGCTGCCTCCTGCAAGCCCCCCACTGGGGATTGAGTCTGCAACCCAGGCATGTGCCTGTGACTAGAATTGAACCTGGGACCTTTCAGTCCACAGGCCAACACTCTATCCACTAAGCCAAACCAGTTAGGGCAATGTATATCCTTCTGAAACTTACATGTTATCCTTAACTCTATATCTTAGATTCAAAGGTCAGTAGGCACAAATTTACCCCATTATTTTGTATGACGGTAGCTATTCCACAGTAGAGCAGACTATAATTTATTTACTCAATTCCTTACTGGTGGACCTTGGACTATTTTAGATTTTTTTGTTTGTTTTTGGGCTTAACAAACAGTGTAGTACTGAACATCCTTCTGTAAATAGCTTTGTGATCATGTGAGTATTTGTTTAGAATTTTTTGGGTTAAAGGGTATGCACATTTGAAATTTTAATAAACATTACCAAATTGTATACCAGTGTACCAGTCTGCAATCTACCCAAACACTGAGAAGTCCTATTTCCTTAAATACTTATCAACTGCAGTTTTATCAAATTTTATAAATCTAATGGGCAATAGGAATCTTATTCATTTGTGTTTCTCTTATTACTAGTGAAGTTGAATATCTTTTAAGATGGTTTTTGGCTCTCTGTATTTCTTCCTATGTGAGTTTTCTGTTTGTATCCTTTATTCGGTTTTCTGTCCAGTCATTTTTTTTTTTAATTGACCTGTGCATCAGTTGGAATGTTTGGGGCTATAATTACAGATTGCTTAGTAATAGGTGGCTTACATCTATTATTCACTATATTCTATAATAACCTGGAGGCAGAGCATTCCAGCGTTGGGCAGTGGCTTAGGAATCTTGGCACAGATTCTTTTTTTGCTGTGTTGTTCTCAACTTATCCTCTTGGGGTTTCATGATGGCTGCCATAGTTCCAGTCATCACATTCTAGACAACTGTCTTCAAAGCCCCCCACCAAACCTCCCCTAGCCCCCCAAAAGCTTCCCTTTTGATCCTAGAGAAAAACTCCTCCTGGCAGCTCAGCTATAGGCATCTCCCCCCAACCCAGGTCCCATTGGCCAGGATTGGGTCACATGTCCCTTTACAGGCTGAGCTGCCCACATTGCTGCCATTTTTTTTTCTTTATCAATGATGAGAGAGAATCATTGATTGGCTGCCTCCCACACACCCTCTACTGGGGTTTGAGCCTGAAACCTGGGCATGTGCCTTGACCGGATTCAAACCTGGGCCCCTTTAGTCCGCAGGCCACGTTCTATCCATTAAGCCAAACCACCTATGAGGTGCTGCCATTTTTAATGAGATTTTCCCTATTAGTCTCCATGTTGTCTCCTGAATTCATTGAAGCAGGGAAATGCAACTTGATTATAATGCAACAATTTGAATTTAGGGGCAAATGCTATAATATAAGACTGTCCTTGGCTCTCAATAACATATCTTTAAAGGCTCAATGTGTGACTGAGCATGGGCAGTCCAGCCCCTGAATATCTGACCACACTCTGTAAGTCATAATATTCAGTCAATAATATCCAATGCAATAATTTTTAGATTTCCTTCATGGAAGTGTAGGTATAAGCTACCTTAAAATCAGTGGAACTTTGTTTTTAGCAGATTATGATGAAAAAACACAATTTGTCATAGCTATACAGAAGGCTTACCAGAAGATCAGGAGAGAAATTGCCCCAGGGAGGGTCCACTCAAGCACAGCAATAAACCTGGGTTTTTATTGATTGTTCTCTTTTGACTTTTTTCGTTTCCTTTTGCATTTCCTGTCTCTAACACCATGTCAGTTTCCTTGAATCCTTTTTTTTTTTTTAATTGGAAAACAGCATGAGTAAGTGGAAGGAATGTGGACTTTAGAGTATAAATAGACCTGAGTTTCAACATCACTTCTGCCTCTTACTAGTTGTGGGTCCTTGGGCAAGTTACTTACCCTTTCTGAGCTTCATTGTTTTTTTCTAAAGACTGCCTTTAAAAATATAAGTAACATTCATTAGGCATCTAGCATAGTATATGGCAGATATTCAGTACATATTACCTATGATTATTACCTTTTTGCCTCCGACTTTCTTACACCCATACTCTTGCTGTAACCACTTGTCATTCATTATTGGGCGTGAATGAATCTATACATTTATGATCTTTGAAAGTAGTAGTTTACCTTTTATTTCCCCTTAATTTTAGGTCAACAGTGTGATGAATCTGCTCAAAAATATAGCTTGTGCCATCTTAGCCTGAATTACAAGGGAGTGAACCTAAGTTGACTGTATCCTGAATCATAGTATTAGAACCTGAACGCATGTTAGAGGCCAGCTGCTTCAACTCTTTATTTACAGATGAACTAACTGATGTAGCAAAGATAAATAATTTTCCCAAAACCCATAAGAAAGTATATGTAGATATTGAGATTTCCTCATTTCAGGGAAATAATTTTTTGAGGCAAAATTCATATAACATAAATGAACCATTTAAAAATGTACAATTCAGTGGCAGTTAGTACATTCACAATGTGCATCCATGACCTTTATCTAGTCCCAAAACATTTTTACCATCTTGTAGTCATTAAGCAGTCACTCCCCATGTTCCCTCACACCTGGTGATCATACTCTGCTTTCCGTCTTTATGGAGTTGTCTATTATAGATAGTTCACACAAAGGGAATCACACACTGTGTGATCTTATTTCACTATCAATGTTTTCAGTTCATGCTCATTGTTTAAAAATTCAAACAGTATAGACAGTTTAATGAAGAAAATCGAAAATATTCTGTAATCCCACCTGCCATTGAAGACGACTATTAACAATGTGGTGATAGTTGCTGTTCCCCCTGTCTTCAACATGAATAAGTTTACACTATTCACATCTTTTACTTGAATTTGTTTTTTTCACTTAACACTATCATTGAAACAGCTTCCTGGATTGACACATACAGATCTCTTCACTCTCTTTTATTGATTGTCTGGTGTTTCATCACATGATAAGTCTCGGTTGCTTAACAAATCTGCTGATGAACATCCTTCTTCCCCTCACCCCACTCCACCCAATTCCTTGCTAAGAAAACAGTTTATATCCTAACCTGCCGAGTGTGAATTATTTTGAAATCCCAGTATTGGAAACAAACAGACAGGAATGGCTTCTGTTTCCCTGGGATCAGCTTGGATGCACTGAGGAATTCATGCATAAGTAAGAACTAGATAAGCTTTGAGATTGTTTCTAATTTCAGATTCGTTTGGGATTAATGTAAAAATCATGGTAGTGATAGGGACATAGAATCAAATGTCTAGGACTGGGTGTTAGAAGGCCTGGGTTTCTCCTTCGTTTTGCTAAGGACTAGCTCTGAGCCTTTGAAAAGTGACTTACCTCTTTGGAATTCAGTTTCCTCATCTGTGAAATGAGGTGAATGGGCTAGTTAATCACTAATATCATGACTTCAATTAGTTAGTCATTAATATAGTGACTTCAACTGAGGTCACTGCTCCAGTGGCAATGATTTTCCTTCTGCGGGAATAGCTCTACTTCATTAGCGTAGGCCCTCAGTAACCCTATGTTATGTGACCCTCCTATCTCAGCTATATCTGAATTATTGTCACAAGCCAATCCAATTAAAATAATTCTTTAAGATTTTTGAATATGAACCACAGAAAGTATGGGCAGTTCCTCTCTTGTGGTTAGGAGATGTGAGAAGTGAAACTTGGTAGCCATTGGTAACCATATTATCAGCGTATTGAGGTTCTAATATGGAGAGGGCAAGGGCAGGACTCCTGTGCTATGGGTTAATGGTGGAGTAATCACATAAAAAAGGAGCGACCTCTTAGTGCAATGTGGTATCCTAGATTGTATTCCGGAACAGAAAAAGGACAGTGGAAACACTGGTGATCCATGTACTCACAAAGTCTGTAGTTAGGTAATAGTATATGACACTGTTAAGTTTTTAGTGTTAACAAAGATGCCATGGCTATGTACATGATATGAACCCTGAGGACTAAGAAAGGTTCCTGGTGGCTAACTGGGTTAACACACACACACACACACACACACACCCCACAGAGCCTAGAGGCCATTTCTGCACAGGGGCCTCTCACCAAACTGCATTTCACTGAGAAGCCTCTGTGCTAAACTGCCTGTTTCTGTGCTGAATGGCCTACCTCTGCACTGTGTTTCTGCCATCTGAGTGAGCCCTTATAGAGATTTCCCCAGCCAATCAGAGCTGTGCAGCTCTGACCAATAGAGCAGCTCTATTCTGACCAAATCAGGACAGTGACTTTTGGGCCAGTCATACTTCAAGGATGTGGCCTCCTCATTTGCATGAGGAGGACCCAATCAGGGGCCATGGGCAGGGACTTCTGTTCATATAAGCCAGCTTCCATCTGGCTTGGGGAGCGCCCTTTCCATCAAGACCAAAGAATACGTTTCCCTGTTCCAGAGCCATGTTGTTTTCACAGCTGCGTGTAGCACTATTGAGCTGTTCCACAGCAGCGATGTTTTCACAGCCATGCTGTATCACTGTTTGCACTGAATAAAGTTTCCTTCTTCCTCCACCCCAAATTGGGGATTCCTATTGGTGTTGAATTAGCGCCACTGACCATCAGATGACAATGATAACATTAAGGGAAGCTGGGTGAGAATTCCCTAAACTATCTTCGCAATATCAACATTGTATGCTCCCAGATATGCTTCAATGAGATGGGCACAACATTTAAAAAAATATAGCCCTGACTTTAACCATGAGGAACTTAACCATGAGGAAATATTGAGAGACATTCTATAAATGACTAGATGACGTCCTTAAAAAATGTCAAAGTTGTAAAGGACAAAGAAAGACAAGACTTCGCTCAGATTTGGGAAACCTAGGAGACGTGAAAACTAAATGCAATGTGTGATCCTGGATTCCATCCTAGACCCCCCCAAAAAGACTATTTAGTGAGGTAATTGGAGCCATTTGAATAAGAACTATAGATTTGCCAGTGGTATTGTATCAATATCAATTTCCAGGTTTTAATAATTGTTCTGCGGTCATAAAATATGTTAAGATTTGGAGAAGCTATAGAAAAGTATACAGGAATTCTTTCTACTATTTTTGCAACTTTTAAAGAAGTCTGAAATTATTTCAAAATACAAAATTAAAACACATACTAAAAGGTGACATCATGAAAATGGTGTAGGCAGCTCCAAACATCCCTCCACAGAAACATTAAAAAAATAACTAATTGTCAAAACAAACTTTGTCAGAACTCTGAAAAATAGTAAAATATTCAGAACAACCAGGGAAATGCTGAATCAAGACAAGGGCAACCTAGAGAAGGCAGGACCTTTCTGTGCTATTTTCACTTGCCCTTGACTTTCCCGCTTCTTGGCAGAGTAGCAGTCTTGAAGACAGCAGCCTGCATTCCCAGTGTGGGACCCTGGCCCTCATTCCGGAGGGAGTAGAGCAGACTTTATTCAAAAATCATTGTGTTTGTGCTAACCTGTCTAGAGGTTACCTGAAGGACTAGCACAAGGTATGTCTCTGTTTCACCTACTCTAAACTTATTCAGGGCAGAGAAGTGGTGAATATTGCTTGAAATATTATAAGGTGAACAAAACAGCAACAGCCACAGCAACAACTCTGCAGCTGCCTGGGCAAAAGATTATAGTTGAGACATACACCAAACTGCCCAAACCCTACATCAGGGGTCCTCAAACTTTTTAAACAGGGGGCCAGCTCACTGTCCCTCAGACCGTTGGAGGACCAGACTATAGTTTAAAAAAAAAACTATGAACAAATTCCTATGCACACTGCACATATCTTATTTTGAAGTAAACAAACAAAACGGGACCAAATACAATATTTGTATTAGCATTGGCCCGCGGGCCGTAGTTTGAGGACCCCTGCTCTGGATGGAAGAGCTGGAGAGACTTTCTCTAAGAAATTAGGCCATTCAAAAAAGCCCATGTATACTGAGGATTTTAAAAAGCCACACTCATGCCCAAGATAGAACATATCCTCAGAAAAGATACCTTTCTCTCACATCTATGTTCCTCTGTCTTTTTCTCTCTCTCTCTCTCTCCCACTCTCTTCCTCTCTCTCTCTAAAATCAATAAAAACATGTCCTTGGGTGAGGGTTAGAAAGCAAATTAAAATATTTTTGGGGGCAAGATAAACTGGGTGAGGGAATAGGTGGAACACAATTGGCCATCGGTTTATAACTGAAGCTGGGTGACTTGAAGCACAAAAGCTCATTGGACAGACTTCCATATAACTACTCAGTCGATGACCTTCCACCATCGTGGCTCTTGAGAAGTTATCCCACTTTTGGGTGATGACTCCCTTTCTTGTGGTATAATGACTTTTCACCCTAACACACTCTAAATAAATACATCTTAAGAAGTGCTATTCAACATTATGGTTTTAGGCCAAGACATGCCCATTTACTCAGCAACACTTTCTAGTCAGAGAATATCATATGGGACAAATTTGAATTGCCTGCCTTGTTTGGATGAACCCAAACCAATTTGCTTTGCAAGAGAGAGATGAAGATGTAGTGTCATCAACAACTCTCCCGTCTGTTCCATACATGCACTCTTTTCACACGTAACCATTTTATCTTCCACAGGTGGCTTTCTATGCCATAGCCCAGTGGTTGGCAAACGGCGGCTCGCGAGCCACATGCGGCTCTTTGGCCCCTTGAGTGTGGCTCTTCAAAATACCACCACGTGAGGGCGCGCACGTACAGTGCAATTGAAATTTCATGGCCCATGCGCAGAAGTCGGTTTTCCGGAAAGGAGATAGACGAAACAAGTACAGTGGGGCCTTGACTTAAGAGTGTCCCGACTAAGGAGTTTTTGAGATACCAGCTGTCTCTCGGACGATTTTTTGCATTCATTGAGTTGACAGAGTAATTTGAGTTAACAAGCTCAGTCTCAGAATGAATTAAACTCGTAAGTCAAGGCCCCACTGTATACAAGATGAGTGAGGATGGGAGGGTTGGAGG
>NW_006284839.1:1350494-1358288 GCF_000327345.1 Myotis davidii | reverse complement strand
AGTGGCTGAGAGCATTTTCCAGGAGTTGGACAGACCTGAGTTTGAATCTTGGCTCCACCACTTGCTCTGTGAGTGACTGATCTTAAATCAATGATCTTTTCTATGTCCCAGTTTCTTCATCTGGGAAATGAGGTGATGACACCTGTCTTTTACAGTTGTTAGCAGGAGTACATGAGATCATATATGTAATGCATTTCCAGTTTCTTCATCTGGGAAATGAGGTGATGACACGTGTACAGTTGTTAGCATGAGATCATATATGTAATGCATTTAGCACAGTGCCTGACCATTCTTACTTTGCTGTCTTAAAAAGATGTGGCAATTCAGAATGACTAAATCTTTGGTCTATGTCCATCTGATAAAACCTAGGCTGAACTGTCACTTGTGTCATTTCTTTGTGTGTTACCACTTCTCTTAAGGTGACTGAAGTCAGCAGGCATCCTTCCCTTTTTTTGCAATGTTAAGCCTCATGTGAATGAACCTCAGGAAATGAACAGATTTCAACATACTTAGGGAAGTAGGAAGATTCAAATCAGAAGAAAATCTACCTATCAGAGAAATTCAACAGAGGTAAAGATTCATTCATTTATTCAACAAATAAAAAAAATATTTATTGAGTGTCCAATATATGCCAAGCACTAGTCTATATGTTGGGGATATGGTGGTGGACAAAACTGACCAAAAATCTAGCCTTGGAATGAAAGTTACATTTATGTGGGCATTGACACTATGCATTTAGTAGGTGACATTTACTGAGTATACAAGTGGTTAGAAAATATATGGTAAGTTTCCTGTGATTGAACCAGTGATCAAATTGCTCATGAGGATATAAAATATCACAGAAGAGGTAGAATTAATGAGGCATGAGTAAATAAATATGAATGACTGAAAGGATAGTGAAACTCAGAAAAAGAGTGTGGTTTCTAGGTATAAAGGTTCAGGTTACACTGTTTCCTGGGTACACATTTTACATCATCTTTTTATTCAGTGTTCTACTTCCCATTGTGATTCATTTTATGTTTAGACGACAGCCAGGTAACACCCTTTTCCTTTCCTATCAAATGTATTTAATATTCTCATTATGAAAGATATTATTCAAAGTTTAGGCCTTCTTATTATTTATTGGAATAATACATGAGAAAATATGAATCAGCAAGGGAATGGTGTAACTTACTACTTTTTCACACAAAAATGGAGGAAATAAAAAGTACCTAGGAATAAAAATGTACAGAAAATGTGTAAAACCCTCATCACAAAAATTGTGAATCTTCCCAAAATATATCAGAGTAGACCTAAATAAAATAAAAGATATGCCATACTCATAAATGGGAGGAATGAGTATAATAAAGATATTAATTCTTTCTAATTTAATCTATAAATTTAATGTAATTCTAATAAAAATTCCAGCAGGGCTTTTCATAGATCTTGAGGAGTTCAAAAATTTATATGAAAGAACAAATATCCAAGATTCACCAAGACAATATTGAAGAATAACATAGAGGGACTTGTCTTATTAGATGTGAAGACTTGTTATAAAGCTATAGAAATTAAGATGATATCATGTTTGCCCAGAGACAGACAAATGAAATAGGATTGAGAACCCAGAAATAGACCCATGCACATAAAAAAATGTGATATAGGATAAAGGAGACAGTATAATCAGTGGGGAAAGAATGGATCAGTCAATAGATGTAGCTGAGCCCTAACCGGTTTGGATCAGTGGATAGAGCATCGGCCTGCGGACTC
The DNA here is from genome assembly GCF_000327345.1 of Myotis davidii. NCBI lineage: Eukaryota > Metazoa > Chordata > Mammalia > Chiroptera > Vespertilionidae > Myotis > Myotis davidii. Next base: position 1,356,542 of record NW_006284839.1, on the reverse strand, counting down.
AAGGGTCCCAGGTTTGATTCTGGTCAAGGGCATGTACCTTGGTTGTGGGCATATCCCCAGTGGGGGGTGTGCAGGAGGCAGTTGATCGATGTTTCTCTCTCATTGATGTTTCTGACTGTATCCCTCTCCCTTCCTTTCTGTAAAAAATCAATAAAATATATTTAAAAAATAGATGTAATTGAACCAACTATTTATTCATACAGAAATTTTTTTTTTTACTTCAACCACATATCATAAACAAAAATAAATTCCATGTGGATTAAAGACCTGGACATGAAAATAAAAGCACCAACAATAAGAAAAATTTTTAAAAAAATGTTTTTGTTCATTTCAGAGAAAGGAAGGGAGAGTGAGAGAGAGATAGAAACATCAATGATGAGAAAGAATCATCCTTCAGCTGTCTCCTACATGCCCTTCACTGGGGGTCGAGCCTACAACTCCGGCATGTGTCCTGCTTCGGAATTGAACCTGTGGCCTCTTGGTTCCTGGGTCAATGCTCAACCACTGAGCAACACTGGCTGGGCAATAAAGAAAAAAATGGACAAATCTGACTATATTAAGATGTAAAACCTGTTTGTCAAAAGAATTTTGACACTACAAAGTGAAAAGAGGTGCACATTGGACAAAGATATTTGCAGCACAATAAATGCTCAATGATTAATAGTGAAAATATTTGTAGAACTCCTATAAACGAGTAAGAAAAATACAAGTGACCCAGTAGAAAATTGACAAAGAAAGAATCTATACAGGCAGAAGAGGAAATGCAAATAGCTATTAAGCAAACCCAAAGATGCTAAATCTCACCTGTAATCAGGAAATCAAATGAAATCAACAAGTAGTTTTTCACACATATAAAACTGGCAAAACTTTAAAAAGTCTACAAATCCAGATGTTGATTAAAGTATGCTGTGGACTGAATGTTTGCATCCCCATAAAATTCATCACAGGTGATGGTATTAGGAGGTGAGACCTTTGGGACATGCTTAAGTCATGAGAGCTCCACTCAGTGTAGTGGAATTACAGTTGACCCTTGAACCACACAGAGGTTAGGGGTGCCAATCCCCCACATAACCAAAAATCCATGTATAACTTTTGACTCTACAGTTGGCCCTTCGCATCTGCAGATTCAACAACTGTGGATGGAAAATACGATTGGGAATCCACTGTTGGGAATGCAGAAATACTCTTTTCCACGCGTGTTTGGTTGAATCCCTGGATGTGAAACCTGTGGATTCAAAGGGCCAACTGTATTTATTGAAAAAAATCTGAGTTAAGTGGACTAGAGCAGTTCAAACCTGTGTTCAAGGTTCAATGGTAGTGTCTTATAAAAGAGGCTCAGAAGAGATCCCTCACCTCTTCCACTTGTGAGGATACAGTGAGAAGTGTGCAACCTGGAAGAGGCCTCTTACCAGAACCCAGCCATGCTGGTACCCTGATCTTGGACTTCCAGCCTCCAAAACAGTGAGAAATAAATGTTTGTGTTTATATGCCTCCCAGTCTGTAGTATTCTGTTTAGCAGCCCAAACAGGTGTAGAGCAATTAACTTTTTTCCTACTTTGATGAGAGGGAAACTTGATAAAATCACTATGGAGAGAAACAGTGCTCTTACCTTGCACCTCATTCCTGCCAGCGGTTTTTAGGAAAATGGAAGATGCCTATGGTAAGTTTTGTTCTTCAGTATTCCTGAATTTTCTCTCCTTCCAGGAGCACAGGAAGACTTCTCCCCAATTCCTTAAAGAGGGGTTGGCCATGTCATTTGCTTTAACCAATGAAATGTGAGTGTAAGTAATGTGCGTCACTCCTGGGCAGCTCTAGCAGCTGGTGTGCTTGGTCTCCATGCTGTTCATTTTCCTACTGCTATCATCTTGGGAATGTGTGTATGGAGATGTCGTAGACTGAAGTAGTCTAGAAACAGGAGCTAGCAGGTGGAGGCCAGCTGCCCTGGAGAGTCACCTACACCCACAATGGACTAAAAGAAGCCTTTTAAACTACCGACATTCTATGGTTGTTTGTATTGCAGCAAAAACTAGTTTTCCTGCCTGACAAATGCCTCCCCGATGACCTAATGCTACTTCCTAGTATATATTTTAGAGAAGTTCTAGCAAATGTGCACAAAGAAATGTTAGATATTAATAGTAAACAATTAGAAAGTGCCTAAATGTCCATCTAACAACAACAACAAAAATGAATGAATGAATCATATATTCTTAACATTTTTGGGGGGGAGGTTGCACTTTATTCCCTAAAGGCTGGAACAGCAACTTGCTTCTAACAATGGAATACAGCAGATAAAAAACAAAACAAAACAAAACTGAAGTGAATGGAAGGCAAGGAGCTGATGGAAGTACGTAACTTTAGAAAACAGTGTTTTGACTGAAACACTGTAAGGCTAACGACAAATGATCTGTATACAAACACTGAACTGTAGTTGGCAAATTTGTTTCTCAGGGATATTGGTTAGGAACTCTTGAGATTACTTTGTTTTTATACTACAGTTGATATATACATTTGTCCTTAAGAAGGGAAAAAAAATTGGTAAAATCGGAATAAATTCTGTTTTTTAGTAAATAGAATTATATCAAGATTAATTTCTTAGTTTTCATAAATATTCTTTAGTTATTTAAAATATGTTCATAAAATTGAATACTGTATTACAGTTAAAATTATTCATTTGCATAGATAAATCTCAAAGAAAAGATGAGCAAAAAAAACCTCCTAAGATACGTAAGTATTCTTATAGCTTAATTCTATTTATATAGAGTTTGAAAATATGCAAGAAAATTTGGTTATGAATATTTAATGTACATAGTGAAAGTAGAAAAACATACAGGCAATGGTAGAAGTTAACTTTAGGTTGGTGTTTCCTCTGCAGAAAGAGATGATTAAAGGATGAATGGTTGATATATATTAGTCTTTGATAAGTTTGTAAATTTCATAGTAATATTTTGTTCATTCTAAATCTTGTACAGTTACATAGGCTCAGATTGCATAGTTTTTTCACTTCTTTTTAAAGGAGTGTATCACTCATACAACTTGGGTTTCAGCTGAATCTACTTTTTAAAAAATCCCTTCAGTTAAATCTCTGCTCAAACTTTGCCCCCTCAGAGAAGCCCTCCTTCATTTAAAATAGTACCCCAATACTCCGCTACTATTTATTCCCTTACCTGATATATTTTTCCTCATAGCCTCTCTCATATCTGACATGTTATTACAGATGTTTACTATATTGTCTGCAAGGACTTTGCTTATTGCTATATCCCTGATGCCTAGCCCACAGCTGAGCATATGAAAGACACTCTATAAATATATATATTGATGAAGGGGGGCTCAATGGGGAAAACAGGGGAGCATGTGTAATACTTTCAACAATATATATGAAAGATGCAATGAATGAATATTCAGGGAGTCAAGAGGAAAAGTACATAATATCTGGTCTTTGTTTCTGCTTCACATGGCTCTTACTTCAACAAGATAGGAACATTCCAGACCAATGTTACTCCAGCTGGGAGAGGGCCTTCCCAGGGAAGTTCTGAGGGAGATGGGCTAAGACCTGCCAAGGTGGGGTGCCTTTTAGTTTAACCTCTTCCCTCATGACCTCTCCACAACCTTGGCAGCACCCTCCTTTTTTCCTTGTTGAAGACTCTTCCTCACTGGGTTTCAATACCACCGGACCTAGGACTGACCTCTTAAGGCTTTCCTCAGGCCCTTAATTAATGAGAATCTTTGCCTTTCCAACCAAGAACAATGTCACCGAACTCCTGTTTCCTGACCTTTCAGAAAACTCAAGGATGTGGGACAAAAGTCACACTATAATTAGCCAGATCGATTCTGCTCTGCTGCCGTTGCTCTGTACAACCTGTCTTGTTAGCCTGACCGGAGTTTTCTTAATAAAGTCAATATCATGTACTCTGTTCTCTTGTGAGGTTTGAACATTGGTTGTATTATTTTTTTACCCAGTATTTCCTTGGGCACTAAAGTTAAGATTACTGGTACTTTTTCTTTTTCTTTTATAACATAGTCACCACGTGAATCTTATAAAATCTTTAGGATGAATTTGAAAACCAAGTGTGGTATAAGTATGACATTTTATTTATCTAATATCATTCTTTTTAAAAAATAAACTTTAGTTTTTAGAGCATTTTAGTTTCATAACAAAATTGAAAGTGCAGAGGTTTCTCGTATACCTCCCACTTCGACAGTCATAGTCTCCTCAATTGCTCATTTGTTTTTAGTGTGGAATACTTTTTCATTGTCTGCATTACTGGTATGAAGTAATTCATTCAATTATAAAGGAAATTTTGGTTGCTTCCAAGTTTTGGCAATTATGAAAAAAGTTGCTACCAACATTTGTGCACAGGTTTTTGTGTAGACATATGTTTTCAACTTGGATAAACATCAAAGAATACAATTGTTGGATCATATGGTAAAAATATGTTGAATTTTGTAAGAAACTGCCAAACTGTCCTCCCAAGTAGCTATACCATTCTGTATTCCCAGAAGCAATGCATGAGAGTCCCTGTTGCTCTACCTCCTCACTGGCATTTGGTATTGTTTTGACCATTTGGGTAGGTGTGTAGTGGTCTCACATTGTTCTTTTAGTTTGCAAAGGAGTTTGAAGTAGAGGAGTACCATTAAAGATGATCCCAAACTCCTTTGTATGATAAAAAAGGAACACGTGCCCAGCCGGTGTGGATCAGTGGTCAACCCATGAATGAGGAAGTCATGGTTTGATTCCTGGTCAGGCCACTTGCCTGGGTGGCAGGCTCAATCCCCATTAGGGGGCATGCAGGAGGCAGCTGATTAATGATTCTCATCATTGATGTTTTTATCTTTCTCTCCTTCTCCCTTCCTCTTTCAGAAATCAATAAATCAACATGTAACTCCACGCTCAACTTTGATAGTTTCATCACTCTGCACCCCTAAATCTCTAACCTCAAAAATTTCTCAAAATCATCTTTCTTATGAGTTGGGGCACACTTATTTATAAAGAAAAAAAACCCGAATCTTCCTACCTCTCACCAAAGTCATTAGATTCACTATCATATTGGAATGTTTTAAGACCAGGTTAGAAGATGCTGCCATTGCTTTGTGTTTTCCCAGAAAAAAACACATCATTCATAAACTTGGAAGTCTCTGGGGAAAAACATCAAAAAGTCAGCCTACCCATCTCAAAACCCTACTCCCATTGGTCATCTGTCAAAATGTTCTCTGCATCTATGAGTCTGCTTTCATTCTGCCCATTCATCCACTTTGTTTTTGTGATTCACTTGTTGTTTTTTTTATTTAAATCTTTATTGTTCAGGTTATTACATTTGTTCCTCTTTTTTCCCCCCATAACCCCTCTCCTCCCAGTTCCCACCCCACCCTCCGCCTTCGCTCCCTACCCATTGTCCTCATCCATACGTGCACGATTTTTGTCCAGTCTCTTCCCGCATCCCCGCCAAGAATAGGCAGTCCATTCCCTTTCTATGTCCCTGATTCTATTATAATCACCAGTTCATTCTGTTCATCAGATTATTTATTCACTTGATTCTTAGATTCACTTGTTGATAGATGCATACTTCGTGTTCATAACTAGTATCTTTACCTTTTTCTTCTTCTTCCTCTTCTTTTTTTTTTAAAATATATTTTATTGATTTTTCACAGAGAGGAAGGGAGAGAGATAGAGAGTTAGAAACATCGATGAGAGAGATACATCAATCAGCTGCCTCCTGCACACCCCCCACTGGGGATGTGCCTACAACCGAGGTACATGCCTTTGTCCGGAATCGAACCTGGGACCTTTCAGCCCGCACGCTGACGCTCTATCCACTGAGCCAAACCGGTTTCGGCATTCACTATTTCCTGAATTATTTCTGCATACTCTGAGATTTTTACAAACATAAATCCATGTATTAATCATGTAATTTAAAATGTTTATGTCTTAAGAGCAGATAGCTAGTTAAACATGGAGGAAAGAATTTAAAAAGATGATTTCAGTGACAAGCATAAATGAATCATATCTCAACAAATTCTGCTTAACATTGTATTTGAAACAGAAGCACTTAG
>NW_006284839.1:1346956-1350383 GCF_000327345.1 Myotis davidii | reverse complement strand
TTTAAGAGTTAAAGAGACCCCCAGCCAGTATTGCTTAGTAGGTAAGTATCGACTTATGAATCATTGATTCCTGGTCAGGCCACTTGCCTGGGTGGCAGGCTCAATCCCCATTAGGGGGCATGCAGGAGGCAGCTGATCAATGATTGATTCTCATCATTGATGTTTTTATCTTTCTCTCCTTCTCCCTTCCTCTTCCAGAAATCAATAAATGAACATGTAACTCCATGCTCAACTTTGATTGTTTCATCACTCTGCACCCCTAAATCTCTAACCTCAAAAATTTCTCAAAATCATCTTTCTTATGAGTTGGGGCACACTTGTTTATAAAGAAAAAAAAAGCAAACCTTCCTACCTCTCCCCAAAGTCATTAGATTCAGTATCATATTGGAATGTTTTGAGACCAGGTTAGAAGATGTTGCCATTGCTTTGAGTTTTCCCAGAAAAAAACACATCATTCCTAAACTTGGAAGTCTCTGGGGAAAAACATCAAAAAGTCAGCCCACCCATCTCAAAAACCCTACTCCCATCGGTCATCTGTCAAAATGTTCTCTGCATCTATGAGTCTGCTTTCATTCTGCCCATTCATCCACTTTGTTTTTGTGATTCACTTGTTGATAGATATGTATTTATTGCCATTTTATTATTCATATTTTTACCTTTCTTATTTCCTTCTTCTTCATAAAGAAGATTCTTTAACATTTCATGCAATGCTGGTTTGGTGGTGATAATCTCCTTTAGCCTTTTCTTGTCTGAGAAGCTCCTTATATGTCCTTCGAGTCTAAATGATAGCTTTTCTGGGTAGAGTAATCTTGGTGGTAGGCCCTTGCTATTCATCACTTGGAATATTTCTTGCCACTCCCTTCTGGCCTGCAAAGTTTCTGTTGAGAAATCAGCTGACAGTCTTATGGGAACTTAATTATCCATAAGAGGTAAGTAACTGCTTTTCTCTTGCTGCTTTTAAGATTCTTTGTCTCTAACACTTTGCATTTTAATTATGATTTGTCTTTGTGAGAGTCTCTTTGGGTTCATCTTGTTTGGGACTCTCTATGCTTCCTGGACTTGTATGTCTATTTCCTTCACCAAGTTAGGGAAGTTGTCTGTCATTATTTTTTTAAATAGGTTCTAAATTTCTTGCTCTCTTTCTTCTCCTTCTGGCACCCCTATGATGCAAATGTTGGTATGCTTGAAGTTGTCCCAAAAGCTCTTTACACTAGCCTCATTTCTTTTCTTCTTTTTTTTTCTGTTCTAATTGGATGTTTTTTTGCTTCTGTATATTCCAAATCACCGGTATGATTATTGGCTTCATGTACTCTAACATTAATTCCCTGTAAATTATTCTTTATTTCAGTTAATGCCTCCTTCATTTCTGACTGGTTCTTTTTTATGGTTTCCATGTCATTTTTTTATGCTGTTGAAATTTTAAGTTCATTGAGCATCCTTATAATCAGTGTTTTGAACTCTGCATCTAATAGATTATTTGTTTCCATTTTTTTTTTTAGTTATCTTTCTTGAGTTGTGTTCTGTTCTTTCATTTGGGATATGTTTCTTTGTCTCCTCATATTGGCAGCCATCCTGTGTTTGCTTCTATGTATTAGGTAGAGCTGCTGTGTCTCCCAAGCTTGGTAGAGTGACTTTATGTAGTAGATGTTCTGTAGGGTGCAGTGGCACAGCCTCCCTGATTACCTAAGCTGGACACTCTAGGTGTGACCCCCTCTCTGCTGTGTAGGTTGTCTACTCCTTTCTGTTGTAGTTGAGCCTTGATTGTTGTTGTATTGTCAATGGGAGAGATTTACCCCCATGCTGATTGGCTGAAAGGACTGGATCTGACCACCAACAACTGTGGAGGATCAGCTGTACAGGGGCCCATCCCACAGAGCAGGACTTACTTCAGTGGGGCTCTGGTACCTGCTGAGTTTGCCACTTGAGTGTGTTGCTTATGGAGGTGGTTGAGTGGTGCTTCTCTTCCTGGCACTGGAACCCTTGGCTGGGGAGCCTGATATGGGGCTGGGACCCCTTGCATCTTAAGGGAGACCTCCCCAGTTGAGGTATTCCTCCCAATTTCCCCCCACTACATGTGGGTGTGGGACAGGTCCATGCCATGTCTCTACCCCTCCTACCAGTCTCAATGAAGAAGCTCCTTCTTAAATCCTTACTTGTAGGACTTCCATTCAGCTAGATTTCAGGTGATTCTGAATGATGGTAGTTCTGTCATTTAGTTGTAATTTTGATGTGGTTGTGGGAGGATGTGAGAACTGTATTACCTACCCTGCCATCTTGCTGGGAGCCTGGTATATTTTTTTCTCCATCCATTTACCTTAAATCTGTTTTTGTCTTCTATTTAAAGTGGGTTTCTTGTAGACAACATAAAGTTGGGTCTTGTTTTTTTTATCTATTCTGACATCTCTTTCTTTTCATTAGTCTCTTTATACTATTGATGTTTAAAATTATTATTGATATAGTTGGATTACTTTATTTGCTAGTTTTCTATTGATTGCCCTTGTTCTTTGATCTTCCACTATCTAATGTTATTTTTAAAAATATATTTTTATTGATTTCAGAGAGGAAGGGAGAGGGAGAAAAAAATAGAAACATCAATGACGAGAGGGAATCATTGATCAGCTGCCTCCTGCACACCCCCAACCTGGGCATGTGCCCTGACTGGGAAATGAAGCATGACCTGGTTCATAGATCAATGCTCAACCACTGAGCAACACCAGCCAGGCTACCTAATGTTATTTTAAATGTTATAATAATGTTTACATTTATAATTTATTGAGTATGTGCAGGTGCTGTGCCGAGAGTGTTACATTTATTATCTTACTTAGTCCATTTCATAATTCTATGATGAGTTATAATATCTAGCACTTACTATATACCTGTTAAACTCATCACAAACATTATTATATACATTATCTTATTTAATTTTCTCAACAACCCTATGTTAAAGGTAATGTTGTTATCCCCACTTTACAGATGATTGATCTGAGGCTTAGTAAGGGCATGTAATGTATCAACTGTAGTCTTGTTTTCCTATTAATTTTCCAAAACAATCCCTAGTGTCCCCACACTGCCTTTGACAAACATCTTCCTTTAGTGCCTAAGGCTGAGCCCTGTCACTGCTTACTTGTCTCAACAAATGATAACACATGTATATCCTTTCTTTAAGTTTGCTTCTCCTTTTCTAGACTGTGAAGGCTTCTTTTGCTCCTATTAAATTTTTTTTTAAAAAAATGTTTTATGTATCTGTGTAAGCAGCAGTGAGCATAAAAGCTGAAGTATAGTGTATAAAAAGTCTCTTCCTTGGCATTGCTCTCTCTCCACTTCCCTTCCCCACTATAGTAGGATGCTATTGGTTAGTCCGCAGCCTGGGTTTGGTAGTAGATGGCCAGGTAATGAGCCCTTCCCTTTGAACAAAACACAGCAGCAA
>NW_006284839.1:1339075-1346692 GCF_000327345.1 Myotis davidii | reverse complement strand
AAGGTGTTCAGGTTCTGTAAATCCAAGTGTCATTAAAAACTTTAAAAAGAAGCACTAGCCGGTTTGGCTTGGTGGATAGAGTGTTGGCCTGCGGACTGAAGGGTCCCAGGTTCGATTCCAGTCAAGGGCACTTGCCTGGGTTGCGGGCTCGATCCCCAGTGTGGGGGGCGTGCAGGAGGCAGCTGATCAATGATTCTCTCTCATCATTGATATTTCTATCTCTCCCTCTTCCTTCCTCTCTGAAATCAATAAAAATATTTTTAAAAAAACTTTAAAAAGAAGCACAATCCTCCCAAGGTCAGGTGGACTAACGCATTCCATAAAGCAGCTGGTAAAGAGCTTACAGTGGATAAGTCACTTGAATTTGAAAAATGTAGAAATGAACCTGTCAAAGACCAGCCAGAGCTGTGGAATAAAACGATTGATGCAATGAAGAGAGCCAAAGAGATCAAACAGAAACGTCAAGCTAAATTTATAACGAACAGGTTGAAGAAGAATAAAGGACTACAGAAAGCTCAAGACATCAAAGAAATCAAGCAAAACATTTACCTCATCCGGGCCCTTTTTGCGTGCAGAAGAAAGCAGCTGGAAGACAAAATGGGACAAAACTACAAGAGCATGTGGACACGGAAGTTGTTTCTGACAATATCACTGTTTCACCATTTCTATGAGTGCGTTGGAAAATCTCCTTTAGAGACTTAGAGCATCTATTGATTTTTTTTTTTACATAAGGTAACTCAAATTAAAAGGTGATTAAAAATACATCTCTTCTGCCGAAACCGGTTTGGCTCAGTGGACAGAGCGTCGGCTTGCGGACTGGAGGGTCCCGGGTTCGGTTCCGGTCAAGGGCATGTGCCTGGTTGTGGGCACATCCCCAGTGGGAGATGTGCAGGAGGCAGCTGATCGATGTTTCTCTCTCATCGATATTTCTAACTTTCTATGTCTCTCACTTCCTCTCTGTAAAAAATCAATAAAATATATTTAAAAAAAATACATCTCTTCCACATTGCTATCTGCAAAACATCAGGTATTATGGATGCTAGATTGCATGTCAATATTAAACCTTCACTGATAGAGGTACTTATGTAGATCATGAGAACTCTGTAAATACTGAGTGAATTGTGGACATAACATGATCATGCCACTTGGATAATGGCATCAGGCAGCATTTACGTAATAACTAATGACAAACACACATGGCTAGTGATATATAAAATAAAGTTTTCTTTGCAGGAAAAAAAAAAATTCCAAGAACCATTAATTGGTGCAGGCCCATCTGGTCTAGGAGAGTGTGAGGGTAAAGCGTAATGAAAGCACACCCTCACTGCTGGTTGCCCTTGACTCCTCCTTTGGCATTCTCATTTCCCTCTCTACCCCAGTTCCATGGGTCTTTGCATAACTGGCTGCTACCATGATGCCTGGCTTTAGGGCTCTCCCAGCCCCTTGGCCTACATATTCATTTTATCCCAGTGTAGCTGTGATGTTTGTCATTTTTTTTCTAGCCCTTGCTTCACTGCTAATAATTAGCTCACACCACGTTCTGACCCCACTGATTGGGGGGAGCCCAATAGCTCATGGTGCTTATGCTCTGGGCCATGCAAACTGGGGGGGACCTGACTTTAAATCTCAACTCCACTCAGTAACATGATTATGTGACTTAGTCAGATACCAGATCTCTTTGGGCCTTTTCTTCCTTCCTTTCTTCCTTCCTTTCTTCCTTCCTTTCTTCCTTCCTTCCTTCCTTCCTTCCTTCCTTCCTTCCTTCCTTCCTTCCTTCCTTCCTTCTTTCCTTTCTTTCTTTAAAAAATATATTTTATTGATTTTTTACAGAGAGGAAGGGAGAAGGATAGAAAGTTAGAAACGTCGATGAGAGAGAAACATCTATCAGCTGCCTCCTGCACACTCCCTACTGGGGATGTGCCCGCAACCAAGGTACATGCCCTTGACTGGAATCGAACCTGGGACCCTTCATTCCGCAGGCCAATGCTCTATCCACTGAGCCAAACCAGTTAGGTCGGGCCTCCACTTTGTAAAATAGAATGAGGATATTTGCTACACTTATGTCAAAGAGTTAATGAGTGGAAAGAATGGGCTAATGATGTATCCTAAGGGGAAGGTTGTGACATTTCTGGTAAAAGAAAATATTCAAATTAGTTGGAATGATCTTTTAGAACATTCTTTTATGTTGAGAGAACCTAATCCCCATGCAGGGGTCTATAAGTAGTGGGGAGCACTGAGAAGTTTGTCTTTTTACAAAACATTTAAAAGGGCTCCTACGAAAGCTGACAACCTACCATGAAGCCAAGATCAAAGCCGTTCTCTTTTAAATGAAAAAAGAAAAGATAACTTACGTTTGTTTTTCTTCACGTGAGGTGCCTTCTCAGGGCTTGCTACTTTGAGAGTGGGAGCCAATGCCTTTAAAATACATTCTCGCTTGTGAAATTGAAAGGATCCCCGCAAATGATGTGTTAGTGTCGGGGAGAAAACTGTTCTTGGGGAACTGGAGGCCTTCACAGCTGCCAGGTGAGACTCTTGAGGCTGCTCAGGCTACTTCTGAGAAGGCCCCATTTCTCACATGGAGCACTTAGCATCTGGGCCTCTGGGAACCAGAAAGTGGTGCCTAGCAAGGCTCTGTCAGGCCTGGAATTCTCTCCTCCCAGACCCAACTGCTGAGGGTGCCCTCTGGAGGTTTATTCACTTTTGAAGTATCTGGCTCCTGCTTGTAACAGAATTTGTATGTGTACACAGTTAAGAGTCTATATGGTGGGTGCAAACCGCAGGTTGCAATTCCACGCTTTAATTGTACAACAGGACTTTGAAGCAGGCCTTTCCCAGGCTGGTGGCATGCATGGGAAATGCCTTGTAGATATGGCTCACAATAGGGAAATCCTCTCCTGTAGACTTGTGATTGGGGCAGAAAACCTCAATAAAGGGCTGAGCTGTGAGCTATTTTAAAAGAGAGATTAACACTTATTGTAAAAGTGCTAATCACTGATTGAATTAATCAAGGGCCAAACTACAAGGTGTTAACAAGAAAGATTAGTGACTTTGGGTGTGAATATTCAAAACCAGGGATTGTGAAATCTGGGACCAGAGGTTTTCCTGGGTACACAGCAGAAAAAGAACAAAAAAGAAAAAAAAGAAAAAGAAAAAAAAGAACAAATAGAAGGCAAGGTAATGAACTGCTACTTTTACCTAGCCGTTTTCTCTTGAGCAGGCCGAGGAATCATTGTGAAAAACATTAAATGTCAAGTGCATGGAACAGTGCTTGGCTTATAAGAAGCACTTTATTGTTACTCTTTTCTTGTCTATTAAGGTCTTCTGTTAGGACTATCAACTGAGGACGAGTGTGAAACTTTTGTTTTCTTTAGAGAAAGAAAAATGCCTGGCTCAATTACTTAAAAACAAAACAAAACTGAAGCCTTAGTTGCCTGCAGGAAATTGAACAGATCTTAAATGTATAGTTTAAGCTCAACTACTTTAATGTTATCATACACGTAGTTGAGCTTAAAGGACTGGGGAAAATGCTTCAATGCTACGATATATGCTAAAATTATGTTCACCTACTTTCTGGAAAAAGTGATCTGTACTCCAAGAATCAAATAGCCAAGAAAATGAAACTTGAAAGTGAAATGAGAACATATAAGGAAATGGCTGATTCAACTAAACAGCTGTGTCCAAATCACTAAAACTAGATGAAATGGTTCCCTAGGAAGTCTGTATTTGCAGGGAACACAATGGGAGGGCAAAGGGGAGGAGGTGGGCACCTGGGGCGGTTGCTTGGAGAATGAGGAGCTTTGGGAAAGAATATGATGAAAAGGCTGAACAAATGCAGAAGGAAAAAAAGAAACTGAAATAGATAATATATTAAGTGGAGTTAACTTGAAAAAAATCATTAAAAAAAATCCGTGTGGAGCAATCGATAGTTGAATGAGTGCCTTTTTAGTACTGAATTGAGGAAGGAGGAGGAAGGCACTAACATTTATTGGGACTTACTAGGGTCATTGAATGGCTGGGAAGAGTAAAAGGATAACTTGGTTTAGGCCTCCAGCCCAAAGACAACTTCACATTTCAACAGTTCCAGACTAAGGACCTTAATTAAATAGGTGATCCATCCCCTTTAAAAAATTATCTTTATTATTGAAAGTATTACAGATATTCCCTACCCCCATCCCTCATTCACTCCTCCACCCCCCAGCCCCACCCATCAGGCTTCACCATAGTTGTCTGTGTCCAAGGGTTATTTATGCATATATGCATATAAGTTCTTTGATTAATCTCTTCTCACCCTCCCAAAAATATATTTTATTGATTTTTTACAGAGAGGAAGGGAGAGGGATAGAGAGTTAGAAACATCGATGGGAGAGAAACATCGATCAGCCGCCTCCTGCACATCTCCCTCTGGGGATGTGCCCGCAACCCAGGCACATGCCCCCGACCGGAATTGAACCTGGGACCCCTCAGTCCGCAGGCCGACGCTCTATCCACTGAGTCAAACCGGTCTCGGCTAGTAGTCACATTTTTAAAAGCAAAAGGAACAATTTAAATAATATCTTTTATTTAATATATAATTTCAACATGTAAGCAATATACAAAATTATTAATGAGCTATTTTACTTTTTTTTTATATCAAGTCTTTGAATTCTGCTGTTAGATTCAGACTATTTCAGTTTGGACTAGCCACATTTTAAGTGTTCAGTAGCCACATGGAGCAACCCCGATGGACAACAGACATATCAGACTACGTGAAGTACACTGGTACACATATCAGGCTAAGTACACTGGTTCTAACTTTTGCAGATAAATGACCCAGGAGGCCACAAGGATGAGAGGCCCATCAGGATGTGAATGGGTGAATGGTGAATACCTCCTTTTTTGCTTTTCCAGAGGAAAGGCCATAATTTGATTATTTATTTGTTAATTTATTAACTTATTTATTTATTTAGTCCCAGCACTGATACATATAAAGCAAAAATCATGTTTGATCCAATGGCTTCTGACTGGTCCTAAACCTCCTCTGGAGCAGCTACTGCTAGCAGTATCATGCTTCTAGGTAGATTTGTATGCGTTTACATACATGCATACATTCAAAAATATTTTATTGACATGATTGTTTTAAAAAAATTGGTGAAATAGCACATACGTTGTTTCCCAATTTGCTTTTCTCATTTAGCAAAATGGCTTTGAGAACTCTTCATGTTGGTAGGTTTATCAACCTCATTCTTTTAAACTGTTGGATAGGAGTCTATAATTTATTTAACCATTTCCTCATCAATGGATGGGCTCTTCCTAATTTACTATTGTTATTAGAACAGCAATGGATATAGTGGCCTCTCTTTGATGGTGAAAATACCATCATTTTCAGAGAGGAGGACGGCAAGTCTGTAGAGACTGAGAAATTAAACAAATTGTTCAAACTGTATGATTGAGGGCCACTGACAATGCCTCTTTGACTTCCCCAAGCCCTCTCTTAAAGCTACACCATTTCCCTCAGATGTTCAAAATAAGTTATTGCAAGTGTTTCTTTGCTAGAGGATATCTCCATTTTTCAGGGGTTTGGAACTGGGATAGAGAATGAATAGAAACAAAAGAATTAAAGCCCAGGATAGCTAAAGTCTCCAGCCGGAATGACAGTGTGATTCCAGTTTAGAAAATTCACTGGGATTCTTCACATCCTGGCCTCTGTCCTCCAGGTCCTCAAAGCCCTCATATTGCTTCTGGCTGCTCTCCGCTGTCCTGACCCAGGCCTGCCTTCTCCTCTCTTCCCCGCTGGTGCCCCATGTTCCAACATTCTTCATCACTGTACTCCTCCCGAGGGATTGAATTAATTAATTTAATCTTTAATCCATACAATAATGACAATTACCAAGAGTCCTCTAACCTTCATAAGGAGACCCATACTTTAAAAGATGTGTTAAACTGATGATTTTTCTATCTCTTTATCCATCTATTCACTCATTCAACAAACATTTAGTGACTATCTACCAAGTACAAAGCACTGGTTTAGTTCCTGGAGTTGCAAAGATGAAATAAGGTCTTCTGATACTGTCAGTGGGGGCAGTAATCTTTGGGGCGGCCCGGGAGGAGTGTGTTATAAAAGGGAGCCATCTCAAGGTTCTACCCAACACAGTATTTAAAGATAGTAGGGAGATAAAAGCCCTTGTAAAGGTGTTCTGAAATGGACCATACACTCTTCCACTCCACACCGTCCCTAGGTTTCCCTCCCCCTTCCTTTTGGTCCCCATGTCCTGGCTGTGGAAGTTCCTTTGCTTCTCTCTCCGCAGCACCGCTGCCTCTCATTTCAGGTAAGGAACAAATCTGGCACCTCTGGGGCAGTCCAAGAGCCCATGGTGCAAAGGCATCCTGTGATGAACTATTAAATCTCATGTATGAGACAGATTTCCATGCCAAGCATATACTGCTTAATTACGTGATGAGTAACTTCTTCCCCACTGAAGCTCTTAATAAAATCATTAACATACTATGTTTAATAGTAAATTACGCATTGTAGAATTATACTAACCTAAAATATGTTTACAATAGGTTTCTGCTTCCTCTCTTCCCCCATGTTGACCAGATAGACCTGGCATGGACCCAAAAGGGATTTTATATTAGTGAGGCTGTGTAAAAAGAGCTTACCTTGTGCAAAAGGTACCCCTTCTTCCATGAAACAAAAAGGCCTGAATGACCACAACTCATTTAAAGTGAAGATTAAACATTTTAACAAGAACAGTGCCCTAATTCAGCAAATTTTATTTAGGTCCAAATGCAGTGCTATTGGCAATGAAGAGCAATTCGAGAAGCCATAACCCAAGACAATTATTGTGAGGGCCTTTAGAGTTTCCTATAAATTTCCCCTGGTGACCTCAGAGCCAACGCTCGACCACATAGTCAAATATTTGTATTAGGTGTTCCTGTGTTTAACACACTAATTAAAAAGATGGAATTCTTTGATTCTATCTCAAATCATTTACTTCTAATCTCTTTCTGGAAAAACCTGCTGGATAAATGGAACTAAGAGTATGCTTTCTAAAAGGAGGCTTGAGCATGTTGCAATAAATCCAGGGGCCAAGGACATTAATGTACCTGAAGTACTCTTAATGAACCCATGGTAGCGATCATCCTTCCAGGCCTGTTTCAGGGACCTTTATTTGGAAGGTTATAAATCCTTTGAGAAATGACTATAATGGGGAAAGGCTTTACCAAAGGAAACTTGAGTTCAAACAGCTAAATGCACTGGCCAGAAGGGCAGGTTTAAGGACAGGTGAAGAAGCCATGACACTTTGAGGCATTAACTCAAAAACTTGTCTTTGGTGAGGTTACATGACTGGCCCTGAAATTTACCCAGAGGAACAAAGATACCATTTGGAATTCTCTCCATTGACCCTATAATAATGTACGTCTCTTCCCTTCTTTCCTATGTTCAATTAGGGATGGGAAGGATTTATAAAGAGATGCCATCCAAACTATGGGAGGACCACTTGCATCAGAATCACCTTGAGGGAATTACCATGAATGAGCACTCCTGGGCCCAACCTCATTACTACTGAGCCAGAAACCTTTGTGCTGGTGGTGGTAGTGGTGGCGGCAGTGTGTGTGTGTGTGTGTGTGTGTGTG
>NW_006284839.1:1338171-1338969 GCF_000327345.1 Myotis davidii | reverse complement strand
GGGTGGAGGGGGGTGTTGGAAGACTTGGATTCTGATTTTTTTGTTTAAAAATTTTAAATATTTATCAATGTAATTTAGAATAACAATAATAAAAGCATTACATGCTAACATACATATCTCATGAAAAATAATTATATTTTCCAAAACAACAAATACTTTTGTGAGAAGAGTGGTATTATTTTATATTTTTTCAAACCTCGTTAATATCTAGCTTTAGTTAAGGACAGATGAATTCTCTTTTCTATTTCTACATTGAATCTGTTGAGATATGTTGTTTTGGTTGAAGTCTGGCCTCAAATATATTTTTATTGATTGCAGAGAGGAAGAGAGAGGGAGAGATAGAAACATCAAAGATGAGAGAGAATCACTGATCAACTGCCTCCTGCACAATCGTGGATCGAGCCTACAATTCTGGCATACGCTTTGACCAGAAATCAAACTGTGACCTCCTTGTTCATAGGTCAATACTCAACCACTGAGCCACCACAGCCCGGCTGGGCTCATTAAAAAAAAAAAAATAAGGCTATTACACACTGAAAAAATGACTGGCCCTGAAATTTACCCAGAGGAACAAAAATACCATTTGGAATTCTCTCCATTGACTCTATAATAATGTACGTCTCTTCCCGTCTTTCCTATGTTCAATTAGGGATGGGAAGGACTTATAAAGAGATGCCATCCAAACTATGGGAGGACCACTTGCATCAGAATCACCTTGAGGGAATTACCATGAATGAGCACTCCTGGGCCCAACCTCATTACTACTGAGCCAGAAACCTTTGTGCTGGTGGTGGTAGT
>NW_006284839.1:1328526-1337983 GCF_000327345.1 Myotis davidii | reverse complement strand
CCCCCTCTTGTGCCCGCCTCTCTGGTTGTGATGACGACAGGGGAATAATCATCCCTGCAGTTAGCCAGACGCTGGGAGCTGGTGGGGAGGTGGGTGTTACATCATCATCTAAGCGGATGAGGAACAGACTCTCCGAGCTCTTGGGCCATGGAGTATATATTTTTAAATATATTTTTATTGGCAGAGAGGAAGAGAGAGGGAGAGATAGAAACATCAAAGATGAGAGAGGATCATTGATTGGCTGCCTCCTGCATGCCCCCACTGGGGATTGAGCCTGCAAACCAAGCATGTGCCCTTGACCTGGGACCTTTCATTCCACAGGCTGAGGCTCTATCCACTGAGACAAACTGGCTAGGGCTATAATCTTTAATCTTGTGATTAGATTTTTAAAACCTACTTCTTTTAAAAGTTTTATTATTAATTTAGCTTGTCACTATTCTTCTTGATTCTTGTGGTTTTAATTTGTTTCATTTTTCAAGTTTATTTATGTTAAGTTTACTTAAGTTTTAAGTTTTTTTCAAAGTTCATTCTTAAATTTTTTTTACTTAGCTTTTTCAGTGTTAACTTGTTTTCCCCTTTAATAGTCAATATGTCATAATTTTCTTCTTTTGATTTTTAGATTTCTGGTTTTATTACTTTTGCCTGTGTTTTGTTTTCTATCTAAATATCTGAATTGATTTGTATTCACTGCTCTTTATCTATTTGCTTTAATGTGGTAGTATGGCCACACGTGTGATGCCAAGGTATCCTGGCATCTGTTACCTAATGTGCTTCTCTGATTAGGGGTACATTGATTGGAGTTTGAAGGCTGAGAGAAGGGGAGGAGTCTGTAGTTTCTTTAGTGGGTAAAAGGAACTGGAACAAAAGGATGAATATGGTGCATTTTCTTGAAGGATCCCTTGTACTCAAAGTTCTGGGAGGGGGAAAAATTCAGATCCTTGGAGAGAAATTATCATTATGAAAAGTGCTGTCAACTTTAAAAAATTCATCCCA
This sequence comes from Myotis davidii, assembly GCF_000327345.1. NCBI lineage: Eukaryota > Metazoa > Chordata > Mammalia > Chiroptera > Vespertilionidae > Myotis > Myotis davidii. The sequence continues at coordinate 1,336,990 of NW_006284839.1, read as the reverse complement.
AGCTTCAAAAATTGATAGACTCAGTGTAGCAACATCTCCATTGTAAACCAGTGAGAAGTGTCCAGATGATATTTGTGTCAAATTTGTTAACCCAAAGGCTTCTGCCTTCTCTTTCCCCTTTTTAATACCCCCTTTAAAATTAAAAAGGCCCTCTCTCATTCAGGCTTGCCTTTGACAATCCCTTCAGTTTCCTCCTGACTTGCTAATTTCCTGTCTTTCCATAACAATTGTCCCATGAAGCATCAGTTTCTCCTCCTGGGCCCAGCACAGGGACAAAAGTATGGGTCTTAAAACACTGAGCTTTCATTCCTTCTCTCTTTTTCTCTGCCATCGAGGTGCATGCGTTTGATTCTCCTTCACTATGTCTTCCCACAAGACTTTCAGAATCAAGAGGTTCCTGGCCAAGAAACAAAATCAGAATAGGCTCATTCCCCAGTGGTTTCAGATGAAAACTGGTAATGAAATCAGGTACAGCTCGAAGGGGAGACATTGGAGAAGAGCCAAACTGGGTCTATGAGGAATCCCACATGAGAGATGGCTCGCATATTTGTGCAGTATCCAGGTTGCCTGCATCTTTAAATGATTGAAAAGATCACTACTGTCTGGACAGTTGGGCATTTTAATTGGGAAATTATTGGACTCATGCTTTTGCTCTGTTGATTTTCTGTCAGCAGTAGTAGGTTGGTTCAGTAATAAATGTGTGAGACCTTTAAGAAAAACAACATTGAACTTTCCTTCTGTAATATGTCATCCTCAGTGTGGCAAGGAATTGTGTTTTTCCCATGTGTTTCTCAGCCATAGCACAGTACTGATGCACTATAGGTGTTCAATGAATGTTAAATGAACAAGAGAACGAATGAATGGGTGCATGGATGAATGCATGCATGTAAGGATAGATGACCAGCATTTAATATCACCCTTGACTTCTTGACTGCCAAATGTAATGACCTATTCTCAGTTCTCATTATTGCAAACCTTTCTACAACATAACCTTCTCAACTTTCTCCCCTGCCTCTTATCTCTTTCTTAAATATATTTTCTCCTTTGGCTTTCAAAATAAAATGCTATTCTGCATAACCACAACCCCACCAAATATTTAATTCTACATCCTTTACTGGTTCTTATTTCTTCTCCTGGCTTTAACTGTGAACATCCCAAGGCTCAGACACTGAACTCATTCTTGCCTGGTTCTAACTGAATAGTTGTCACAGCTTCAACCCTCACCACCATGCTGATAACCCCCAAATCTATATCTCTAGCCCTGACCTATCACCTGAGCTCTGGCCTGTTATCTCTGTCTGCTTACTGTTGGAGACTTCTGCTTGGATTTCCCACTACCATGTATCCCAAACCAACTTCTTCAGATTACATTTTCTCTCTGGGGAAATGTATGTGTGTATGTGGGGGGTATATTTTACTTGTTTTGGTACCACGGCAAACAGTAAAATAATAATAAAATAATAATAATAATAATAATAATAACAACCATATTCTTATTACCTATTACCCGTCAGGTTATTTAATCCTCATAACAACCCTGTAAGGTCAGACTTATCTGCCTTTTTATAGGTAAAGAAACAGGCTCAGAGAAGTTAATCTGTCCCAAATTACAAAGCTAGTTATGTGAGATTCAAATTCAAGATTGAATCCCAAATCTCAAGTTCCTTTTGCTATGTCACACAACTATAACATTTTAAAATTAATAGCTAAATTCCTTGAAAGGTGGGAACATCAATCATTTCCATGAGTCCTTGGATTTTGGCATGACCTACACATCCCTCCATTCACAATGTTTGCCAAATAACAGATGGTGATTAAACATAGAGGGCAGACCTGGGTTCAGTCTCAGTGCCTTTGGACTTAGGCAGACCTGGGTTCAATCTCAGTGCCATTATTTACATGAGAGGGCAGGGTAGTTAGCCTTTGTATGGCTCAGTTTACTCATCTGTGAAATGAGGACACTCACACCTATCTTTCAGGAGTATTGGGGAGAATAAATGAAAGAATATACATCTAGAATCAACTGGAATCTCCATCAAGTGATGAATAGATAAACAAAATGTTATATCCTATGTAATAAAAGCCTAATAAGCTAAGTGTCCGGTTGTCTGGTCGTCCGTTCAACCAATCAAAGTGTAATATGCTAATGATATGCTAAGACCGCTCAACCACTCACTATGATGTGCAGTGACCACCAGGGGGCAGATGCTCCAACCAGTAGCTTGCTGCTGGAGTCCGGCTGATCGGAACTGAGCAAGACGGGCTGGACATGCCCTGGAGCCCTCCCACATTCCCTCCCCAGCTGGCCAACTTCCCATGTCCCTCCCTGGTTCCGATGGTGCACTGTTGCAGTCCCTCGGCCTGGCCTGTGCCCTCTTTCAATCTGGGACCCCTTGGGGGATGTCAGAGAGTTGGTTTCAGCCTGATCCTGCAGGCCAGGCTGAGGGACCCCACTGGTGCACAAATTCCTGCACTGTGCCTCTAGTATTCACATAATGGAAAACAGTTGACCCTTGATAGGGGGCTAGGGGTGTGGACACTCACAAGGTTGAAAATTTTCATATATCTCCTAGGACCTAGCTGGCTCTCTGCATACTCAAGATTCCCAAACACTGACTGAAAATACCATTTGGCAACTAAAAGCAATGGTGTTCTGATGCACTCTACAACATGGATGAACCTTGAAATCATTATGCTAAGTGAAAGAGAAAAGACCACATGTTGTATGATTCCATGTATATGAAATATCCAGAATAGGAATATCTGTAGACACAGAAAGTTGATTAGTGGTTGCCTGGGGCTGGAGGTGGGGTGGGAGAAGTAATGGTGTGAGGGGAATTACAGTGACTGCTAATAGGTATAGTGTTTCTTTTTGGAGTGAGAATATTCTAAAACTGATCGTGCACACTCTGTGGATACATTTAAAAAACCCATTAAATCAAACACTTTAAATGGGTAAATTATTTGGTATGTGAATGGTAGCTCATCAAAGATGTTTTTGGTTTTTTTCCTGCAAAAAGCTTTATTGTTTCATTTGGTCCAATGCATGGGAGAGGGCTTCAGCGTGGTTAAAAGAATGGCTAGTAGTTTCGGGGTGAGGATCAGGTAAAAGCCTGACACCAGGGGATGCAGAGGGGGGCCCTCAAAGGCCTCTGGGCTCCAAAGGCTCCTAGTTGTGCTTGAGGGTGAGCCTTCCTAAGAGATACTCGCCCAGCCCAGCCTCAGGCCGGCCAGCCTGTGAATGTTAGTCAGGTCATCTTCTTGATGAGCTTCACCTCCTCGCCCAGGAAGTGGTTCTCCCGGAACTCACAGAGCTGAGGGGCTGCGCGGGTAGAACCAGGGCCTGCAGCTCCCACAGGCCTGGTTCAGGTTCCTCTCCAAGGCTCAGGTGCCTTCCCTGGCGGCTTCCATGGCGTCCTGAGTTTCACCCACTCATCTTGGGGAGGCTCAGCACGTCCTGGAGAGAACGCGGCCACCGCGCTGGTTTTGCAACTTTAAGAGCTGCTCAGCGCCCTCGCGCTTCTTGTTCACCAACTCTCAGAAGAAATGGCCCGTGCCCTGGAGAGCCACATCATCGTGTTCAGAGAGGTAGGTGGGGGCCTGCAGATGCAGGCCAGGCGGTTGACGGCAGCCTCCCACTGGGTGGAATAATTCTGACGGGTTTGGGAGCTCATGGTTGTTCGGTAAGAAGGAGTTACGGTAGGAAAACACCCGGTGTGTTGGCTGGTCCCGCAGGTGGCTCTGAAGGTGGTGAGGGGATGAGACGCTGGAAGGTGGTCGGAGGCTGGAAGGAGGGGCGTCCCGGGGTCTGTTCTGTCCAAACACTGTTGAAGCAAGAGACAGATCCGGGACGCCGAGGGCACTGCCCAGATTTTTTTTTTAAATGTATGTCAAAGGTTTAGCACATAATTGGTACTCAGTAACTTCTCACTGTTCTGACTTTTTCCTCTTTGCCTGGTTTGACTCCAGCAATTGATTGTGAACATTTGCTCCTACTTGCAATGCCCTGGCTTTTCATTAACTTAAGTACAGGCTCTCTTTTCGCCCTGGTTAAACACCTGGTGGACTGACTTTGTCTCCTTTACAGGCACTTTAGGATTCGGGGGCAGTCTGCCTGCTGTTCCTTATTGCTGTTCTGTGGTGGCCTGGGCTCTCCTGAATGTGCCCTCCTTCAAAATCACCTTCCTGGTCTACCTTTCAGAACTTCCCCCTCTCCTTAATCAGCAAACACTTGATAGGTAACAACCTTATACAGAGCACCACTAGGCATTGTGGGTGGTGCAAAGGGCTCTTTGACTGTGGTTGGGGAAGTAGCACACATATAAAAACACAACTGTGATGACAACACATGCCTGTTAAGTATCAGCTGTGTAGTTCTCACATAGGTGCTATGGAAGTTTAAAGAAGTGGGAGATCATTGGTCAGGGAAGTCTTCAAAAAGCAGTTGGTTTTTAACTGGGTAAGCTTCATATTGGTAGAGAGGATGGGGTGTCTGTGTGTGAGCAAAGGCATAGATATGTGTCTTTCTTCTTCCCTTTCTCTTCCTGCCCAATACATTTATCAGGCACACATGATAATGCTAGACCCTGGGGTTATGAAAATAAAAAAAGGGTAAGATTGAGTCCTGCCCCTGGGAGCTTAGTGGTGTGGAGAAGCTGGACACACAAAGAAATGACAAGAAATCCATGAATATAGAAGAGCAAATAAGACAGTTTTCTGAGTTTGTGAAGACATCACAGAAGAACTGACGTTTGGACGTTTAGAGTAAAGAGGTGAGGAAGCAGGTGATGTTTCAGGTCAGGCAGAGGTGAGGAAGCAGGGTACCGCAAAAGCAAAGGCCAGGGTCATGCAGGCTGGGATCAAAGGCTGGGAGCTGAGGCTGTTAAGGTGTGTTGGGGCTTCATTGTGAAGGCTTTGTGTTTTGCGTTAAGGCAATCACAGGGTGGACCACCCTTTCCACTTGTCTTAGGCAAACCCATCTAATCTCAGTTCTATCTTTCTGCTGTCTCTTGAACATTAGCCTTGTTCCAATACTTTCTGAAGCATGGGCGCTTTCTTACTTTCATTAAACGCTGAATGCTGTCAAGCCATCGTCTCTTGAAGCCATGCCATATGGGTCCTCAGGGAAGGCCTTCCTGATCTTTTCCACGTCTTAATGGAGGGCAGGGAGGGAAGCTTGATAGTAACCGCTGGCAGAGAGCACCAAATTCAGAATCAAAATCATGTTGATCCCGCAGATTTTTACCTGTGGGCAAATGCAACATGTCTGTTACATGCCTTTCCAGATTTTGTTTTGATTAAAGCATTTTAAAATGTAGGCCCAAACCACCCAACAAATAAATCTTTATAATATTCCACAATGAAATTAATACACTCTTTATGAAAATTTTCTTTCTATATCCTGAAAGATTTAAGATATCTTTCTAAAAAAGTCAATCTCTTTGTAGATAACTGAGGATTAGTAGAAATGTATATAACACACTCAAATGTACTTGAGAAGTATTTTTAAACGGAGCACTGTACAGATATTATTTCTACTACCTACAAAGCAAAAATGAGATTGTAGTTTCCAAACAAAATAAAAGGGTGTTTGTTGACTGAATTCATACTCATTTATCATGTTTTCCTGTATGTATTAATATCTTTAACTGGCCAGTCAATCATACAAAAATTAAATCCTCGGTAAATCTTATCAGTACCACAAAAATAATGGCATTTCTGTTTACAAGGTGTTCAGAGCCTTTGATAATGACGGCAGACAGTCAATAAACACTGAGACATTTACATGGTCAGTAGGAGCCTAACTAAACTATCTAATCTTTCAAAAGACAGTCAACACAATGAACTCTAAACCTAATCCTCTCAAATACTGGAGAGACAGTTTAGTGCTTTAAATACTACTCAACCCCAAACCCCACACTAAAAAGAACCATTAAGGCTTTCTCTTAAACTCACAGAAGAGGGACATTCTGATTTCAGTTCCATTTTCTGATCGCAAATCTTTAGTTTATAATCTAAGTTCAACATCTGTGATTTGTGAACGGTGACATGTATTTTAAGTATTGTAGGACTTGACTAAAATGGGAAAGAGGAGTGGTATTTGACACTTATTTTAAACCTTTAAAATGCCCTCTTTTTTTTTTTTTTAGATTTTAAGAAAGTAAAACACATTGCTTGCTGGTTTTGTTTGCTATCACCAAGTAAACTCACATTAACTCAGAACTCCTGGATAGTTGGTGCTATATTTATTGTTGCTGTCTTTTTTAAAAGATGCTGAAAGAAAAAAAAAATTCTATTAATTACCCATTTTCTCTTTCCTAGGCCTGTGTAACCCAATGAAGATAAAGATTTGAAAATTCTAAAATCCTGACAAGAGGTTTGCATACGGAAAGTTGAGAATTTCTGACTATTCAGTCATCAATTTGGATACTAAAAGAAACTTTGAATTTCAGTGCCAGAGAGAGAAGGAGAAAGAATTTCAGCATGACTTGTATAAATACCCTTCCGAATAGAAAGAGAAAGAGCAACATCAATTGGTTGCCTCCCGCACCCCACCTACTGGGGATGGAGCCCACAACCTGCGTATGTGCCCTGATCAGGAATTGAACCAGTGACTTCTTGGTCAATGCTCAACCACTGAGCCAACCCGCTGGGCTTGACGATGTTTTTGTGTTGTTAGTCGATCATATGATGATACTTGGGAGTGCATTTTTTAGTTACCGGCTGGAAAAAGTGAGCCCTGACATTCCACTCAGAAAGCGGTTTTCCTGAGGTGTTTTCTATAATTGTGCACTACATTTTTTCTTTTCTTGTACACCATTCTGCCTGTTCCTGTTTAAAGAGTCTGGTCAGAGAGGTTCTGATTTATTGCTCCATTCCACACCTGGGACAAGAGCGGGACTCTAGAAAGAGTACTGTTGCTGCTGGTGGAACAGCTTTGATGAGCCACTTGCAAAACAGATGCGGCCTTGCCTTGGAAATTGTCTAACACAATAGAGTGCCTGAGGCCTGATGTTCAATGCTCTTCAGGCTGTAGAAACGAGAGATTGTTTGGCTGACCTGGCATTCTGCCATGTCCGAGAGCCCACTGGAATCTCGACTTTGTTATTTGCAGGAAATGGCTGGAAGTCTATGAAAATCTGGAATCCAGGAACAGGATTGAATCATGCCACGTTATGAGGTCACTCGCTCTCTGTATCAGGTCGGTGACTGAGAGGGAGGAGGCTGGGTGAGTGGGGGAACTCACATGGGCAAGCCCCTAATTCTAGCATCTTTGGTCATCAACAAGGCTTAGTTTTAAGAATTTCAGGCTTTTTTGTTAGTGGACATACAAATACTCTGTGAACTTGTGGATGAAAAAAAGGGGGGAGATTTCTATGGAAAATAATCTCACAGGGGGATCTATCTGATCATAAATTCCTAACTGGGCATGTCATGGTAGGTAGTCAGGCCCCAGGAATATAACTTCTTTACTAAAAGGCTTATCTTTGCCTTAAACAAGCCCTGTCCATTGTTTTTGTGACTCTGGCTTAATACACCTTCGAACTGCTCTGCTTTCAAACCTCTCATTCTAAAGCAGGCACGAGAATACATATTATTAATTATCCTGCAATCCAATCATTGTCTTGCTTTCTTTCACCTTCATGTAATCTTTCTTAGGTTCCCTTTCTAATTTCAAATGCATAAAAGAAACTAAAAACTGTTGTTTTTGGAAGCACTTATCTCAGTCTGTTGAGATCTTGCTTCCAGGTGTATCCTCTGTTTGGCTCAAATACATTTTTGTAAAAATTCTCCACAGTTTGGACATTCTTATGTCGACAAGCTCCAACAATCCTTTGACTCCATTAGAACCTAAAATCCATTGAGTCAAGTATATTTTCATTGCCCCTCATCCTTTCATGTCCTCACTTCCTTCCTAACGCAGTTTAAATCTGTGGTCAAACGTTTTAATAACGCCATTGAATATACTCATACCTCCCTTGTGCCTAACCTTTGTTAAATTCAACTTTCTCCTACTTCAGTCACATGGTTGAACTAAGCTGCAAAAAAAAAAAAAAAACAAGCATACTACCAAGCTGACTGGTCTCCTTTTACATTTCTGATTACTCAATTAGAGGAACCTTCAAGCTGCCCAGCAATCATACTATATTTCCCTAGGCCTTGCATTTGTTCACTCTACTGGAAGACTTCGCTTCCTATATACTGAGAAAATGGAAGCCATCAGAAGAAAACTTGCACAAGCTCCCACAACCACATCTACCCACCTACCAGCATCTGGGCTCATACTCTGCCTTCCCTCCTGTTCTTCTAGGTGAACTCTCCACACTCTTTACAAAGGCCAACATCTCCACCTCCCAATCAGTCAAGTGCAGTGCTGCAGGTAATCCTTGTCTCTCTACTACATCATGAATTTCCCCCTCTCATTCCCAGTACCATATAAGCATCCTTTCATCATAAAAAAATA
>NW_006284839.1:1307305-1328507 GCF_000327345.1 Myotis davidii | reverse complement strand
AGGAAGGGAGAGGGATAGAGAGTTAGAAACATCGATGAGAAAGAAACATTGATCAGCTGACTCCTGCACACCCCCTACCGGAGATGTGCCCGCAACCAAGGTACATGCCCTTGACCGGAATTGAACCTGGGACCTTTCAGTCGGCAGGCCAACGCTTTATCCACTGAGCCAAACCGGCTAGGGCTCATTTCTTCTTCTTTAACTACCACTATCCACTGCAACTACTCTTACAAGGCAACCGCAGCAAATCCAGTGGTAGATTTTCAGTCCTCATCTTACTTGACCTATCAGTAGCATTTGGAACAATCACTCTCTTCTCATATAAATATTTCCCTTACCTGGTTTCCATGAACTCCTGATTTTTCACCTGCCTCATTGCTTCTCATTCTTCTTGCTTGGTTCTTTTAGTTTCCTTGAGCTCTCTATGTTGGAGTGCTCTAGGATTCATTCAGTCCTAGGATCTCTTCGCTTTTCCATTTATACTTACTACCTCAATCTCACCCAGTCTCAGGGCTGAAATGTTATATATTACTTCTAAATTTTTATTTCCAGTCTGTGCCAGTTCCCTGTGCTCCAGACCATACATCCAACTTCTAATGTAATGTCTCCACTTGGATATCTAAACAAATATTTGAGAATCTGATAACCCACCTTCATCCAGAGAAATTCCCATAATGTTGCCCTTCTCAGTTGGTGGCAGCTTCATTCTTCCAATTGCTTAAACAAAGAAAGAAAAAAACAAACAAACAAATCTTGGCATCCCCCTAACTCTTTAACACCTCACATTCTAATTCATTAACAAATCTTTCAAAATATATTAAAAATATGACCACTTATTATCATCTCCATTATTACCACCCTGATCCAAACTACCTTGTAGCTGATCCCACTTCTGCTATATCTGGTAAATATCAAAGCTGTGATTCAAACCCAGTTATTCCATTTTGTTGGGGCTCTGCTGTCTCTCTGCCTCTTTACCTTGGTGGCTGCAAATGTAGGAACCTCCCCTATATCCTTTCCCATTCTTTCCATTCCTCCTTAGTAATGGAATCTTACTACATTCAAAATGACACTGTGACCAAATAAAGACTATCCCTCTCAGCTTCATGTACAGATAGGTTGGCCATGTGACTAAGTCCTGACCAATGAGATAAAGTCAGATGTTGCTTGGTGGAACTTCCAGAATAATTACCAAAGTAAGGGAAATACACAGCTAGTCCACACCCTTTTTGCTTTTCCTCCACCCTTCTTTCTGCTGCCTGAATTGAGGACTTGGTGGTTGGAGCTCCAGCAGTGTTTTTGTACCTGGAGATGACCTTGAGTATGTATGGAAGCCACTTGCTAAAAAGCAGACATGTAGGAGCAGTCTCGGTGCCTCGTGACTTTATGGAGTTGCCACATCAGCCCTAGACTGTGCTGGTCCATATCTGGACTCTTTCACATGGACAAACAAAGGCCACTGTAGTCTCTTCTCTGTGACTTAAAGCTTAACATAATTCCTGTTAATTTACCTTGCTATATATTTCTTCTGGATCTTTTACAGAAACTACAACAATTTTGACATTACAAAATCTAGGATAAGAAGACGATAATAAGATTGTCTATTGTGTCAGAATTTTATGTAATGTTTATGACTTATAAAAGAAAACAACTTATAGTCTTGATCTTTCCTGTTATTGAGATATCTTAAATCTCCAAATCACAAATCTACCTCAAGGCTATGACTTGTAGGCCTATTTAAGCAGAGAAGCCCTTGAATCTTACAAATGTGGAAAGTTGGTTGGGAGGTGGTTCTGTGTAGAGTCCCTCTTGGAATTCAGGCCATAGGATCCAGATATCATTTATCTCTAAGATGAATTTTGATTGATAGAGCATGTCTTTCAAGTGCTGTCTTTCACTAGTGTCTGGACAAGTTATTATTATGTTTATTTGTAGAACAGATACCAAAAATAGCTATTCCATTGGGCTATTTGAGATGATAAAATGAGAGAATATATGTGAAAGGGCCTCGTTCATAGTAGTCACTCAATAAATATTTGTTCGTTCGTCTTGATAATATTATACATTTTATAAATGCTTTCGAATTTTAAAAACGTTTTCACATTCTATGCAGTTACTGTCAAAATACCAAGCACCAATGGACACCTCATCCAAGAGCTTTTGGATGGTTGTATTTTAATTACTTTAGGATATGACCAACTTTTGTGGAGTTGAGTTAGTTGGCTACACTATTCCCCTGCAACATTTCCTTTGCACTTGTTGATTTCCATGGCTACATGATAATTGCTTCCTGAGAAACAAAGGAACACATGTGTTTAGAAGTAAAAAGGAAGCATACAGATCACCTATTGAACCGTAACCCTGTAAAACCTGATATAAATGGAAACTTTTCTTTTTATCATAGTGTGTTTGAAGTGAAGGAATTCACATTACTCATTCGCTCAGTTTTGAGTCTATGATAGATGTCCTTGTAAGGGGACAGATTGTGTCAGGCCTTGTGAACCAAATATACCCCGAAATGTTTTGTGAGATAGAGTGTTTTTACAACATCAAAATTTCTGAGTGGTGGCCAATCTAGAAAACTGATTGTAGGTAATGGGAAATTTGAAGGCAAAGAATGAGTGGAGGAAGAAATAAGTCACCATTCTAAAACACACTGGCTCCTTTTTACTATACTGATTAATTGATAATTTTAGCAAACATTTATTGAGGAGGTCTATATATGACATCTTGTACTAAGTGCTCTGAAAACTCTGAAGGTGAATCAGGGCCAGAGGTGGTTTTCAAAGCATTCATAGTTTAATGTTGGAAATAAAATATATATGTCCTCTACCTAAATTATGTCCTATGTGAAGCACAATTCAGGACCTAAGGTGGCTTTGAGGAGGGAGATCTCTATGTTGAGACATTTTAAAAAATACATAGAAATTAGTTTACCAGGTAGACAAAAAGAACAGCACCTACAAAGGCCCAGAGGTAACCAGGCTCAGAGTTAATGGATCAGAGATAGGCAGAGATTAATCTGGAGAATAAGAGCAGAGTAAGAATGTCTATGTTGGGGATATCATTGTTAGTATGTGGGTGTTTGGTATAGAGACAGGCTTAAAGTGGGAAGGAAATGCTATGGACTGAATGTTGGAGGACCCTCAAACCTAATCCCCAGTGTGATTGTATTTGGTGGTGGGGCCTTTGGGAGGTGATTAGGTCCCAAGGTTGGAACCCTCATGAATGAAATTAGCGTCCTTATAAAAAGACACCCCAGAAAGCTCCCTTGCCCCTTCTACCATGTGAGGACACAGTGAGAAGATGGCCATTACTAGACCAGGGTGCAGACCCTCACCAGACAATGAATCTGCTGATGTTTTGGTCTTGGACTTCCCATCCTGTGAGAAATAAATGTTCGCTGTTAAGCACCCAGTGTATGGCAATCTATAAGAGCAGCACAGACTAAGAGAAGAAAGTTAATGAATTCAGTTTTGGATATGTTGAATGTCAGTGGGACAGGATATTCTGGTGGAATGTTATTGTAGATTGTTAGAAATAAAGTTTGGAGCTTAGGAGAGAAATGCAATTAAAGATCTAGATTTGGGACCCATCAATACACAGTGGAGGATGAACTCATAAGAGTCTAGCACAAGAAGAAAAAATTGAGGACAGGTTCCTGGGAAACAACTACATTAAAGGGACAGATTAGAAAAGAAATCTGGGAAGGAGGTTGAGAAGAAAAAGTCAGGGAGATCTAATGAAAAACCACAAGAAAACTTTAGCTTCCTGCTTCCCCCACAGTAGAGTCCTTCTTTAATGATGGTTGGAGAATGTCAAAGCAGAAAAAAAAAAACATACCCACTAAAGGTGCATTTAATCAGATCCTTTTTTTTTCTTTTGAGGTTCTTTCTAGGGATTTGACATTCTTTTTCTAATATTAATTCTCTTCTTCTCACCCGAAAATGAACTCCAGGAGCCTAGAGCCTGGAGAATGGAAGGTTCTAGGACTCATGAAAAAGCAATGGTCCTGCGTTATGAAGCTCCATTGAGCCAGGAAGGCAGTATCACACAGTAGTTATGAGCTCTAGCAGTAGACTGATCTGCATTCAAAGCTTGGCCCTCAAGTCTAGAGGTGAACCCTCCCAGCAGGTGTGTACCGTCCTGGGTGTGGACTGCAGGTACCTCATTCCCAGATCCCACCCACTCTCAGTCCAGTTGGGATAAAGGAGAAATTTCTCCACTGACTTGTGGACTTTTCAAGGGCTTGGTACATATGAAGCTCTTACATATATCGATTTCTTTTAAAAGATGAATGAGTAAATTAACAAAAAGTAAAAATCAGTACATAGGAAATGACTTTATAATAAGTATATGAGCACTATAGTCCCATACATTTTTATGGGTCACTGACATTTTCAAAACTCTGACCATTGAGCATGAGAGACACATCTATATGTGTCCATTTGAAAAGAAACAGAAGAATAATCTTACCATAACAAAATTATAAAGCAGTTGATTTTTTAGAATATTATTCTCAGTGGTTCATAACCTTATTCCTTATTAAACAAGGATATAAATGAATCTATAGTGCTTTTTATTTCTTGGCACTGTTCTAAAGACCTTCGCATTTAATTAGTTTAATATTCCCAACAAATCTATGAGATAGAAGCTTGTCTATTATGTAGATTAGAAAACTCCAGGCACAGAAAAGTGGCCAGGGTCACATAGCTAATAAGTAGCTAATAAGTTGGACCTAGGCAGTTCAACTCCAGGGTCTGCATGCAACTGCTAGATTACTCAGAAGGACACTTTAGCTTTGGTACCTGACTGTTTATCTGGGACCACTATTGTTTATCACTAGTACAGAAGGAAAGCTACATTGGACATGCAAAGTGAGGCTTTCTCACCAGGGCTTCGGTTGGCACAGGGACTGAAGGGGTAGGGTAGGGTGCCGGTAGGTGATGAGAGATATATTTGCGTTAAATCAAGACAACAAGCATGATAATTATTTATATTAACTGCAATCATAATCACACAGTGATCTTATTTCACAATTTACCTCCTTCAGTACCATTGGCAGGTGACTTCAGCCCCTTGTGACAAACCCTGATTCACAAGCTAAGAGAGAGAAAGGCTCAGCGCTTGTGGACAGGACAGGACCCAAAGTGTGTGTGGTAGGGAGTCTCCAGGGAACACACTGACCCTGCTTTCCTCTGAGATCCTGAAGAAGCGTTTTCTGAGGGGCCCTTGTGTGAAGGGCCTAATCTTTTAGTTGGTCTCCAGGAGCCCACACTGATGGTCCCTTCCTTATCTGAGGGGTAACTGAGGGAAATCTCGGAAGGAGTTGGGCGGACGAGGCTCCAAACCATCAAGTAGAAACATTTCTGCTGCCTTGTTGGGAATTGACTACAAAATGAATATTTGGAATCACTCTAATGAATGTATCCAACATATACTACAGCACATACCTTTTAAGAAAACAATTGGGAACAAAATATTTTTTAATATTTTGCTCAGTAATGAGGACATTTTACAACTTCTTAAATATATTTAATATCACTTACAGAAGAAAAATACATAAAAATAAATCAGATTCGGCTTTGTCTTGTGATTAATGTCTTTTTTAACCGAACAGGAAAATACTCATTAACAAAAGTTTTGAGAACAATAAACTAACTGGGGGCTATTAATATGAAAATATTGTCAATTGTTCCTCCTGGGGAAATCTCCCTGGACAGCCCTCTTCCTGAAAAATGACTCAGCAAAAGCTCCCAAGAAGAGCTCTATGTGTTTAATACAATTGTTCAGGCCAGTGCTTATTTCTTATCTATAAAGTCCTCTTTGATTGATGATTCATGTTTCTTTTCAATTATGGGCTCTGAATGCAAACTATTTCTTAATGTAAACAAATGGCTTGGGTATTTAAAGCAAAACATTTCTGTTTGTTTAGTACTATTTCCTATTTGATGCCTGAAACCATATTTTGGAGGGAATTGTTTGGTTTCAAAAGAGGCAAAAGAGAATGATTGTTTAGAAGAATGTGTGCCAAGGAGGGGTGCACTTGCTGTGGGCAGCCTGCCAGACATGTGTGGACTCAAATGGGGCACCGGCAGCCTATCCTTTCATAGCATGGCCCCCAAAAGTTAGTGTCCTGCATTCTGACGGTAAAGATCCTGGCTTTCCTGTGAGAGTAAAGGATATCTTTGGCTTCTTGATAAGAGGCCTTGTAGCATATCTTGAAATTCTCAGTTCTGCTGAAGAGATCTGAACTAGATGAACAGAGGATAAATTACACATAGAACAGCTGCCAAACATTCTAGAAAAAAAAAAAGCAAGATATTAAGTGATTTCTAATGACATTTTACAATTGCCAATATAAAAGATAAAATGAAAACCTAGAAGACCATGAGCCACTTTCAATAAAATATGAGGCCAAAGCTGACCACTAGGTAGCACCATAATCTAGCTCTCTGACAATAGGGTTGACTTGATTCTGTATCAGCCAGGATGAAAATGTTTAAGATTTACACCTGGGAAAAGACCAACAAGGGCGCCCTAAAATTTTTCAGTCAAAGAACCCTGATATAACAAACAAAAGAGGTATAAGATTCAAGTACTCACTTGGTGAAGGTATTTCTCCTATAGCAATTATGTTGGAGAACTCAGAAAAACAGACAATGTAGGTGGTTGGAGAGATTTTACCCTGTCTTCTCTTTTTTTTAAAAAAAATATATTTTATTGATTTTTTACAGAGAGGAAGGGAGAGAGATAGTCAGAAACATCGATGAGAGAGAGACATCGATCAGCTGCCTCCTGCACATCTCCCACTGGGGATGTGCCCGCAACCCAGGTACATGCCCTTGACCGGAATCGAACCTGGGACCTTTCAGTTTGCAGGCCGACGCTCTATCCACTGAGCCAAACCAGTTTCGGCTACCCTGTCTTCTCTTAATGAAACCACAGATTTGCACAAAGATAAAAGAAATAATCATAAAACAACTAGTCCAGAATTTTCTTGACGAATTGGGAATGTGCCAATTTAATTAAGCGTCAACAGCACTGATATGTTTCGGAGGATCATTATTGTTTCCATCGTTCCTATGTAAGTCTTTCATTCACTCAGCAGTCATTCGTATACACCCACCGTGCGCCTAACGTTATGCTGGATGCTTTGGGTCTAGAGAGGCATAAGGCAGATTTGTTGCTCATTGTCCAGGGAGGTAGATAAATGTATAACAGAAACAATAATTTCAAGGGATAGATCTTCGCTACAGATGTGTTCAGAAGAGTTATGGGAGAGAGAAGGAAATCACTCCCCACAAGGAGGTGGCATTTGAACATGGCCTTAAAAGAAGAGTATTTATAACAGCTAACTCTTACTTATGCTCTTCGTGTGCTGAACACTCTCCAGAGTGCTGTGCCTCATAAATGCTTAAAAGTCATGCAATCTTCACAACGACCATGTGAGGTGGGTGATGCTGTTATTATCCCCATGTTACAGATAAGAAGACAAGTTTGGGGAAGGCATTGTATAGGGTTCAGAGATGTACAGAACCACAGCCTGTTCTGGGGAATAGTAGCTCAGGTAACAGTAATGATATTATGATATTCACAAAAACACCATATCCTCGATAACTTTATAAACAGAAAAATGTGATGAGTTATATCAGAAATTTAGAACAGATTTTTATAAACCATTTTCTTGATCCCTTAAAACTTTTCTTAATCACTCAAAGAACAGTAAGAATATAGTTTATTTGAGGAAACACAGATCCATTGAAAGACCAAAATGCTTTCTACAATAAAATATTACATCCTAAATTTTGAAGGTGGTAAGACAAAAATATAGAATGGCCCTGTTGGATCACAATTTTGAATAACATAGATATTTTTTAAAAACTAACTTTCAAATAACAAACCATATTGTTGTGAGTCTCCTGAAAATAATAATGCTATAGTTTTAAGATTTAACTGAATGTCCATGTCTAATGTTGAAATAATACTACTAATATAACTAAAACAACTTTTAACTATTTTATTTTAGATAGCCTTTGCAAGTCAAACTCTGTGATATCATGATTAAATATTGATTGGTTGTCCGTTACTTACAAAGCACTGCACTGCTGTGTCAAGATTATTTATTGAACAAATATTTATTGAGCACTTAACTTGTGCCAGCCATTGTGCTAGTAGCTGTGGGTATAGTGACAGTAGCAGCAAAACAACAGTAAGGGCCCAATCTCTGCTACCTCTGCATCTCCACACTTGTCTCCAGCGGCAACCCTTGTTCACCACCCCAGTGAACACACTCACTTCCCTGGCCATGACCTCTTTCTACATTAAGGGGCCCTGTTCCCACCTGCTTTGCATATGAATCAGCCATGGGTGCCCTCACCATCCTAGAATTTCCAAATATTATCCATTCTTCAATTCTCAGTCCCAATGCTCTTCCTACACCGATATTTTGTTCTCTTCTGAGCCTTTCTTAAAATTTTTAAAAACTGTATTAACCATTTTTAAGTGTGCAGTTCAGTAGTGTTAAGTATATTTACATTGTTGTGAAGTAAACCTCCAGAACTTTTTCATCTTGCAAATTAAAACTCTATACCCCGGGCAGGTGGAAGAGGTATGTATTAGGGGGGATAAATAGTGATGGAAGGAGACTTGACTTGGGGTGGTGAGCACAGATGATGTACTGTAGGTTTGTACACCTGAGACCTATAAGATTTTATTAGTCAAGGTCCCAATAGATTCAAGAATAAAAGAAAAGACCCTATAAAACTCTATACCCATTAAACAACGCCCTGTTCCGCTCTACCCCCAACCCCTGACAACCAACATTCTTTTTGTTTCCATGAATTTGACTCCTTTAGATACTTCATATAAGTGGAATCACACAGTGTGTGTGTGTGTGTGTGTGTGTGTTTGTGTGTGAGTGACTGACTTATTTCCCTTAATATATTGTCCTCAAGCTTCATCCATGTTGGAACATGAGACAGGATGTCCTTTCTTTTAAAGGCTGAATAATATTCCACTGCATGTTTGTGCTACATGTTGTTTACCCATTTATCTTTAAATACATAGTTGGGATGCCCTTCCTGGCATTTTTACTCCTTCTTTTCTAGTACTATTTTTTTTTTGCTCTCTTATATTAAAATTATTCAGGTATTTATTTTTCTGCTTTCTCATTTTTATGTTTCTTTTTTATCCATCCATCCATCCATCCAACAAGCATTTACTGTGTGTTCCCTATTTGCCAGGCACAGTTCTGGGCACTGGAGATACATCAGTGAACAAACCAGAAAAAATTTCCTGTCCTCATTAACCTTGCATCCTAAGAGGAGAGACAAATAATACACAAGGTAAATAAGTGAACAGTATGCTGAGGGGATAAGTATTAAGGGATAAAAATAGAGGAGTGGGGTGGGGATACAAAATTCCAGATCAGATTTTAAATATTGGATTTTATTTCCAGTGAAGGTGTCACTGAGGTGATGACTTTTTTTTTGAGTTGCCATTGTGGTACAATATTTTTAAAGTTTTTATTATTCGTTAGCTTCTGCATCTTTAAATATAATGTTTAGGTTTTACTTCATTTGAGGTGGTACTTTTGGTTAAAGTCCTGAAGGAAGTGATGGAATGAGAGCCAAGTGGATATCAGAACAAGAGCATTTCCAAAAGAGGGGTGAGCAAGAGGTGGAGCATGCCTGGCATGCTTTTTAGAAAATTTCTAAATATTTGATGTATTTTGGTGCTATCAGATATGGTATTGATTTTGGATTTCATTTCCTAATTGTTACTAATTTATAGACATATTTAATTTTTTTCATCTAGAGACCTTGCTAAATTCACTCATTAATTCTGTTTGTTGATCCAAAACTACTTTTTTCCTACTGACCTTTATATGTTTTATTTCTTTATCTTGCCTTATTGCATTGGCTAGGCCTTCCAGGTCAAATTCAAAAAGAGTTAGTGATGTTTTCCTGAGCTGAGGAGGCCAATGACATTTTTCAACTAGTGAGATGTCAGCATGGGTTTTTTTTTTTTTTTGGTTTTTTTTGTTGGGGGGCAGGGGACAGATTTCCTTTATTATATTAGAAAATTCTCCTATATTCCTAGGTTACTGATTTTTTTTTTAGTGACACATCAAAACATATAGAAATACGATAACTACCTATAAATGTGAGAGAATTACTCCCACAGGAAGGTATGAGGTAGTGGCAGGCAGGTGAAACTCAGACTATACCAGGGCTCTGACCATAGTGAACAACAGGTGGTAATTGTCAGGTTGGGCCACCTCCTGTTGGTACCCTCCTCTTACCTTCTGGCCACCCCTGCCTTGCTCCCAGGCTCTATGTTTCCTAGAGACCTCAAATAGCAGAGGGGGCCCCTGTGCCAGGAAAACACATGCACATGATGCTTCCACTAGTGGTTCCAGTACAGAGTGAGGAGGCTGGGATTCTAGTCTTGGTGAGGGAGGAAGGTGAAGGACTGACAGAGTTTTACTCGATTAATAAACTTAAAAAGGAAGCTGGGGAGTATCTGAAATCCTGCTCCCTGGCATATGTCATCAATTTGGCTCAAAGAAACTATAACAATTAAAAACACAGACGTTGGTTTATAATCTTAGGGTCTAAGATTCCTAGCAGACTAATAAGACATAGACTCAGCTATG
Source organism: Myotis davidii (assembly GCF_000327345.1). Classification (NCBI taxonomy): domain Eukaryota; kingdom Metazoa; phylum Chordata; class Mammalia; order Chiroptera; family Vespertilionidae; genus Myotis; species Myotis davidii. The sequence continues at coordinate 1,317,847 of NW_006284839.1, read as the reverse complement.
CAGAAGGAAAAAAGAGACCCAGAAAGGGGCCCCAGGAACAGGGCCTTATCAATACCGCACATAGCCTGATTCTGTGTCCCAAAGATCAGCTTAGGGCAGGAATTCCATTTGCATTTTGGGCTGGATAATAGCGGGGGATTGTGCTGTGCATTGTAGGTCATTCAGCAGCATCTCCCGCCTCTGCCCACTAGATGTCAGTACCACTCACCTCCTGTTGTAGCAATAAAAAATGTCCCCGGACGTTGCCCTGGGGTTGGGGAGGGACAAGAACCACTGGCCTAGGGCCACTTAACCATCTGACAGCCGTCAGGTTCGATCTAGGAAGTAGTCAATCATTTTTGAGCTGCAGCTGGGAGGAACAGAGGGAACATTCTCATCACACACACTATTCACTTTTATGGGCATCTTGGAATATGGCTGTTTAAAAAATTTTCCATTTCCTCCTTTTCTTTTCCTTATTTGGTGAATCTGTGGTCAGCATTACGGGATAGGGAAGGTTGTTTTTCTTAAATGTTACTTTCGGGAGGAGATCATCTCCTGTTGGTTCAATCTGTGTGGACTTCCGGCAGGAAATGGCACTCCAGGAAAGTTTTGAATAAAAGGAAGATGCTGGTTAGGCAGTGGAAACAGGAAGTTGTTGCCTGTGTCTTCTACTGTTTAGAAGAAAGTAAGAGGCAGAGAGAAAATTCACTTAACAGAAGTGGGAGGAGCAGGGAGCGAAGCATAGGAGTAGGGGAGGGGTGGGGAGAGCTGAGGAACAGATGAGGCTATCAGGCCAATACCTTGGAGAGCCTTGAATCTCCTGGTGGGACTACTGTCCCCGAAAAGGAGGAAGGGCTGCGTTGTAAGAACAGGGTCCTGGAAGAACAAGGAGTCAAAGCTATTGTGATCTGCTTATTATTCTACTTTGTAGTATAGTGTTATATTATTCTAAACACACTCTATTTGAATTAATGAAAATTTCTTCATTCAGGGAGAAGTGAACTTATGACATATGCCTTCTATGCCTTATATTTTTAAGAGAACTTCATTTTTTTAATTATATTTTATTGATTTTCCACAGAGAGGAAGGGAGAGAGACAGAGAGTCAGAAACATCGATGAGAGAGAAACATCGATCAGCCGCCTCCTGCACATCCCCCACCGGGGATATGCCTGCAACTCAGTTACATGCCCTTGACCGGAATGGAACCCGGGACCTCTCAGTCTGCAGGCCGACGCTCTAGCCACTGAGCCAAACCGGTTTTGGCGAGAACTTCATTTTTTAGAGCAATATTTAAAAATCTTATAAAAACTATAAAAAATAGGTTCATATGGAAGAATATCACTATTCATCTCTTTAAATGCCCAGCTGAAGTTAAACTTAGAGCTGAGGAAGATCGAGAGCAAATGGTAATGGGAAATATGTGCCCATCTAATTTTTTAGGTGTACTTAGAGCTGGCTGCAGGCCACACTTTCCCTCGATATTCCAGGCCTCTACCTCCTGCACTCTTTCTTCCTCTTAGGGGCAACCAGTCTCCTTTTATATCCTGGCATCTTCTCCCTCTCCATCAAAAGCTAGTCTGCAGAAAGGATCTGGCAAACTCATTCACAGTGAGGCATAAGTTACTAAAATCTAACTGCTTCCAGGAGCATTTGCATTTGGACAGGGGACAAAGAAGGGAAGATTCTATAATGGGGAAACATTAAGCAGTGAGTAGGGTGGAGAAGCGGAGATGGGTAACCAAGTAAGTAGCCCGGTGATCTCAAAATCCTATCCTATTGGATGCTACATTTTTCCTGGACAAGCCTCATGCTTGGGTTTGTGGGCAATGGTATAGTTGCAGGAATAACTGGGAGCATGCATGGCTTTTATTATATAAGTAACAAAAATGATCCTATATGATAAAAGGCTAATATGCAAGTTGACCGAATGGCAGAATGACTGGTCACTACGACGTGCACCGACCACCAGGGGGCAGATGCTCAATGCAGGAGCTGCTCCCTGGTGGTCAGTGCATTCCCACAGGGGGAGCACTGCTCAGCCAGAAGCCGGGGTCATGGCTGGTGAGCACAGTGGCAGTGGCTGGAGCCTCTCCCACCTCTGTGGCAGCACTGAGGATGTCCAACTGCTGGCTTAGGCCCCCGAGGGCTCCCAGACTGTGAGAGGGCGCAGGCCCCCCCCCCCGAGTGCATGCATTTTGTGCACTGGGCTTCTAATATTAAAATATGTGCCAAAAAATGTGCCCTAATGAGTCCACTGCATTTAATAACTTTTTATAGTATAATGGTTTTGATTCCAACCAAGTGTGTAGTTACTATCTTTGAAAAACAAGTGAGTAAATATAGCAAGCATCAGGCAGGAACTTTCTGAACTGTGTCAAGGTTAATAATAAGTAAAATGTTATAAGTAGAGACAGGACAGCAACAGCTGTGCAACATTCTTGGAAGCAGGGCTTTTGATAGCATGAAGTCAGACAGTGAGCTCAGTTTTGCAGCTACTCTGGCTGAACAGAGAACCCTTATGATAATTATAAGGAAAACTACCTTTCTTTTATAAATTACAACTGTATTGCACTCGGAATCTGATGTCTGCAACTGGAAAATCAGGGGCACGTGGAGCAATGTTGGAAGAAGACTCAGATCAAACCTACGAGAATGTCCTGGCTGAGATTCAGTCCTTCGAGCTACCCATTGAAGCTACTTTAAGGTAGGGCTCCTATATAATTTATTGTTTCTTCCTTAGTGGCAATAAGGTAGTCTTATTCACTTCTTTTTACACGTTTCTCTATAACAGAATAAAAAGTAGTTTTAAGAAATAGTTACAATTCTGTGTGCACTTAATCTCAAAGTTTCCTTAGAGAAATTACAATAAATAAGTAATCCACTTTTTTTGGCATTATATTTGTTTCCTGATTCATCACAACAAGTTTATAAAATAGAAGTGACTTTCAAGTGATCAAAAAGGGCCTCATGCCATCTCCAAGTAGATATTCCATCTCATTTCTATGAAGTTGCCATTCTCTAAACTATTTCTTAGTGAAAAGGATGGAAAAAACATTAGACATGACAATGAAACCAATTTATGTTTGGTGGATGTGAGTTGTAGGAAAAAAATGCAGACTATTTATTTGTATTGTTTCTGATCAAGTATCTGGTGACCTCTCAGATATGTATTTTTTAATTTACACTTAAGATTTAAAAATAGCTTCTTTGGTAATATGGGGATTAACTTGCAGAGTTCAGAAACAGGATTTGAAATAATAGCAATGTTTCTTTGTGTTAGAAGGGCACCTTTTAACATTCAGTTCTTTCTGCCTGTCTGCCTGTATCTATCTGTGTGAGAATGGGATGGCAATCACTGAATGTGAGCATGACAGTCAATAAATATTTGTTGACTAATATTTGTTGATTAAGTGAAAAGATTTTTTTTTTCCAGGGGGTGTTGTCTCTTCATTCTCAGAAAGGTCCCAGGGCCAGGTGCTTTGAAATTCACTGCAGTTTAAATCTGAAGATATTTCTACCAAGTATTCAAATTTGATTTTGCATTAAGTATATTTTGAATCTCTTCCAAAGGCCTAGGGTAGTGTTGTAGGCATGGGAGGCTTTGATATATATTGGTTGTTTCTTGGATTATCAATATGTAGGTCAGTTGCAAAATCCTTACAACTCCATTATAACTATTCTTTATACCTTTATTTTTTTTGAGCATCACGTGGAGAAGGGCAAGTAATTTTAATGTCCTGATTCAAAGGTAGAAGAAACCAGAGCTTTTTACTAATGGGAAACTCAATTCTTTTTTTTCCACATGGAACATACTTTATATAATACCAGCACCTTCTAAAACGTGTGCATTTTCTGATGGCTAGGTCAGAAGTCTAAAGAGAAACAAGAGTAGGGGGTGAAGGGCACCTGCACGTGTGTTAGTTACTTTGGCCTCTGCTGCCATGGCTGCTTCAGGGCCTTGGCCTCAACCCCGGACCCTCTTCATCTCTCCCCTGGTCCCACACTCCGGCCAGTATCTACAAACTTCTTCCATCCCTGGAACTATCAGCCAGTCTTCCTCTGGCATTGGATCTGACTTCCTATAAGGCTCTTGGATCTGCTCTACCCTCTGTTCTTAGGGCAAATATCCCCAATCTTTACCCGGTTTTCCTAGAGAAAAAAATCAGTGTAGATCTGCAGTCGCAGCTCTGTCCCAGCATCACCCGCAAGGGTAGAGACTGCTCACATATTTTACCCAGGTGCTGCCCTGTCACCACCACCAGTGGACCTGGAGGGCCCACTGGTTTATTTATGTTGCCAATAAAATACCCATTAAAGACATCACCGGCAGCTATAGCAATTGAATTGAGGAGTAACATTCCAGGGTGGACAGTGGAACTGGATATTAGCCATATAGACGGTGAATGAATTTAAAAGGGAGAAATATGAAGAAAGGCCTAGTACTAGTGCTTGCATTGAACTAGCATGGCTCTGCTTTGGTCATTCAAAATCTCCTGGCTGTCAGCCTGTTGGTAGGCTGAAACTCACTCGCAGGTGGGGTCTGGAGTTAGTTTTGCTGCCCTAATCCTTTTGCCCTGGGCATCATTGTTTTCATAGCGTTACCACGGTATGCTAATTTCCATTGGATTTTCTCATTTTCTTTAGGTTTTCTAATTTTTCACTCCAGTTCCTCCATTTGGCCTAGAGGCATTCAGCTCCTTGTAAGCTCCATGGCCGTTTGGAACTACACTAAAGAAAACTGTTGGTACCAGTTTCATTTAACATTACCAACTTCTTTGAATAAGGATGGTCAATAGGTCTCACCTAGCACACCCATTCCAATGCATTGGTAGTGGTTGTCTGAATCCCATGCTGAGAGCGATTCTGATAAATTAGTCATGGCAGCTATGGGATTAGGACAGGGCCGTAGCAGTGTTCATAATAGTTATCAGATTTACCCTAGAACTTCTTGCTGCCAGGCCTCACCCATGTGACCTGCTCTCCAATGAATCCAGACCAACCTGGATGTAGCCATTATGTCACTTGGGGTCCTGCAGGGGTATATTGTTAGCTTCTTAGTTACAGGATGTTCCAAAACTACAGCATATCTAAACCAATTTGGGTTCAAAAGTTGCAGTGTGTCTTGTTGCTATAGCTGGGCCCAAGATAAGCAAATCATGGACACATTGAAGGGCATGTGAAGTTAGTAGGAGGTAGAGAAAGGGGACATATCCAAAGAAAGCCCTGCAGATGGTGGGGAAAATAGGAGGAAAAGGGAATTGTACAGATGACGTACCAGAAGAAATTTTTGTAATTGTTTCATGATAACATGATTGTTTTACACTTGTATTCACAGACTCTCTCGGGCACTTTTCCAAAAGCTGACCATGAAGTTTTACCAGTTTAAGGGCAAACAGGATATTGTTATTTCTTTGACTTTAATGTTTTTAGGAATGAAGATAACATACCTTTAGGAAATGACAGAAAACATTTATTTAAAAAAGAAAAAAGCAACTAACAGCCTAAACTGTATACACAATAAAATTTTAGGATGACATACTAAAAAATATGACTGGTCAAATTCAACTGTGGATGTTCTAAAATGCTCTTGCTCTTTATATCTTCAAACATGTAAGATTTCTATTAAATCATATTTCATTAAGTATATTGGTTAAGATCAATGGCCTAGGTTTTATTAAGTTATTTGATTTGGGCCTTGGTTTCTGAAAATCTAAAATGGGTATTATAATAAAACTTATCTCAAATGGTTAATGTATATGAAAAGCTTAGCACAGCACCTGCCTAGTATATGGTAAATGCTTAATAAATATTAGCTCTCATTATTATGCCTAATTTACATCTGGAAAATATATTCCAGTATACTTTAATAAATATATACTTTAGAATATTGATGTAAGCAAGCACCCACAGCATTAAGCCAATGCAACTGCATAGGTCCCACAAAAATGAGCCATTCCTGTCTGAGCTTAGCACAGAGCCTGCCACAAAGCAATCATTCAACGAAATGGTTGCTGAATAAACAGATCCAGGGCTAAATATATTTGAACTTCTCTGAGACTGGCTCATATTTAAGAGAAACTGAATTTATTTGGCTTCAATTTCAAATTTCCTTTTATTGTTCTCCACCGTGGGATCCAGATCTTTGTGGGACAACAGATTCCTGGATACAGTTTTACAGCAGGAGTCCTCCCAGGCCTGCCCTGGACTCTGCTGATACTCTCTTGCACTTGCAGAGTGTGGCCACTTGGTGTCACTGCACCAACAAGGCAGAAGCTGAGGAGTGCTGCTGTCAAGACATCCCCAAAGAGTGGCTAAAAGGCCGCAGAAAGGGTTAGCTTACTAGTATTAGCGTCAATGTATAAAGACTGCCTGTACTTTACATTTTGGCACAGTTTTACAATTATACAATGAAGGCTCTGAAACCATTTAGGAAACATCTAAAGGATGTTAGCAGTGTTGAGAAGCTGAAGATCAGGAAGTCAGCTACAGGGTTTCCAGGAATGGGGAAGGGAATCTTTCTGTAAAGTTGCATCCTACCTCATGAAACATGCGTTTGCAACATTGAGCTTAACGTCAGAAGTATCTGCATGCAGATCATTCATTTAACAGCTATTAACTGGGCTGGGCGGTAAACAATACAGACACTGTTTCTGTGCCTGGTCATGGAGACAGACCCGTGATTTATTTACCACCACATGTGCCTCAAAGGATAAGCACTACTTCCAAGGACAACAAAGAGGTGCTTGACTTAGAAGCAAGATCTGGGAGGTTCACTTAAGTGGATCAGGAACCAAGAGTCTAACCCTAAGGCCATGGACCCATTTCCTCCTCCACAATAGAAAACAAATTTCAGGCAGTTTCTACCAGTTTGAGCATGCAGCAAAAATGAGGTTCAGGTTCAGAGAACCTTGACACAAAGTTAGGATATTTTGTTAATGATTTAAAAAAGAACATTTATGTGTTGGTTTTATTTTTATTTTATCAAGAGGAAGCTAAATTCTGGGCTTCTTGGTTTAATAATAAGTGCCTGATAACCCTAGTCTTCAGTGCTAATGTTGATTGAGCTCTGGGCTAAACATTACACACATATTACCTCCTTTAATCACTACACAGCTTGGTGCACCAAGAACTATTATTGTCCCTAATTCATATTTGAAGATACTGAGGCTTTCAAAAGTTAAGTAACTCTCCAAAGGTCCAACATCTAGTAAAAGATGAGTTGGAATTCCAACCCAAGCAGTTAAATGCCAGGGCAGCTGCCTTCGACAGCCTCCTTCTTAGTTAGGGAAGGGCTTTCCCAAGGTTGGTTATTAGTCTGAAGACAAGCGACTTCATGACTAAGAGTTAATTGGCAGGTGAAATCTTTAATTCACTGGTTCGTTTCATACTGGACACAGTCAGTATGCCCTGCCAGTCTTCCAGGTGTGTCTTTCCCCTGCCAGAGTCCTGAGGAGAGATTTGGGGTGGATCTCTGGAAGTCAGCACCCACTGCCTGAAAAAGAACTCAACACGCAGGTGCAGTCTGCCCGTGTGTGCCCTCCTACTGTCCAGCCTCCTCCGACCAGACTGATTAAGTCAGCTATTCCTCGGGTAAAACAACTTCGGAACATTCTTCTGGGCTCACTTTTTAACTAAAGAGAAAAACAGGAACTGGTTAATAGGTCCATCTTCTCCAACCCACTGCTGTGTGGCTTTGGACAAGTGATTACTTTCTGTAAGTCTCAGTTACTTCAGATTGAATCGGAGATAGTAAAAGTACCAACCCCACAGGATTTAAATTAGATTTCAGTAAAACTAGTACTAACTTAATTACCAATTAAAGTACTAATTCAATTAGCAAAGACTAAATTAGATAATATAAAGGTCTTAGGGCTTAGCAAATAGTGCTCAATAAATAGCTGTTATGGCTTTTATTTTGGCCTATAGCTGAAATTCTTAATTTTAGAGCCTTTAGGAATGCATCACTTTAGAGTAGGCTTTTTTGGGGGGAAGACATTTGTTATATCTATGTCCATGGTTAAAATTTACACAGTTATTTAGGATATTCAGCTTTAATCTTAGCAAAAATCTTCAGGTACTAAGGGAACTGTCAGAAGTCACAAAGGGAACCAGCAAAAGCTGCTTCAGAAGGAGAAGTGGTATATGGACTTCCTCCCTTCTTGAGTTGCAGGGAAAATACTGCTGTTTCTGGTGAGGCAATCTCTATGGGCAGGTGTTGAAACAGGCTAGGAGTGAGGAGTGCATGGGCAGGGCCGGCTTCCCAGGACAGGGCATCTGGAGCTGGATAGATGGTGGCAGGACTGGTGAAGAGAAGGGGGCGTGGTCTGGGTAATGGGTGCTCAGGAAAGGAATGCCCCATCAGGAGACAGGTGCCATATGCCCCCCTCTTCTCACCTTGCTTTCCTCTTCAGAGCCATGAATTTTGGCCGTGCACATCAACTTAGCTAGGGTAGTCTGCCATTTCCTGCAGAGGCAACTGGCTTTCTATTCTCTTTATAGCAAGGTACAAAATTTGTCTTCATTTCTTGTGTTTCAGTTTCAATTTTCTAAGTTTATTTTGCTCTCGTAAGAGCTGAACCTGCATTCAGATGTGCTAACACCAGGCGATGGTGCCCCAGTAATTGGAAAGGCAGTCAGCTAAGAGAAAAATTTTGTTTTTTACTAAATAAAAGTCAGTGGCAGGAAGGGCCAAAACACTGGGATAAAGGGATTTGGCTTGACCCAAGGATAAAATTTTAAATAAGCAGAGGAATGGATGAAGTTGATATTTTCTGACAAAAGTCTTTAAATATTGTTTCTTTCATTGAAGCTCTTTATAAAAGCGGGCATCAGGGAATTTGAGGCAATATTTTCTATTAGTGCTACTGATTTCTATTAAGGTTACTGAATACAGCCACATTATATGATATTATGCTTAATGTCAATGTGTGAAGAACAAGTTTGAGGAAATTAACTTTTTACAATTTGATATTGTCCTACTTTCTAATTGTTACCAATTACAGATTAGTCAAACTCTTGCCTTATGCTCAGACCTGTTTGGAATGCTCCTTTCCAACCCATCCTGACCTCTTTCCAGCGGCTTCAGATCTTTAGTATCGTCTGGTTTCAAAACCCTTCCAGCTTTCTCTTAGCTATGTGCAGAACTCTATGAGGAACTATAGGGAATTGCAAAATTTAAAAAAAAGTCTCTCTGAACGTAAGGACCTTAACATGGTGTGACTGTTGGTGAACTTGGGAAGAGATTTTTGTTTGTTTCTGCATATTCTTACAGCTCAAAAAAAGTGGGATTTCTCAGAGGTGATCTGAATTCTTCTGTGCCATCAAGACCATGGAAACAGGCTTGGGATGGGGTTTCTGGTACAATGAGCAGCTGGCAATAGTAGCGCTTCCTTGGTCTTCCAAGCCTGCATGTGCTGAGTCGGTGGTATTTTGGTTCCCTGGGTGCCAAGTGTACAAAAACAAATAAAATTCCCAAATGTATGTTCTCAAAACAAGTGCAAACTCTTAAAACAGTTGTTGGTGGAATGGATAAATGTGCTAAATTGCATCTAGTGTCATTTACAGATGGGGAGACTGGAATATAAAGAGATTAGGTTCTTGCCCAAAGTCACCCCGCTGTGAAGTGAGGTGAAGGTGCAAGGAATGACACTGAGGATGCCTGTCTTCAGAGCTCATGCTTTTAACTGTTATACAATATACCACCTCCCAGGAATTTTGTCGGGAGGAGGATGAGATAGGCTTCTAGGAAAAGCTCACTGACGGGGCTGCGTTACCCAGCTGGATGATAGTAAAGGGCTTCGTTGCCTCAATGGGAAGTTCAGCGCCCCGGATTAATGGAGGCCAGAAAACAGTTGTCCTGCAGGGCTTGGTGTGCACTCTTCCTGATTAAGCTTCCTCAGTCTCTGCTTTAGTCATGACCAACTGGTTTACTCGGCGTCCCACAAACGTCATTAAACAGGACTCTTGGACCCCAGTACCTCCGCGCAAGCCACCCGCCTCTCTCTTCTCCTGTCTCCGATGACCTCTCCTCTCAAAGACTTCCACCATCCTCATCCCAGCCACGCCAGGGCACTCGGATTCAAGGGCTTTGGCAGGAAATCAAGCATTGCCCCTGGGCGCCTCTTGCATCTTTGCCATCAAGTGTCGCAGTTCTCCGTCATTTAATTTTCCTGGCGCTTATAATTTACTTCCCAGTTGAGTGGCCTCTGCCAACTTCCTGTGGGCAGGGACGTAGTAAATCCACCCAGAGCGGCCGTCCTGGTCTCCGCTGGCATTTTCCCGGGTCATTCCTAAAATAAACATTATGCCCGAACACAGTTTTGCTTTTCCTGAGTGCACGTTTTTCCCTTTTCTGACTCTCCACCACCCAGAGCCCATCAGGTCTCCTGGTTAAACTTTTCCGTCGCTTTTCCTGCAGGTTGAGGGTGACTACTTGCCGCAGCAGCGGGCCTGGCACACAGAGAACAAGGATATATGTTAACTGTGTGAAAGGCGGGCAAGTGGCGGGGCTGAGCGCAAGGGCACCCGCCTCCCGTCCTCGCCGTCCGCGCAGCGTGG
>NW_006284839.1:1302783-1306884 GCF_000327345.1 Myotis davidii | reverse complement strand
CGCGCGCTGCTGGGAGGCCCGGCGGCCGGCTGCCCCGGGCGGGGGAGCGTTGAAATTGAGCGGGAGACGCCGGTACCCTCACCCCGGAGTGGGCGCGAGGGCGCGTGGGTTAGAGAGGAGGAGCCGGTGCTCGGGCACGCGCTGCGGTGACCGTGGGTTCACCCGGCCACGCTCTTACTTATTTACGGAAGTGTGACACTGTTTGCATGACATTTTCCGTTTATTTTATTTTATTTTTTTACAAAAGGATACCTTTTAAAAATAGTTACCAGGTAGGGACTATTCCAGACGGACTACCTGCTGCCCTAATAGTAAAATATTCAGCCGGACACGGTACCGATCTATTCGATGAGGTTAGGCACCCTCGTCAAGACTAAGTGCCTTTTACATGCAAGGCTTCGTCTTTTGCAGCGATGACAGTGAAGTGATGACTCCCTGCGGGGACCTGGGGCGGGTTGTGCTTTATCATGATTGTTTTCTTCGGGATGCACTTGCTAGGAATGGAATGGACCTATGATTTGTGGACCCGTGGATGTAATGTAAAGTGAAACCGGTTCAAGTCATAATGCAAACGCACCTTGCGCTGCGAGTGTGTCCGGAGACCCGGGTTTTGCCCTCATCCCATCACAAAGTGTGCAGTCACGGGCAGGAAGCATGTAACCTTTCTGGACCTCCGTTTCCTTCTTCATGGCCTGGGTAGGGGTGGAGGTTTAGATGCCCAGAAAGGCCAGGACGTCAGGGACTTGTTTATTCACTGCTGTATCCCCAACACCGAGCTCACTGGGATGGCCGGCACCCCGTACATTTTGTTCTCATGATGTTCTTCCTGTGATAGGATAAGCATGGTTAGTGCATTTCCTTAATTTTCCAACTTCATTCTTTTCATAAAACTACATCTGGCAATGGAAGAAGAAATCACACATTAAAAGGAAGCTTTGTTTTCTTGATTGCCTGGTGAAACTGAAAGAATACATTATGTGGTATAGTTAACACAGCAGCCCATTTTTGGGAACAGTGTTGGTTATGAAGGAGATGCTTCATCTTGGGGAAGTGTGCGAGGCAGTATCCGTGAAAAAAGATGAAATTAACTTAGAAGGAAAATTTGAAGTATATTGAGAAACTTTTGTGTCACAAGTAGAATATTTATATTTATATGTTACTCTGTTCTGTTTTGCTGGACAATTGTGTCACCTGCTCACTCTGTTGAAGCTCACGCTCTTTTCTTTGACTAACTCCAGTGACTCATACTTACTCTATTTATACACTTGTCATCTCTCATTTATAAGCTCTCTCCACACACATAGAAGCTGCTGCTACCAGTTCTTTTTCTTGAACAGCATTTAAGCGACTACTATTTTCACCTAGGTTTTTCTGAGTGAAGTACTAATATTAAACTGTAACACACCTTTTATTATAGTAAAATTGAAATGTTTTAAAAGTAAAATAGTGTAATGAAGCACCATGAACCCATCATCTTGCTTCAGTTCAAATGGCCAGTCTCTTGTTTTATAAAATATATTTTTATTGATTTTTAGAGGGAGGTAAAGGGAGAAGGATAAGGAGATAGAAACATTGATGAGAGGTAATCATCGATTGGCTGCCTCCTGCATGGCTCCCACTGGGATTGAGCCTGCAACCCAGGCATGTAACATGACTGGGGATTGAACCAGCAACCTCTTGGTTCCTGGGTCAATGCTCAATCACTGAGCCACATCAGCTGGGTTTGTAGCCAGTCTCCTTTGATTTTTCCTCCTATCCATTCTCCCCTACTCTGGCTTATTTTGAAGCAAATCTTAGACATAAATTAATTCATACATATTTCAGCATTAAGGTTAATTTTTGTTGTTATTTCCTACTTATCTGGCCTGTAGGCTTATGTTGTTCTTTTTTAAAAAATATATTTTGTTGATTTTTTTACAGAGAGGAAGGGAGAGAGATAGAGAGTCAGAAACATCGATGAGAGAGAAACATCGATCAGCCGCCCCCTACACAACCCGCAACCAAGGCACATGCCCCCGACCGGAATCGAACCTGGGGCCCCTCAGTCCGACGCTCTATCCACTGAGCAAACCAGCCAGGGCGGCTTATGTTGTTCTTATTTTTCTCTGTGGCAGACTTTTTTAGCCTGACCTTTTCTTTATTCATTTTTTTTTTTTATAGATTTGGCTTTGTGGGGGAAGCCAGATGATTAAATGAAAAGCATGTATACACTCTTCACAGTGCCTTGCATATAATATGGTTATTTGACCACAATGGAATTAAATTAGAAGTCAATCATAGAAAACTCTGGAATATCTCCAAGTATTTGGACACTGAATAACAATCTAAATAACCCATGGGTGAAAGAAGAAATCAGAAGAGAAATTAGTATTTTGAATTGAATAAAATGAAAATGCAACATATTGGAATTTGTGTGATACAACTAAAGCAATACTTAGAGAGAAATTTAAGCACTGAACACCTGTCCTAGAAAAAGAAGAGCAAATGAAATCCAAAAAAGCCAAAGAAAGGAGATGATAAACATTAGAGTGGAAATCAGTGAAACAGAAAATAGAAAAAACATTTGAGAAAATAATTGAAACCAAAACCTGGGTCTTTGAGATCAGTAAAATTGATGAAACTTTAGGGAAGAAAATGAGAAGATACCAGTGATCAAGAATTACAAATTCCCAATAGGAATGTCAGGAATGAGAGAGATTACATCACTACAGATTCTACAGATATTAAAAAAGAGAATAAAGGAATATTATGAACAACTTCATGTCAGTACATTTGATAACTTGGAAGACATTCCTTGACAGATGCAAACCATCACAGTTCACTTAAGCCTGGCTGGTGTGTCTCAGTTGGTTGAGCATGTCCCATTCATTGAAAGGTTGCCGGTTTGATTCCCGCTCAGGGCACATGACCAAGTTGTGGGTGCACTCCCTGGTCAGGTTGTGTATGAGAGGCAACCGACCAATATTCTATCACATTGATGTTTCTGTTTCTCTTTCTCCCTCTCTCTTCCTCTCTCTCTAAAAGTCAATAAAAACTTAAAAAACAAAGCTCACTTAAGAATAAATTACCGAATAGACCCATGTCAATTAAATAAGTTGAATTTGCTGTATAAAACCTTCCCCCAGCCCTGACCAGTTTGGCTCAGTGGCTAGAGCAGTGATGGCGAACCTTTTGAGTTCGGCGTGTCAGCATTTTGAAAAACCCTAACTTAACTCTGGTGCCATGTCACATATAGAAATTTTTTGCTATTTGCAACCATAGTAAAACAAAGATTTATATTTTTGATATTTATTTTATATATTTAAATGCCATTTAACAAAGAAAGATCAACCAAAAAATGAGTTTGCGTGTCACCTCTGACATGCGTGTCATAGGTTTGCCATCACTGGGCTAGAGCGTCGGCCTGTGGACTGAAGAGTCCCAGGTTCGATTCTGGTCAAGGGCATGTGCCTTGGTTGCAGGCACATCCCCAGTAGGGGGGATTCAGGAGGCAGCTGATCGATGTTTCATTCTCATGGATGTTTCTAACTCTCTATCCTTCTCCCTTCCTCTCTGTAAAAAATCAATACAATATATTAAAAAAAAAATAAAACCTTCCCCCCAAGCATCCGGGCCCAAATGGCTTTACTGGTGAATATTACATTTAAAGAAAATTGATATCAATTCTATTAAAATTCTTCCAGAAAAATGGAAGAGGAGGGACTATTTCTCAATTCATTTTGAAGTCAACATTAACCTGATACCAAAACTAAAGAGAGACAGTTCTAGAAAAGGAAACTATGGACCAATATAAACACATATGAAAATACTCTAAACAAAATTTTTGCAAGTTAAATCCAACAATATTTAGAAAGAATAATACATTGTGATCAAATGGGATTTATTTCAAGAAAGCATGTTGGCTTAACATTTGAAAAACCAATCAATGTAATTCACCATATTAAGCTAAAAAAAGAAAATTTGTAGAAGCAGAGAAAGCATCTAGAAATTTAACATTCATTTTTGATAAAACCAATCAGAAACAAGGGTTGGAAATTCTCAGCCTGAAAAAGGGCATCTATGAAAAACTTATAACTAGTTTGTTGAGTATTTATTATGAAA
>NW_006284839.1:1298197-1302772 GCF_000327345.1 Myotis davidii | reverse complement strand
AAGAGTGTTGAATTTTGTCAGATCCTTTTTCTGCAGCTATTGAAATGACTCCGGTGTTGTAAACCAAGGCAAATACAATTCATTTTCCATATTTTGTCCTTTATTGTGTTCTTTCATATTCTGAAATAAACAGTTTGCTTTAGATCACTGGCTCTTTCTTAGAGACTGTGAGATTGGAAGTATTTTCAAATAATGCTTTCAAATGAATGAATCAATAATTTTTTTAAAAAAAATCTCAGTTTTAGTTTTTAATGTAAATATTGATAGTTATAATCCACATGAATAAAAAAGCTTTTAGGAATTCTTAAATTTTGAGAGTGTAAAAGAGATTTAAAAAATTGAGAATGACTGTTTTAGGACAGAACTACTTTTTCCTTGAAAAACAAAAGCACACACACAATTGCCTTTCTCTGTCACTATTTTTCCTAGTATAATTTTAACCACTGGTAATGATTTAAACTTTTAACCAAAGTAACTAATTTATATTCACATTGAAACACTGAGATAGAACATTGAGAAATGTCTGTTGTACACAAACATTTTATCAGACTAGCAAAACTCATGAGCTACATAATTCAACTTTCTACAAACACAAACATCCCATTTACATGTTCTTAAAGTGGCAAATATGAACTCTCAATATATCCCAAACTGTAGCTTCTCTATAGTATCTATAGTAATAAAAGCATAATGTGCTAATTAGACTGATGTCCTTCTGGACATCCTTCCGATGACCTTCCGGATGAGGCTGCAGCGGTGGGGGCTGAGGCAGAGGCAGCCACCATGGTTGGTGGCAGGGGGCCGAGCCCCTTGCATGAATTTCGTACATCGGGCCTCTAGTATAAAAATAAGAAGCAAAAGTATATAAACTTAATTATGCTTAGTAATCAGCCTTCTAAGATTCTTACTTTAATGTCAAGGTTTTAAGTTACCTAAAAATCTTGGAAATTGCCTTTAATACCTGTTAAAATAAAAAGTTTGTCAGGATAATGATTCAACTTAGTTGAACACAAATTTACATTTTTAATCTTTAGTTATGCGAAGTTGGATTTTTAAAATGTTTCTTAATTCCTGTAAGAAGAATTATTTTTTTTAAAGTCTAGCATATTTAAGGTATTAGAAGATCAACTTTCTTATTTTCTGGGAATTTTATAAATATTACATTTATAGCCGAAACTGGTTTGGCTCAGTGGATAGAGCGTTGGCCTGCGGACTGAAAGGTCCCAGGTTCGATTCCGGTCAAGGGCATGTACCTGGGTTGCGGGCACATCCCCAGTAGGAGATGTGCAGGAGGCAGCTGATTGATGTTTCTCTCTCATCGATGTTTCTAACTCTCTATCTCTCTCCCTTCCTCTCTGTAAAAAATCAATAAAATATATTTAAAAAAATATTCCATTTATATGCATACTTAAAAAATATATTTTTATTGACTTCAGAGAGGAAAGTAAAGGGAGAGAGAGAGAAACATTAGTGATGAGACAGAATCATTGACTGGCTGCCTCCTGTACGCCCCACACTAGAGATGAAGCCATTAACCTGGGCAAGTGCCCTGATTGGGAATTGACCTCCGGCCAGTCATATGCGTACTTTTTTTTTTTTTTAACCAATAAGCCAGTCAGAACAGTTCTTTTAACTAAGAGACTTTAAAATCTAAATTACTAATACCCTCTGGAGATAAGTTATTTGATTTGTCACACACAATAAGAAGTAAAAGTCTTTCTGAGTTACTGATACAGAGCATTATAGCTTTTTTTTTTTTTTTTCATTTCACCCACAGGTCAAGAGACATGAGTTGTAAAGATTTAAAAAAAAAATTAACAACCTCATTTGTTCAGATGTCAAAGACCTGTTCTTGGTAGTTATGAAATTCTTAACTGATTTGAGCTCAAGATAGACAAGAAGACAAACCAAAAAGATTAACAAACCAAAGTGTCTTTTATCTTTTATCCGAGAGATCTCTGTCATCCAGGTAGAGCAGAGGTGGGGAACATCTGGCCCGAAGGCCGTATAAGGCCCAAGAAATCATTTGGTCTGGCCCTGCCAAGGCATTAGGGATGAGTTAATTAAATGTTTGACCAAATACAGCAGGCTATTTTTAAGTTGATAATTTTGTATGGCCCATGAATGATGTCATAAATATCCAAATGGCCCTTGGCAGAAAAAAGGTTCCCCACCCCTGATGTAGAGGGATCATTAAATAAATGGTCAAACCATAAAACCACATTCTTAGACACCAAGCCAAAACATACAATCTGTAGAGAGGAAAAACCCCTCAGAGAAACAGTCAGTAAAGTCAAATGTATATTGCCACTTGGGTTTTACTTCTGGGAGCCAAGTGCCTAACCTTAAGTAGTCCATGAGGTGCAATTCTCGCAATGCAGTTTCTTGGCTCTGTCAGGTGAATCTGCTGGGCATCGTAGTGAAACCTACAAAACTATTAAAAGATAATTTTCAAAAAAGGAAAATCATGACCCTCATACAAATATAAAATTAATGCATGCCTAAGATTTTATTTAACTTATTAATTAATGAGGTAACCCATAAGATGTTACAACTTTTTCAAAGGTAATGGCAAAAAACAATATAGACATTTGGGAATGCTGAAATAGATTTGTAATAGGCACATAATTAGTATCACCAGGGTAATAATTTCATTCCATAGGCCCAAATATTTGTATTTCTATAGAAAAGAATAACACATCAGTTTTCTATAATTTATAGAATTGTAAAATAGCCCAAAGATAATGAAAGGCACAGATAACCTATAACAGTGGTCGGCGAACTCATTAGTCAACAGAGGCAAATATCAACAATACAACGATTGAAATTTCTTTGGAGAGCCAAATTTTTTAAACTTAAACTATATAGGTAGGTACATTGTTATTAACTTAATTAGGGTACTCCTAAGCTGCCCTTTGCTAAAAACGTCCTCAATCTGATTGAGGTATGTTCGCTGAGGTCAACCCCTTCGCTCCCGCACGTGGTATTTTGTGGAAGAGCCACACTCAAAGGGCCCAAGAGCCGCATGTGGCTCGTGAGCCGCGGTTTGCTGACCACTGACCTAGAAGGATATGCTAGACCAGTGGTTCTCAACCTGTGGGTCGCGACCCCTTTGGGGGTCGAACGACCCTTTCACGGGTCGCCTAAGACCATCGGAAAACACATATATAATTACATATTGTTTTTGTGATTAATCACTATGCTTTAATTATGTTCAATTTGCAACAATGAAAATACATCCTGCATATCAGATATTTACATTACGATTCATAACAGTAGCAAAATTACAGTTATGAAGTAGCAACAAAAATAATTTTATGGTTGGGGGTCATCACAACATGAGGAACTGTATTAAAAGGGTCGTGGCATTAGAAAGGTTGAGATCCACTGTGCTAGATGGAACATTCAGTAATCACTTTTGTCCATTTAAAAGATTTTCACGATTTTTCTTGTTGCAAGCTTTTCTTTTCTTTTTTTTTTTACTTTATCTTTTATGATGCTTACCCCCACCCTCTTTTTTTTGGGCTATGCAAAAGTTTTTCATTTTTATCAACAAAATATTCATCAGTCTTTCCCCTTTTTGCTTCTGGATTTTGAGTCACAGGAAAGTCTTCCATATTACCAGGTTATAGGGGAACCTACCCACATTTTCTTTTGGTACTTGTATGGTTTTATTTTTTTACTTTTATATTTCTGTACCTTTTTGAATTTTCCTGGGGTATAGTGGTGATGAATGGCTCCAGTTTTATTTTTATTAAATATGACAATCCAGCTATCCTAACACATTAATAAGTAGATTACTTTCACATTGATTTGAAATGCTGTCATTATCGTTTATTAAATTTTCATATGCAGTGGGTCTATCTCTGGTTTTTCTATTCTATTCATTGTCTATATGTCTATTTTCATGCTATTCCCTGCTTTTAATTATAGAGGTTTTGTTGTATTATACCCTATATCTAGTAGGGTTACCCTCACCCCATTGCTCATCTTTTTGTCATGGTTTCTTTTTTTTACTAATTAAATCTTTATTGTTCAGATTATTACAGTTGTTCCTCCCTCCCCCAACCCCCCCATAAATCCCCTCCACCCAGTTCCCAACCCACCCTCTGCCCTTACCCCCCACCCCACTGTCCTCATCCATAGGTGTACGATTTTTTTTCCAGTCTCTTCCCGCACTCCCTACACCCTTTTCCCCTCGAGAATTGTCAGTCCACTCCCTTTCTATGCCCCTAATTCTATCATATTCACCAGTGTATACTGGTCATCAGATTATTTATTCACTTGATATTTAGATTCACTTGTTGATAGATGCATATTTGTTGTTCATAATTTTTATCTTTACCTTTTTCTTCTTCTTCCTCTTCTTAAAGGATACCTTTCAGCATTTCATATAATAATGGTTTGGTGGTGATGAACTCCTTTAGCTTTTTCTTATCTGTGAAGCTCTTTATGTGTCCTTTGATTCTAAACGATAGCTTTGTTGAATAGATTAATCTTGGTTGTAGGTCCTTGTTTTTTTTTTTTTTTTATCACTTTAACTACTTCTTGCCACTCCCTTCTGACCTGCACAGT
>NW_006284839.1:1287188-1297786 GCF_000327345.1 Myotis davidii | reverse complement strand
GTGCACAGTCTTGTTGTAGTTAAGCCTTGACTGTTGTAGGGATCACTGGGAGGAATTGACCTCCAGGCCAACTGGCTCTAAGAATCAGTTGTGTCTATGATGGGAGAACTTTTGTGCCGAAGACACCCTTCTGGGGCAAGACTTTCTTCAGTGGGGCTTTGGTGCTCACTGAGTCTGCCCCCTGAGTGTGTCCCTTATGGATCTGAGGAATTGTAATCTGGATGGTCCCACTCTGACCACTGGGTACACTGGCTCTTGGATCTCTAAGGAGGTGCTCATTTAACCTCTGTCTAAGGCTACCCTGCAGGAGCTACGGAGAGATCTGCAGATTCCTCTTCTTTGGGATTTGGAGGTGCCCAGATGAGGCCCAGCTGTGAAGCAATGCAAGCTGCTGTGGGGCCTAGGGCCTTCTTTTGGATGTTCTGGGTCTCTGACCCAGCTGCAGTTTGTTAGGTAATTTTCAGATTGCAAAGGGCCAGGTCATTCATATGCAAAAGCCTCTGCGCACAGCTTGGGTGGGGTGCGGTCTCAGGAAATCAACAGGGTGGAATAAACAGCTATGGTGATCCTCAGCCCTGCCCTAAGAGGCCCCAGGCCTCAGTGTCCCAGTAATCGCTGCAAGCACCCCTGAGAGAAAGCCGCCCTTGAGTTCTACCCGATGCCAGACAGTCCAGTTTCTCCCCGTATGAGTCTGGGTCCTCAGAGACTCGCCCAGACCTGGAGTTCAGAGCAGTTGGGAGCTTGAGACTCCCTCCCGATTGAAAAAGACAACCACGTCCTCATTTGCCAGCCCTTTCCGCGTGTGCCTGCGTACCTCTGCCCTTTACTTCCGCACCTCCTCTGAGTCTCAGTGTGCTTTTCTCTTTCCTTCTAATTGTAGAATTTCCACTCAGCCAGCCTTCCTATGGTTCTGGATGGTGTCAGTTTTGTATTTTTTCTGTCATGGTTTCTTGATGACCTTCCTTGTTCTTCCAAATGAGCTTAATAAACTTGTCTTGCTCTAGACAAATTCTCATAATACTTTATTGTATTGAGTGAAATTTATAAATAATTAGGGGGAACAGACCTCTTGATGATGCAGTCTTCATATCTAAGAGCATGTTATGTCTTTCAGGAGAGTTAATTTTCCACAAATAAATTTTAGAATTTCATAAGATTTTGTGTATTTTTTGTTGTTATTTTTAATTGGATCTTTTCTTACATTATGTCTTCTAATTGTTTTTTTTGCTTATATATATCAATGTTGATTATCTTTGTTTTTTTTTTTTAGCCTTTTATTACATTTTCTTACCTGTAGTAATTTTTTCCCATTGGTTCCTATGGGTCTCCAGAAATGTAATTGTATAATCTGTATTTAGAAATAACTTTATTTCTTCCTTTCCACTTCTTACACTGTAGGTTGCTTGGTCTAGTTTAACTTCATAGCTTAATTGCTACACAATAGTTGAGACTGCATCTTTATCTTTTTCCTGACTTTAACAGGAAAGCTGTTAGTGTTTCCTCATTAAAGAGAACTCTGGTGTTTGGGCTGAGGTATTTATATTTTGTTTTGCTGAGGAAATATCCTTTAATACCTATTTTATTTAGTGTTTTTAACATGAAAGACTACTGAATTTTTTTCAGATGTATTTTCTGCATCTGTGGAGATGGTCATACAATTTTTCTTCTTTGCCTTCTGTGATTGAGTTTATTAATGCATTTCCTATTATTGAATTGTTTCTGTATTCATTGAATAAATCCCACTTGGTAATGATGAATTGTTCTTTTAGTGTGCTGTTGGACTCTGATAGGGAATTTGCTTTTAAAGTTGTTTTCTTTTTTTTGCATTGATGTAAGTGAGATTGGTTTGTAGTTTTCTTTTTTGGTGCAGTCTTTTTCAGGTCTTCAAATAAATGTTATGCTCATTTCATGAAAGGAAATGGAAGTTCTCTTTTACTACTCTGGAAATACCATAAATAGCACTGTATTATTGATTTTTATTTTTATTTCTTTTGTTAATCCTCACCAGTGTCTATTTTTTCCATTGCTTTTCAGAGATAGTGAAAGGGAGGAAGGAGGGGGAGAGGGAGAGAAATATCCATGTGAAACAGACACATGGAGTGTTTGCCTCCTCACATGCCCCAACTAGGGGGCAGGAAACAATTCCGAAACCCAGGTATGTGCTCTTAACTGGGAATCAAAGCTAAGGGTGGGCTGACACTCTACTGAGCAGCACCCTCCAGGGCTTATCTGATATTTAAAGGTTTGTTAGAATTACCCCGTGAAATCAATTGGGCCTGTGCTTTTTCTTTGTGTGGGGGTGCCTTGTAACTTTTTTCTAGTTCTTCTGTGATAATGTTCTCTTTTAGACTTTCAAATTTATTAGAGTACAGTTATGCAAATAATAGTCTTATATTATAATCGCTTCATCCCCCTTGTCAGTTCTGATGTTGGGTATTTGTGATTTTACTCATTTTTCTTCCTTTGATGTAGATTAGATGGTGGTTTGTTTGTTTTGTTGATTTTTAAATGTATTTATTCCATTAATTTTCTGTTTTCTAAGACATTCCGTACTGCATTTATCTTTAATGATTTATTTCTTCTGATTTATTTTATTTCTTTTCTAGCTTTTTGTATTTTGTATTTGGTTCATTTATTTTATTGATGTAATTATTTAATGCTATAAGTTTTCCTCTGATGATTACGCTAGCTTTATTTCACATATTCTGACATATTTTTTAATTTGAATTTTAAAGAAATTCTGCTATTTTATTTTTGTATTTTCCTTTAATCCAACAGTTTTTTAAAAAAATCCTCACCTGAGGACATGCTTAGAGAGAGGAAAGAGGAGAGAGGGAGGGAGGGAGGAAGGAAGGGGAGAGAGACAGGTAAACATCAGTAGGTTGCCTTCTGTACCCACTTTGATTGGAAATCCAACCTGCAACCCAGGTATGTGCCTTGACTTGGAGTAAACTGGTAACCTTTCAGTGCATGGGGTGACACTCCAACCAGTTGAATGACTCTGTCCAGGGGATCCAACAATAATTTTTAAAATAGGCTTTAAAAAAAATTCCAGATGTGAAGGGGTTTTTTATTTTTAAATTTTGCTAATAATTTTTAGTTTTATTACATTATAGCTAGATTAATCTGTATTATTTCTATTCTTTGGAATTCATTGAGGTTTTATTTGTGGCTTTATATGTGATTAATTTTCACCCTAAAAAAGCAGATTCTTTTTCATTAGAACTCAGTTTTATTCATTTATCTCTCTTTATGAGGTTGGTTATATCTTCTAAGGCCTCATATTGTTTTTTATCTGCTCTTTCTTGGACTGAATGGTGTTTTGAAGTCCTTTTTTATTAATTTGTCTCATCTTTTGTAGTTTCTGTTTTGTGAAAGTATGTCACTAAAGTAATGGGTATATAAATATTGATTAATTTTCTGTTTTATTTTCCGTGGTGAATAGTGGGTTTTTTTGTTTGTTTTTAACTGTTGTTTTGCTGAAAAGTCAATTCTTAAGAGAATTTCTCCTTTAATTGTAGATTAATACTCCTGTAAAGGACTTCGGTAGAATATATAGGTCATCTCTTAAGCTACTAGGCAAACTGCACATTAGATCTACTTTAGACAATTTAATATTGTTTAATTTTCTAAAATCTTCTGGGGAATTAGTCTACATCTGCATTCATTAATCTGTTTAATGGTTTGTTTTTAAAATTAAATTTTATTTAGCAATTCAGTTTGTTATCCTAGAAGACAGATACATTTTTATGTATTGGATGTTTCCATTTCTCATATTTTGCATTTTAACAAGTAGCACAAAGTCAACAGGAAGCATTGTCTCCTTGGTTAGGAGTGTAAAAACAGGAAGGAGGAAGTCTATTGCCAATCTGTGTTAGCTGATTGTCGATTCAGGTTTCACCATAGTGGATGTCCATTAACGATTATCATTGTACTGTGTTGTTATCCAGAATTACAGTGAGTGTTAATGGGAATATTACAGAATATCAACCTTAGTTATAGGAAGTAATTAATGTTAACTAACAAACTGCACTTTCCTATGGAAACAGGATACTGTTAGTGAAAACAAGTCACAGAATTTGCACATAGAGGCAAATAAGACAAGTAAAATTCAGCATCAGCAACATAGGGAAAATCATCCTTTTTTGGGCTTTGCTTGATCTTGATGCTTTGACAGAATGTATGATCCTTTAAGATATGCTGTGGCTCAGTGCTTGAGTGTGGACCTATGAACCACGAGGTCATGATTTCTTCCGGGTAGGGTGCATGCCTGGCTTGCGGGTTCCGTCCTGGTAGAGGGCGTGCAGGAGGCAGATGATCTGAGCAAACCGGTTAGGGCATCATTGATGTTTTTATCCCTCTCTCCCTCTCCCTTCCTGTTTCTGAAATCTATAAAAACATATTTAAGAAACTAAAACTAAAGATAAAATAAAATGATTTACAAAAAAGATATAATTGTACCCTTTTAAAAAAAATTAGGCTATGTCAGCTCCATTATTTAAAAAATTGTTTGGCAGAATGTCTTCAGTTGAATTAAAGGAAGCACCTGGGCATTATTTTATAAAACATTCTAAGAGTGCATGTGGCTAACTAGAAGAAGTATTTCATGGGCAAACACACAGAAGGTGAATATTTTATAAATAAAAAAATCTTTTTCAGTAGTCTATAATGAGAGAGATTGGATTCTCTGTGTATATGTTTTTTTCTTCCTGGATTTGCTAGGAACTCCCAGTTCCTCTGTAACTACAGGATACCTACTTGGTGTAGATACCACACAGTGGTAATTTAGGACACTTAATCCTGTTTTCTTTATTTAGCTGTACAATATTGTGGATATTTAAAAAAAATATAAAAGTGTTGTATAAAAGCTAGATAGAATTATATTATTTCTAGAGGCCCGGTGCACTGGGCGAGGGTTCTCAGCCCGCCTGCGCCCTCTCGCAGTGCAGGAGCCCTTAGGAGATATCTGACCCTTGTTCTGCCATTCAGCGATTTGCATATTAGCCTTTTATTATATAGGACTAGAGGCCCGGTGCACAAAAATTTGTGCACTATGGGGAAGGAGGGGTCCCTCAGCCCGGCCTGTGCCCTCTCGCAGTCTGGGACCCCTCGGGAGATAACGACCTGCTGGCTTAGGCCTGCTCCCGGGTGGCAGAGGGCAGGCCCAATCCCTAGGTGCAGCCCCTGGTCAGGCTCAGAGCAGGGCCGATTGGGGAGTTGGGGCGCCTTCCCCTGTCATGCACAGAGCAGGGCAGATGGGGAGGTTGCGATGCCACCCTCAGTCACGCGCAGGGTAGGGCCAATTGGGGGGTTGGGGCAGCGCCCCCTGTCACACTCAGGGAAGGGCCGATCAGGGGGTTGGAGCGCCGCCCTCTATCACCAACAGAGCAGGGCTGATCAGGTGTTTGGGGCACCGCCACTCTCATACTCAGGGCAGGGCCAATGGGGAGGTTATGGCTCTACCCCATCACACACAGAGCAGGGCCCATGGGGGGCGGGGGGCGGTTGGGGCCCCGCCTCCTGTCACACACAGAGCTGCAGGGCAATCAGGGGGTTTGGGCGCTGCCCCCTGTCATGCTGATCCCGGTGCTGGGAGGCATATTACCCTTTTACTATATATGGTAGAGGCCTGGTGCACGGGTGGGGGCTGGCTGGTTTGCCCTGAAGGGTATCCTGGATGAGGGAGGGGGTCCCCACTGGGGTTCCTGGCCAGTCTGGGTGAGGGGCTGAGGGCTGTTTTCAGGCTGAGAATGAAGCTCCCAACTGCTCCTTTTTAAATTTTTTTTTAATTTTTATTCTGGGCCAGCTTTAGCTCTGAGGCCTCGGCTGCTGAAAACAGGTTTCTGGCCTTTGTTTACCATCTGTATTTGATACAATGTTGCGGTCCGGCTGGCTGAAGCCCCGCTGGGAACGTTGGAGTCCTCCGTCACTGAAGCAAGCAAGCCTCATGTTAGTTTAAGCTGCCTGGCTGCTCGCCGCCATCTTGGCTGCCAGTTAATTTGCATATCTCGCTGATTAGCCAATGGGAAGGGTAGCGGTCGTACGCCAATTACCATGTTTCTCTTTTATTAGTGTAGATTTTTCTAGAGGCCTGCTTGACATGCTCTTTTCCTCAGAACTC
This sequence comes from Myotis davidii, assembly GCF_000327345.1. Lineage (NCBI taxonomy): Eukaryota > Metazoa > Chordata > Mammalia > Chiroptera > Vespertilionidae > Myotis > Myotis davidii. The sequence continues at coordinate 1,291,665 of NW_006284839.1, read as the reverse complement.
CATTCACTTAAAGTACACCTTTAGACCCTTATTTTTGGATTATTTTGTAATAGTGCTTCCCAGCATGTTTTATGTCATGGCTCAAATAGAAAGTTAGATTGAAGACTGAGATCATTATTGCAGTATGCCTGTAACCTATTCAGTTGGGAAGATGTGCTGTAATGTATTGGTCAGATAGGGGGATTTGTAAATCCCATCTTATGGTAACAAATGTGTATGTGGGTTTTTGTGTGTATGTGTGTTTTAGTCAAGGATTTTTTAATTTAATTTTTATTTTTTGGTTTTAATTGTAGGTAACACTTCAACTTGAGTTAAGGAAAAATGAAAAAAAAGTAGTGGAAGTTTACTGGGGAATCTCACAAAATTCTTAGGGCAGTCATACTTCTGGAACAAAAATATTTTCAAATCATGTGACTTTATGGGACAAGAAGCCCTTCTCCCAAATAATAATAACTTATTCACCATCTTTGAATAATATATTAGCTCACTGGATGGATATTACTGAAATTTTGGGCACCTTAAGTATATCTAAAGAAGGGAGTCCCACTTCTGACTCTAGTTGCAGGGTTTCAAGTGGGTTATAAACTGGTATTGAAGAGACTGTTCCACTGAAAGATTAGATTAAAATTTCAATTTACATAGCCAACAGTACAAACACCAATGGTCACTCTGATAGAAACAGATAGAACATCTCAATGTAGCTTTCCTTCGTTTCCAGGATTCATACTGGGGGTACAGAGAATTGCTAATGACTTTACCTGGGCAAACTGGGGTCCTACTGGATCTCAGAAGCTTAATTTTTTCTGTGTACACTGCCCTTTTATATTTGGGGCTTTTATGTAAAAACATTTTTAAAATCTTGGCTTTAGTTTAATTGCCAAAATGACTAATTTGTTGCATGACCAACTTGGTGAATTTACCAAATTTACTAATAAACCAAAAACCTGTTTTGAAAACTATTTTTGAGGTTAATAGCAAACAATTTGTATTGGATAGGATGGTTTTAATAGTTCTGAAAATTTCTGACCAGTTTTTGTGTGTGATTACTTTTAACATTGTCTTCATAGTATTGTTTTTAGAAATGTTTAATTTGTCAAAAGTTGATAATCATAGGGTAGTTAATTGCCTTATAGATATATTTAATATTCAGCAAAATATATTTTATAGTTAGTAACCAAAATATCAGTACTAATCAATAATATTAGTACCTGGAATCTGAAAAGCATTCAGTGTAAAAATGAAATTGCTGAAGGATATAATAAGCAGTCTCTTAGTTATGAAATACCAAATCTTAATTATTAATTGTAAAGAAATACAAAAATAAGGTTTATATATCATTTGAAACATTGGTCAAAGAATAGTAAAAATGTCTATAGACTAGAAGAATAAATAAAGAATGCTCAAAAGGATGCAAAAGCAATTTTTTTTATACTAGAAAATCAGAATTAAGACTAATGTCTCATTTTAGGTAAATGTAGTTAGTGTTTGAAAAAGTAAAAAATAATAATAAAAAGCATCCAGTGGAAGTCAGACGTAGCTGATACAATTTTGTCAGATAAAACAGTGAAATTTTGTTTTCTGATAAAGGTTTGTAGGAAGTATTGACACCAGAAGGTAAAACAGTGTCCGTGCCCAGGCAGTTCTGGACAGTATTTCTGCCTTTAGTTTTCCAGTATTTTAAAAGTCCATATCCTTGCTAGAGTTACTGCTTTTTCTTAAAAGCAGCTGATTGACATTTCATAACATTTATAGGAAAGTCTGCTAATGACTAGTATTATCATGGCAGTCACTGTAGGTGAGTATCCTTTCACAGTATTCTACCTGGGCCTTAGCTTTGCTCTTTTGTGGTTATGCAATAGTATATCCATTCTATTGGAGAACAACGGATTCTATGATAGAGAAAGGCCATTTTATTTTGTTTAGAAAAGGAACAATAGTACTCTAGTAAATATGGGCAATTTGGAGAAATTGAGATTGGGTACTTTGAGGTTATATCAGCTTTTCTCGAAGTGTACACATTATTTTAGTAAAAGTTAAAAAATCTTGCCCTGACCGGTTTGGCTCAGTGGATGGAGCGTCGGCCTGCGGACTGAAGGGTCCAAGGTTCGATTCCGGTCAAGGGCATGTACCTTGGTTGCAGGCACATCCCCAGTGGGGGGTGTGCAGGAGGCAGCCGGTTGATGTTTCTCTCTCATCGATGTTTCTGACTCTCTATCCCTCTCCCTTCCTCTCTGTGGGGGATCAATAAAATATATAAGAAAAAAAAAGTTTAAAAATCTTTCTTAGGAAACATGCATGTTATTTTCTCCATAGATATTGTGATGGAATTTTTTTAAACAATGAAGATACAGTGAAAAATACTTAAAATAGTATAGGGATACAATGTGCTTTTTGACAAAAAAATAATCCTAATATGTTACCAGTAATAAAAAAAACCGGTCCTTTCTTACATAGGAACTTGTGAATGTTGTTTGTTTTCCATCAGAAAAAGATGTTTCCCTTAAAAAACAACAATGGAGTATGACTAATAAATCACTTACCTTAGCAAACTATAGCATGTGTTCAAAAGTTGAAGTAGCCTGAATTCCTAAGGCATTTGATTTGGTGATCAAAGCATTAATTTTCAATGAACCAATTTTAACATTTTAATGACATCTTAGTTTTCTTATATTTATATCCACTAGGTGGCGACCTATACATAGACTTCCAAGAAGGCTTTTCTGAAAGATCATTTAAATTCTATAAGCCTGATATATCAGATAATCAAATACTGTGTGATAACTTACATTTCAACACTGCTTTTATGTGGAAGATTTGTTATAATAAAGATAGGAAATTTGTTTGTATTTAAAATTTTTTAGTTATAAAGATATATACTTTGTTTTTATGTGTTCCTAGTTGCCCAAATTAAAATATTTAAATAAGATCTTTAGTGTAGCATAGTATGTCTTTGTTTTCTATTCAGATGACATTTTAAAGTTAGATATTCTTTTAAAATTTATTTTGCACCTGCATTTTTCTCTGATTAGCAATACATTTTGCCAGAAGAAGTACGATTTTATTGTGCTAAACTTTTAGAAGGGATGACTAAACTCTTATATTGAACTCATTATCTGTATATGGAGCGTTAAGGAACAACCTGAGTGTATGTGGAATAGTGGAAAATTTTGTTTTTTTAGAATAGTATGTTTGCTCTTTCTGGTTTTGTCATTTATATGTGTGTATTTATTTATAGGAATGTGATTAATTCGCCAGTAAACATTATAAAATGCTGGGGGGCATTTTGAAAGAAGAAAAAATTATTTTATTAAACTTGTATATTTTTTGAAAATTTAGGATAGTAGTATATTTGGCACATTAGTATTTCAGCGGTTCTCAACCTGTGTGTCACGAACAATGAAAATACATCCTGCATATCAGATATTTACATTACGATTCATAACAGTAGCAAAATTACAGTTATGAAGTAGTAACAAAAATAATTTTATGGTTGGGGTCACCACAACATGAGGAACTGTATTAAAGGGTCGCGGCATTAGGAAGGTTGAGAACCACTGATTATTAGATGAATACAACTGTTAACCAACTTAGGGTTCAAAGAATGAAGAGTGCTGAATGCTATTTCCTTTCTTGTCCTGCAAATTAAATATTTAAAGAATAATGATTATCATTCAAAGACCAAAGAAAGGATAAAAGAAAAGTATATTTTTCAGAGTTTCTTCAGCTGAGGTCAGACGAGTACAGGGCCCTCAGTTTTCTCTGCTTCATATTTTGGTCTTCCTTATTTTGTTGCATTTGTAATTTACAGCTGCCTAACAATTAGCTATGCCTCAGTTCTCATCCCCTTTTCTGTCCATCGATGATTTCACCTGATGGATGCAGCAGTGCACATCAGGGATTCCCTATTGAGTCATTCTCAATTGTTGCTCTTCAAAGGTGATCTGGTTAGTTGCTGTGCTGGTAACTTCTCTGTATTCCCTGCTGCTTCTCACCATTTCTGATTGGAGAGTCTGTATGACATAATGATTAGGAGCAGTGGCTTTGGAGTCAGGCCAACCTGGGGTTAAATCTTGGCCAGCTTTGGATTTAAAATCTTAATCTTCCCATACCTCATCTGTAAATTGGAATGCTAACAGAATGTACATCGTAAAGCTGTAGTGTATATTAATGAGATAATGAATGTAAAGCACTTAAGTACTTCATTGTGCATTACTGCTTTTAAAAAAAACCTTCACCACATTAAGCCAGAAGTAGCAGATATGACTCCTCTTTTTTTTGGCATTTATTTATTTAATTCTCTTTGCTTAATCCCTTCACCTTTTTCACTCAGCCCTGCAAACCCCCAATATAATTCTTCTTTAGTCTGTTAAGTCACTGTGGAGAATTGTTGACAGGGAGTGTCCATCTTCTCAGCTTTTCTTTGTATCCTCTCCCTTCACTATCTCCCCAAATTGTCTGTATAATTAAACATAGGTCC
>NW_006284839.1:1268206-1287135 GCF_000327345.1 Myotis davidii | reverse complement strand
AAAGTCCTGCTATGGTGTCAAGAAATTCTTGGGATAAGAGTTGCTTTTGCTTTCTTTCCTTTCCTAGTGTTCTTATGCATATCCACCCTTTCTCCTTTTTTGCTGCTCTCTATTCAGTCAGATAGTTATTATTGCCTTTTAAAGCACATTTTTAGAATAGTTACTTTTAATATTACTTTTCATCAGAGTGGGTAGAGGATTAACTCAACCACATGCAGTGATTAGTTTTATGTGAGTGCTTGCGTGCTGGATTTTATTATATTTTTCAAAATATTTTTTTTTTATTGATTTTAGAGAGGAAGGGAGAGGGAGTAATAGAAACATCAATGATCAGAGAGCATCATTGATCGGCTGCCTCCTGCATGCCCCACACTGGGGATTGAGCCTGAAACCAGGGCATGTACCCTGACCGGGAATTGAACTATTACCTCCTGGTTAATAGGTCAGTGCTCAACCACTGGGCCATGCTAGCTGGGCTGTGTGCTGGATTTTAGATTTTTGCTAGATTGTTACATTGAGAAAGTCAGAACTAGGAACTTTCTAGTGTACTTTCCAGGGCCAACATTCTATCTTTTGATAAACTTTGGATTCTGGCACTTATCTGATCCTTCAGTACTTTTTACAAATATAATTTACTAGTAGCCCAGGGCACAAAAATTTGTGCATTCGGGGGGGGGGCGAGGGCGTCACTACTGGAGAGTCAGTATTTGCAACCAGTCAGCCAGTGACACTCTCAGTGTCTATTACTGACTTCTTCTTTTGCTGTCTGTCTTCCAACCCCTAATCATATTTCCACCTGGATGCATCATTTTTACTCCCAATATGCTGTATAAAGAAGGAGTCAGGATGCTGTCTTCCCATGAATAGTACTCAGTAACAAACCAATTGCATTTTAGTTGGGCAATGCCCCTACCTACCCTTCAAATCCCTTCCTCCATGCGGCTGCTGGTGGTGGCCGCCTCTTCCCTGTCCCCACCAGCTGGTGTTTGGAGAAGTATCTATATATTTTTTCAAAGTACTTGTATTTTTAATAATTTCTTGACATTTTTTTTTAAAATGACTTTTCCCAGGTTTTAGATTTGGAGGGAAGGTCTTAAGCTTAGAACAACTCAGAACAAAATCTAGTAGAGTGGGAGGGACAGCCAAGCCCACAAAGCAGGTGGCGTGGGCACCTCTGGTGGGGTCCGGGCTGCCCTCCGCCCCCAAATCCACCCTCCACCTGAGTGTGCACCCCAATGTGCAGGAGATATGATGAGGCCCAGGCCCCTGTATTCAGAACTGGGCTTTGCCCATGTAGAAACGTCTCATTTATACCTCTGGCTACAGCCAGCTGCGCACAAAAGGTTAGGAGTCCTGAAGCCTGTCCTGGCAAGGAGAAAGGGTGCGGCCCTCCATTCCCCTAGCACCCGCACACCCACGGCCTCAGGCGTAGAAGATGAGCTCGGGGATCTGCCCGCCCTGCACCCCGGTGCCGTTGGTGCTGTCGGAGGAGCACTGGAACTGGAAGGTCACCTTCCCGCACTGCACCTTTGTCAGGCCCTCCTGCCCAAAGTAGCTGAGCTCGCTGCCGTCCAGCACGGCGCTGGCCGTGTAGAAGGTGTCCTGCTCCACCTGCACCGGGTGCTCGAACCAGACCAGGAAGGTGCTGCAGGAGCCGTCGGACACGAACCTGATCAGGTTCTGGGCGAGGACCACCCCCAGGCGCTTGAGCTTGATCTTCACACTGTACTCGGCTTTCCCGGAGCTGGATCTGTACAGGCCCAGCCCCACCACAAACACCCTCCTGTCCGCTGCAAACTGGATGCTGTCGCAGCGCCCCCGGTAGCGCCACTGGTTGCTGCGGTAGGCCGAGGACTGGAAGCGGTGGCACCTCTGCTCCCAGGCCTCGCCTCTTGGTCAGTGGGAAGTCGAGCAGGGGCTTGTTGGCCACCGTGTACCACAGGAAGATGTTGTGAGTCTCCTCCAGCATCAGGATGTCCGACTGGGCAGCGCCTTTGGCAAACTCCTCCAGGGTCATGGTCGGAATGCGGACCAGGTAGAGGGCCAGCCCCAGGATGTGCCTCTTGATGCGCGCGGTGGCGGGCAGGCCCTGCCGTTTGCACGCGGCCTCGGCCCAGTTGAGCACGGCCTCGAAGACCACCGCCTCTTTGGTGTTGAGGGCCTCCCGGGTGATTACAACCTCCAGGGTCTGCCAGTTGATCTCGCAGAAGCCCTCAGACTGTAGGGCCATCTTCGCCTGCTCATCAATGACCTCCCAGCAGTGCTGGGTCCGCTCGGGCTCCTCAAACAGCCAGCTCTGCAACAGCAGGACACAGGCGTTCTTGGCTTCCAGGCTCGTCTCCAGGAAGTGCACGCAGGCTTTTGCCGACGGCCGCCTCTTCCCTGCCCCACCCAGCTTCTCTGATCACTGGCAGGGGGGCAGGCAAAGGCGGCCCCAGTTCTCTGATCATGGGCCAGGGGGCCCATGCTCTTGCCTGCTGCCTGGGTTTCCGATCACCATCAGCAGCAGGCGGCTTCTTCTGTCCTTCCCCTTTCACCTCCCAGCATTGAGCCCACACCCTGATTAGCCAATGAGAAGCATAGCGAAGGTACGATCAATTACCATGTTTGTCTATTATTAGATAGGATTTCTGTAATTTAGAATGTTTTTTTCACCTCAACCTGTTTATTTCTGTGTACTCTGCTAAGAATGCTCTCATTGCTATGGCTGTGGGTGACAAGTGATTGTATCAGTTTGGGATGCACCTTCTATTCATGATTATCAAGGGTCAGGAGAGACGAGGACTTAGTAATAGGTAGATCATGACCTACTCTTTCTCATTTATAGCACTAATTCCTTAATGTTATTTTTTAAAAATATATTTAATTGATTTTTTACAGAGAGGAAGGGAGAGAGATAGAGCGTTAGAAACATCGATGAGAGAGAAACATCGATCAGCTGCCTCCTGCACATCTACTGGGGATGTGCCCGCAACCCAGGTATATGCCCTTGACCGGAATCAAACCTGGGACCTTTCAGTCCACAGGCCGACGCTCTATCCACTGAGCCAACCCGGTTTCAGCACCTTAATGTTATTTTTATTACCTTCATTGAGACTTGACAGTTTTACTTGACAGGCAGAAGGCATGGAATATAAATAGTTCATTCATGTCAGGCTCTGGTTTTCTGTGAATGGGGGGTGTTATGTTCTGATATTGTTTTCCTCCATACTAATAGTATCAGTAGGAAAAGAGGAGTTCACCTGTATGCTGTAATAGATCCACTGGCATTGTCCTGAATTACTATAAAACAATACTAGTTTTGTTTTTTAAAACTCTGGAGAAGAAATTGGAAAGACACATCAAAGGATGGATTTTTAAAGAACTTTCTAAAATAAAATAGACTTTTGGGAAATAAGTATTTATCTTCCTGTCTATATGTTACTATTAAATTGAGAAGAGATAACAGTATTGCATTTGCACTCAAGAACAGAGTGGAACTTCCTTTGGAGGGACACTATAGTAAGGCAGTCCTGAAATATCTCTTGCTAGATTTCGCTGCAATGTTAAAACTGTTGTAAGAGGAAAAACCAGTTCTTTGGTATGTTTTGTTTACTGCCTGGTATTTTAAGAGCCAGATAACTACCAAACTGTTTTATTAAATACTAGAGGCCTAGTGCACAAAAATTTGTGCACTTGGAGGGGTCCCTCAGCCCAGTCTGTGCCCTCTCGCAGTCTGGGGCTGTCCACCTGCTGGCTTAGGCCTGCTCCCCAGGGGATCAGGCCTAAGCTGACAGTCAGACATCCCACTGGCAGCCTGGGAGCTCTCAGGGGATATCCACCCACCAGCTTAGGCCCAGTCCCTGGGGGATCAGGACTAAGCTGGCAGTCCGACATCCCTCTGGCAGCCCGGGAGCCCTCGGTGCATGTCCACTTGCCAGCAGGGAGCAGGCCTAAGCTGCAATTGGACATCCTTAGTGCTGCTGAGGAGGCGGGAGAGGCTCCCACCACCACCGCTGTACTGGGAGCCATGAGCCTGGCTTGGGGCTGAGCAGAGCTCCCCCTGTGGGAGCACACTGACCACCAGGGGGCAGCTCCTGCATTGAGCAACTGCCCCCTGGTGGTCAGTGTGTGGCATAGCAACCGCTCATTCGGTCGACCAGTCATAACGGTCGCATAGGCTTTTATATATATATAGATAAGAACAGCTCCTTTAGCAGAGGCCAGGGTGGGCTGGAAGCAGGTATCTGGGATTTATTTATTTTCTATAATTGAAACTTTGTAGCCTTGAGCGGAGCTCAGGGCCAGCAGGGCAGGCGGGAAGCTTGACTTCCTCCATTGCCCGGGACAACCCAAGCCTCCTGCTCGCTCCAGCTCCGTGGCTGCCACCATCTTAGTTGGGTTAATTTGCTCCTGATTGGCTGGTGGGTGGGCTGGTGGGTGTGGTGGAGGGACGGTCAATTTGCATGTTTCTCTTTTATTAGATTAGATGTTTTTAAAATCTCAGAAATGCATATATTTATTACTTAAAGACTATTATACTTGCTCACAATTATGAAATAAAAATTTGTTTATGGCATGCCAAGGTCAGTTAAACTTCCTCTTGCATATGGATTTTTCTTTGGAACGACATTGTTTGCTTAATTAAGAGTTCTTTTTATATGTACTAATGGTAGGAAAAGTGCAAGGTGGGAATTCTAGTCCTGCCTTGGTCACTCACTAGGTTACATTAGTCATTTACCATTCCTATGCCTGCTTCTTCATTTGTGAAAAGGAGGCAGTGATACTTTCTCTGGTGTGGTATAAGAAAGAAATGAAGTATTAGATGTTAAAAATGCAAAAGGCCGCATACAAATGTCAGGTGATAGTGGTAGTCAGCTCATTTAACAATGGATAATTGAGTGTTAGTCATATTTGATACTTGCAGCTAGTACTCAATTATTCAGCAGGGTTCACTCATTTTACAAGGATTTGGTTGTCTCTTAAGTGCATACTGTGCTAGTAGCCAATATATATGAGCACTTACATACAGTGTGTCAGTTATTGTGCTAAGAATTTTTCATGTGTTTACTGTAATCCATGTAGTAGTCTGATAATAATCCTCATAACAGAATTTTTTTATCGCTATTTTATTGTTGAAAGAATTAAGATTTAGAGAAGTCAGGTAGCTTACATGAGGTTGAACAACTAGTAAGTATTCTTTCTGATTCTATCTATCATCCATCCATCCATGAACCCATCTTTCATAAATTATTATTTTTTATTGGGCATCTGCTATATAATAGGCAGTATTCTAGGGCTGGATATACAACAGAGAACAAAACACAAACATTCTGTGCCCTCATGCAACTTACATTGTAGTAGGGGGAGACAGAAAATAAAGTGTGAAGTAGAGAGTATTTCTCCAGTAGTAAGAATGTTGCAGTGACAAAGTAACTCCTTTATTTTAGAAAACAAAAAAAGAGAGAAAATAAAGCAGGGAAGTGTGTGTGTGTGTGTGTGTGTGTGTGTGTGTGTGTGTGTGTAATGTAGATATTGTAGCCGGAAAGGGCCTTATCAAGAAGAGGGTAACAGCCTGGCCACGGTGGCTTAGTAATTGAGAGTTGACCTATGAACCAGGAGGATATAGTTTGATTCCCGGTCAGGGCACATGCCTGGGTTGTGGGCTTGATCCCTGGTAGGGAGTGTGAGGGGGCAGCCAATCAATGATTCTCTCTCATTGATGTTTCTATCTCTCTCTCCCTCTCCCTTCCTCTCTGAAATCAATAAAAAAAATATATTTTTTAAAAAGAAGGGGGTAACAGACTGAAGGAGGAGAGGGAGGCTGCCACACATGAGAAATGTGATCCAGGTAGAGGAAACTATGGGCAAAGCATAGGACAGGAATGTGCCTGGTGTGTTTCAGGAACCACAAGGAGGCCAGTGTTGCTAACATGAAATAAGTAAAGTGAAGAATAAGTAGTTGGAAACGAGGTCAATGAGATAACATGGGGAAAAATTAAGTAGAGCTTTATGGACTGTTGTAAGAAAAATGGGGTTTTGAGCAGAAGAGAGACATGGGATCTGAATTATGTTTTAATGGGATCATTCTGTCTATTGTGTTGAGAACAAACTGAAGACAAGGCATGTTGACGGCTTGGTCCCAGGGATGTACCAGTAGAGGTAGTGAAGGTTGATTTGCTGGATTGTTTTGGTGGGGGTAAGAGAAAGAGGACAATCAGTGATGATTTCAAAGTTTTTTGCCTGACCAACTAGAAGAGCTAGAGCAATTACTGAGATGGGAGAAAAGTGTGAGAGGAGCAAGTTTCAGAGACTAGGAAAGTAATTTATTTTATACATATTTGAGATGCTTATCAGATATCCACTTGGAGAGAAATGAATTTCAGAAGAGAGGTCAGGGCTGGAAATGTACACCTGGAAGGTGTCACTGTGTTTATGAAATTTAAAGCTCCAAGTCTAGATTAGAGAAAGAAAGTAGTATAGGTAGAAAAGAGATGCCCAAGATCAGAGCCTAGTTCTAGCTTAGCTCTTTAACAGTCCAAGTACTTACAATTGCTATCCTATATTGTCCTCTCTAGTATTATTATAGGTATGTATTAAAAACCTAAGCCATCGAGGCTGCCCTCAGAAGCTTATATTCTATGTGGAGAAACAAAATATATGACATATAATTGAAACATTTAAATTACAATGCAAAGTCATATATGATTACATGTCAGAATGAATGGAAAGGCCTATATGTTTAGCTGTCCTGCCCGTGAAAAGATTACTTGGCATTGAAATGATTGACAAAAGACTATTGGAGGAAATGGGACTTGAACTAACCTTAAACTATGGTCAACAGATTGGGGGTGGGAGGGTGCATTTTGGGGAAGGTGCCAAGACTACCCTTGGGTTCAGTAATTCACTAACAGGACTCACAGAATTTAGCAAAGCGGCTATACCAGGGGTGGGCAAACTTTTTGACTCGAGGGCCACAATGGGTTCTTAAACTGGACCGGAGGGCCGGAACAAAAGCATGGATGGAGTGTTTGTGTGAACTAATATAAATTCAAAGTAAACATCATTACATAAAAGCGTACGGTCTTTTTTTTTTTTAGTTTTATTCATTCCAAACGGGCCGGATCCGGCCCGCGGGCCGTAGTTTGCCCACGGCTGGGCTATACTCACAGTTACTCTTTGTTAACAGCAAAAGGATACAGACTAAAATTCACCACAAGAACAGCCGTATAAGGCAGGGTCTAGGAGAGTTCCAGGCAGGAGCTTCCAGTTGTTTGTTCCAGTGGAGTAGTCTGGACAGCATTTACATCTCTCAGTAATGATGTGTGTCAGCACTTACGGAGTGTTGCCAACCAAGGAAGCTTACCCCAGCCATGGTATCCAGGATTTTTCCTGGGATTGGTCACGTAGGCATGGCTCACTGCCTGTGTTGCAGACCTTAGTCTCCAGCCCTCCAGAGCAGATGCCATGGTCCTCACTCACTGTAAATCATATTGTTAACATAGACTGTTTGGCATTGCTTAAGGCCCCCAAGGAAAAAAAGGCATCTATCAGGCAGGACATTCCAAAGGCTTACCTCCCAGGATCTGGGGGCAAGGGCCAAACCTTTCTTTGGACAAGGTTAATCCTTTCTTGTATGGCGGGTTGAGGGCAGGCTGCCCTCTATGTGGAGACAGCATGAGCTTAGATACAGTAGGAATGTGTATGTCGTATTTAGAGAACATTGTAGTGACTGCAATATGGCCTTGTACTTGAGAATATGAACTCTTGGAGCCAGGATTCATATCCCAGCTGTGACTTGCTAGATGTGGCAGTTATATAATCTGTCACTTATATATACACAGCAAGGGTAATAATACCTACATTATAAGCTTGTTGTGAGGATTAGAAGGTTACCATATAAAGCATTTAGAATATGTCATGACACATAGTAAATGCTGTAGAAATAAGGAGTTTGTTCATTCATTCCTTAATCGTTCATTCTTTCTTGAACATTTGTATGTAAAGACTCCTCCTGAGCTTCATATCTTTATTTCCAGATGCCTAGTGATATATCTAGAGGGCTGTGGCTCTTTTACTATTAATATGTTCAAAAAGAAATTAAATATTTTTCACTCAAATTATTTCTACTACTGGCAGTGCTATCACCCTAGTTTATCTGTTAAAAGATTTAGATAAGTGTTAAGATATCAGCTGTTTCAAAGAATACATTTTGGTGAATTGGGAAATTAATGTTAGCTTTCTTTTTATATACATACAGGTCTGTGTATGATGACCAACCAAATGCACACAAAAAGTTTATGGAAAAGTTGGATAATTGTATCCGTAATCATGACAAGGAAATTGAAAAGATGTGTAATTTTCATCATCAGGGTTTTGTAGATGCTATTACAGAACTCCTTAAAGTAAGGACTGATGCAGAAAAACTGAAGGTAAGAAATATGTTAAAATTCAGTTTATCTTTGCTGTCATTAAATTACTCAAGTGTTGCCTGGCCAGCATGACACAGTGGTTGAGCATTGATCTGTGAACCAGATAGTCAATGTTTGATTCCTGGTCAGGGCACATGCCCTGGTTGCCGGCTCGATCCCCAGTGGGGGGTGTGTGGGAGGCAGCCAGTTGGTAATTGTCTCTCATCATTGATGTTTCTGTCTCTGTCTCCCTCTCCCTTCCTCTCTGAAATCAATAAAAATATATTTTAAAAAATTACTCAAGTATTAGTTTATAGTGCATGGTACAAACCTTTATTAAATGTACTACTTTCAAGAAGTGCATCAGTGTATATAATTGGGAATGCTCTTCATGCTTTGTTAACACAGTTGTCATGCTAATGACAGGAGTAATCCCTTTTTTGGTAAAGTAAGTAATGCATTGACTTAACAGGATTTATTTCCATGCAGGGAAATAAACTAAAAAACTTCATACAATGAAAGGCCCATTGGCAGTTTTAGAATTTTTAAAATGACAATTAGTACAAATATAAAAACCTTTAAAAACGACCATGTGTAATTATATTCTCAAAGTTATTTAATAATGTTGAAACTTTTTTTAGTTTAATAGCAATGTATAATTTTCTTAAAGAAAATTGGTCTACCTTTTTGGCCACACAGAAAAAACATTATTTATTAAATGAGACCTGGATTTGTTCCGTCAGAATACAAAATATATAGTTATAAGAATTGTCCTACTTATCTTTCTTTACATTTGGAGAGCTTAGCAGACAGAATGACCCTGGTTTACCAAAGGTTATGATTAGAAAACCATTATATAAAGGATGTTCAGACAGCGAATGACCAAATACAGCATCAATGAGGTCACTGAGCATCATTGTTAAAAAATTAATGAGATTTTTAATAAACCAGAATGTGCTTCCTTACTATGATGACCTAATGAGTCACTTAATATGTGGGAAAATTTGAGGTTGAGCTTTGCCTGCACCTGCAGCATTAAAATGTTGCTGTGGATTGAGATTTCTGTGTTTGATGTTAATCAACCACCCAGTGTTTGCATTCAGCAAAGTATGAATGTTTAATTACCGTAAAATGCAATCACCATTTCCTACAGACAATGAATGGCACATAGACCTCATTGAAGTTATCAAAAAAGGACCAGTGGTCAATTGGGTCAGTGATTTGAATTGTTTGACAGACTTAGAGAAGCAAGTAAAGTTCAAAAATCTTGAGTAAATTTGAGAAGTTTGCCACAGAATCTGTTAAAAAGAACTGTCATAAGTAATTGAAGTTAAAAGCCCTTTTCAATCAAAAGTTCAAGTTCAAGCTGTAGAGTTAATTTGAATTTGCATTTCTTTGTTCTAAGTTTCTCATGAAGCATGATCTGATTACAAGGGTGAGCAGTTACATCAGGGCAGTTTTATTCATATTTGTCTAACTAAGGTGAAATTATTTTTAAGGTACAAGTTACTGATACCAACCGAAGATTTCAAGATGCTGGAAAGGAGGTGAGAAAATGATACATCTGTTGTGTATCAATATGTGGATATGATTTAACTGTTCGTTTAAACATATGAACATTTCTTTTCCTAAGGTGGTAGTCCAAACAGAAGATATTATTCGATGTAGAATTCAGCAGAGGAATATTACAACTGTAGTAGAAAAATTGCAGTTGTGCCTTCCAGGTGAGTTAAATTTGTCTATAATGTAATGTTGGCTTGGTAAAATTATAATTTAATGATAACATTTAGTCATTATTCATTATGGGAATTACAGGTATTTGGTGATTGTTCCCCCCAAAAGCTTAGGGTTATCTTTCTTATCCACTTTGTTCCCTGAGTTTTCCTATAATGTAAATCCCCGTTTGGTGATCTGTCACGTCAGTCTCCTATAATCTTACCGTTTCCTTTCTGCCTCACTTGTGCCCTCCTCAACTTTGTGATTCTTCAAAATACTTTCCCATGGGGAGTGTCTTTAGATGACATTTTCTTGCCTTGTCCTAATTTGCATACCATTTTGCTTATAGTTTTCCATTTGATACTTAAGTAGCTTGGTTTTGCTTTGCTCACAGTCTCATTTTGCTGATCAGGTAAGAAAACATCCCAAAATGCTAGGTCTTCTCCCTTCTTCATTCTTGCCTTTCCACCTATATTTTGGAAAGACTGACTTTTTAGGTTTCTGAGGTTCTGACTGTCTGTAAGGGCTCAGATATTACCAGGACATCAATAAATTTCAAAGAAACTAACCAGTATTTTCTTTACCTGGATGTATCCTGTTTAAACAAAAGGAAGCAGGTGTATGTCATCTCTTTCTTAATATAGTAAATTAAATCCAATGCAGTGTTGCATTTTTTTTTTTTCAGGAAGGAACTGGAACCTTCATATCCTGGGAAATAGAATGAGATGCTTTGTATATAATAACTATACAGGGTGGGTCAAAAATAGGTTTATAGTAGTGAGTATGCAAAACACTGAATTTATTCTTATTTATTAATTACTAGAGGTCTGGTGCACTAATTTGTGCACCAGTGTGGTCCCTCGGCCTGGCCTGCGGGATCGGGCCGAAACCAGCTCTCTGACATCCCCCAAGAGGTCCCGATTGCAAGAGGGCACAGGCCAGGCTGAAGGACCCCACCAGTGCAAAGGGACGCGGGAGGTTGGCCAGCTGGAGAGGGACCACAGGAGGACTCCAGGGTGTGTCCAGCCCATCTTGCTCAATCCTGATCCGCCAGACCCCAGCAGCAAGCTAACCTACCGGTCGGAGCATCTGCCCCCTGGTTGTCAGTGCACATCGTAGTGAGCAGTTGAGCGGCCTTAGCATATCATTAGCATATTATACTTTGGTTGAGCGGCCTTAGCATATCATTAACATATTATACTTTGGTTGAACGGCCGACTGGTTGACCAGACACTTACCCTATTAGGCTTTTATTATATAGGATTGTTTGATTTTTTCATATAAACAACTGTAAACCGACTCTTGCTTCACCCTATACATAATATGAAGTTAGCTTAGAATACAAATTATATGTTAAAACTGTCAGCAGATCTTATTAGCTAACCAATTATTGTTTTCTGACTTGTGAGAATAGCTTTTTAAAAAATAGAATCACTGAAATTCTAATTAGTTTAATCTCTGATGGACCAGGGCTATGTGCACATTAACTTTGAGTAAATATAATGTCTGCTCATTATGTGAGGTTTCAGGCTTAAAAAACCTATTTCCTTTATAGTAATGTTTAGTAATACCTCTTTGTCACCATCAGATACACTGAAATGGCCATGAAGACAGTCTCTAAGTTTGAATGCTTTGTCTCTGAATAGTAATAAGCCTAAAAAATTTGTACTGATAGGATGGAAAAGAACTGAATTCAGTTTATTCACCTAGTGGGCTATTTGAAATAGAGAAGTAAAGGGAAGTGGAAGTTAAAATTTTGTTACTGCTACTGTCTTTGCTTTCAGTGCTTTTCCTGAGTAGTATAATCTGAGTTGTACAAACATTGCATTCCTAATAGCCATGTCTAGAACTACCTCCTTTCCTCCATCTATCCTTCTATCTAATTATCTTCTTACAAATACTTTTTTGTGTCAGGAATTATGGTAGATATTGGAAATATAAAGTTGAAAGTGACATAGTCTCAGCTCTAAAGGATGTGATAATTTATCTGAATAAAGACAAGCCATCACTTACTGTACAATTGCTTACCTCCTCCTTAGATTAGAAGTATGAGAGGATATAAGAAGTCACAGGTTAAACAATGCATTTTTCTGGTGCACTAGTTTTACTTGATTATATTTGAGGAAAGTATTATTTTATATGAAAAGAATATAGAAATATTAGAAGGTAGATATGAAATTTACCTAAATTGTTGAGATAAAACAGATTTCAAAGCAAGTTTATACTTGTAGCAGCAGTTTTAGGCTCTTTCCCAGGTATATGTTTTGGTTTGAAATGTAAAAAATATTGCATTATGTATAGGGGCTATGATAGTAATATACATAGAGTCTGTAGAATTAGGACAAGTTCACTATAGCCACCTTTGCAGTTTTTATGGGTTTCAGAGAGGTAAACAAAATCTTTTATAAACTTGAAGATCCCTGAGGGCAGCCATAAAACAATAGAAAAATCTGGAAAAAAAATGTCTATCTCTTTGGTCTAGGAAATTTGGAGGTGGCTTGATGAGCTAATAATATATTCACTCACTTTATACTTGGAAATTCTATTAAGGATGAATGGTATGTCATCTTGCTGAAGCTTATAACAGCTTTATTGAATAACTGCATTTCTGAACCTTTGATAGAAATGATAAAACAAAGGAAGATGCTTTATGTTTATTTATGCCTTTGTCATAATTCATTGTTTGCTATAAGCTTTTGAGGTGTCTCTTTCTTTGTGGATTTTTTGTAAAATTTTGTAAAATTGTTTAATGAGGTATAACACAGTTGTGCTATCTTATTGGTATATTGAATGAAAATCAATCTCACTGTCATTCAGCTTTCTCTGAATAACTAAAGTCCAAACTTTCTGTTCCCCTGCAGGGAAGAGATATTATATTAGTAAGTTTCTGAATAGAGTATTTGTTAGTAGGTTAATGTCTCAATTATAGGTGTCAGCATATGCAAGTGTTCCAAGTTTAATAAAATGTAGTAAAACATATAATGTTTAACATATGTAGAAATTAAAATGTTTTTATTTACTCTAAGTATAAAATTTTATTTGAAAATGTAAGCCTAAATCAAACTATAGAAAAAATTAATGAATTTATAATATGCTGATGCCTTCCTTTATTATTTTCATCTCTCAAAAATTATTTTTAATTTGAAAGCTAAATGAGTTATATTTTTAACTGCAGTGCTGGAAATGTACACTAAGCTAAAAGAACAGATGAGTGCAAAAAGGTGAGTTGGCTTCTTTCCTAATTGCTTTTAATAAGAATCCCTTTTTAAAAAATTACTTGAAGGCATGTTTAAACTTACTGTAAATTATAGTGGATCATGTGAAGTTTGCTTCTATGCTTTGTTCATCCAATTTGCTCATCTGGGTCATTAAGTAAAGCAGTTCTTAGCCATTCATTTGTGGATCCTTACCCTATGTAAATGATATGAAAGATTGATCATATTGATGAGGGATAAATAGACAACTGGGAACAGGAATGAAAAAATATTGATTAATTTACCAACATTGACCATAAGATCAAAGACTAAGTATGTATTGTAAGTCCACAGATGAAAGCAAAGTATGGGTAGTTATATTTTGACAATCTGGGCTAGTGTAGTTCATGTTCTGTTTTATAACACAAATGCATAAATGACAAATGAAAAGTAAAAATAATTTGAAGTAGTTTATTAATTGCCATAGAAACATTAGGTGTACTGCTTAACCTGTTTTAAAGATGAAAAATTTATTTAAAATTTTTTTTTATTTTTTAATTACAGTTGGATGCAATATTATATTAGTTTCAGCTGTACAGCATAGTGATTAGACATTTATCTAACTAATGGAGTGATCACCCTAATAAATCACCATCTGACACCATACATAGTTATTACAATATTATTGACTATATTCCTTATGGTATATGTTACATCCCCATACCAATTGTTACTTCTTAATACCTTCACCTAAATGTGTTAATTCTGACCAAATATATCTATATATCTATATATATACATAAAAGCCTAAGCGACTGTTTTGACCGGATGACCTGTTGGTAGCTATGATATACACTGACCACCAGAGGGCAGACACTCAATGCAGGAGCTGCCCCTGGTGGTCAGTGCACTTCCACAGCCAACCTCCCGCGGCCAGCCAGCCTCCTGCGGTCCCTCCCTCTGGCCGGCCCCAATCGGGACTGGGCAAGATGGCCCCAATCGGCCCTGATCGCTGACCAGGCCGAGGGACCCCACCCATGCACGAGTTCGTGCACTGGGCCTCTAATATATATATATATAAAATGTTTGTTTGGTTTCTTTGTTGTTGTTGTTAATCCTCAACCAAGTATATATTTCCATTGATTTTTAGGGAGAGTGGAAGAGAGAGGGAAAGACGGAGAAACATCAATGTGAGAGAAACACATTGTTTGGTTGCCTCCTGCACAATGGTTGCCTCCTGTGTAAGCCTTGACCAGGGCCCAGGCTCGGGAGGAGCTTGCAACTAAGGTACGTGCCCCTTGACTGGAATTGAACCTTGGATCCTTTGGTCCACAGGCTGACACTCTGTTTGCTGAGGCAAACTGGCTAGAGCCAAATGTATATATACACACACACATATCTATATATATACACACACACACATACATATATATATTTAAGTAATATTATTTATATTATAACAATTCTAGTGATTTTAAATTACTACAATAAAATTTAGGTGTAATTTTTAAATTAGTGGTACAATTTTGTGACAATTTGCAAAATATACTCTACTTTTGAGAATATATAAGCTAAGAAAACCAATAAATATCTTTAAGTAGCTTTTCAACCTTTTTTTTAGTTTGCATATATATTACTTTCTGGTTTGTTTTTCGATAGTGCCTTTTCTCATTTTAATATCTAAATCACTGGAAAGGCATAGAATATTAATTAATGAATTTAGAAATCCTCTACCTACTCTTAAATGGATTTTGGTGGTAAATATTATTGCAGGATATTGACAATTTTGGAAAGTTCGAGTCCTATTATTAATTTTAGTATCTTGACCAAATTATATATCCTTTTTCTGTGTTTCAGTTTTCTCATCTATAGATTAATAGTAATAATCTGCCGTAGATATCTGTCTTATAGAAGTCTAGAGAAAATTGATGTATATGAAATTATATATTAGTTTTTCTAGGGCATAAGCTATACTTTACTAATTGCTGCATATCCAGCATGCCACCAGTGCCTACTTAGTAATAGGCATTCAGTATTTGTTGAAATGGAAAAAAAAAATCACTCTGCCAGTGGTTTTTTATTTTTTTGTGTGACACAATATTATTTCTAATTGTCTTAGTTACTTTTTTTTTAATTCCTTAAAAATATATTTTACTTTAAATTAAATCTGTGCTTTGTATTTTTGGATGGTGATGGTGTGTTGGTGGGAGAGATATTAATGAAATCACCTATCAACTAAATATTCTAATTTAAAAATTTATAATTATTATACATTTAGTATAGTGATGACTATAATGCTTGTGATGTGATATAATTTGGATGAAGTGAAATGAAGTTGTATGTTAGTGTATAAGCCATGAATTTTCAGCTTGTAGCTTATTCTTATGATTTATAGTTTGTGCTTATTAGTAAATAAAAATAAATGTTTGTTTTACTTATACCTGATTTTTTTTATGGGAGTGTTAGATTGATTATTTGTAAAATTAATGTAATAAGAACTTTATAGAGTTTTCTTTCTAACTTCTCACAGGTATTACTCTGCTCTAAAAACTATGGAACAGTTAGAGAATGTTTATTTTCCCCGGGTTAGTCAATACCGGTTTTGTCAGCTAATGATAGAAAATCTTCCTAAACTCCGTGAGGATATTAAAGAAATCTCTATGTCTGATCTCAAAGACTTTTTGGAAAGCATTCGAAAACATTCTAATAAAATAGGTGAAGCAGCAATGAAACAGGTGAGGTTAAATTTTTTAAAAATTTAATTTAATTATTTAATGATATAGGTTATAGAATATATTCAAAGTTTACTTTCTTTACGTCCATGAAATGCTTGTTTAGTTGTACCCTTTTGTCATTTTTCCTGGTTCCTGTTTAGAATGGATTCACTAGAGTCTTCTTTTGAATTGTGGTTATTCCTTATTTAACTTGACATACTATCTGATTCCTTAGCAGTGTTCCCCTTCTATGTGGTGTTAGAGTAAATTTTGCCACCAGTCAAATTTGGTATAAAATTAGCTGAAAAGTGGCAGCCTTTTTATGTTAAGGTTCTAAATTGCTCTCTCTTTAAAACAAATTGAAGGTATCATCTGGAATAAACTCCTACAGCTCAATAATAAAAAGACAAGCAATGGGAAAAGATTTGGCAGTTATAAAGTTAATGTACCTACCTTTGAGTCAGCATTTCCTCTCCTAGTTATTTACCAATGAGAAATGAAAACATGTTCTCACGATGCTCATAGTATCTTTATTTACAGTTGGCTAAAAACTGGCAACAGCCTAAGGAGAATGGATAAACAAATTGTGCTATACTCATAAAATGGAATATTACTTAACAATGAAAAAGAATGCATTACTGACATGTGTGACAGCATATATAAATCTCCCAGCCATTATGCTTCTGTTCAGCAAAGGAAACAATTATCAGAATGAAAAGGCCATCTACAGAATAGAAGAAAATGTTTGCAACCTATATATTTCATTAGGGATTAATCTCCAA
Organism: Myotis davidii; assembly: GCF_000327345.1. Taxonomy (NCBI): domain Eukaryota; kingdom Metazoa; phylum Chordata; class Mammalia; order Chiroptera; family Vespertilionidae; genus Myotis; species Myotis davidii. The sequence goes on along the minus strand of NW_006284839.1, from coordinate 1,270,339 downwards.
AATATGTAAGGAACTCTTACAACTCAAGAGTAAAGAATCTAATCATCTGATTTTAAAAATGGTCTAAGGACTTGAATAGACTATTCTTTCTATCCTCATCTGAGGATATTTTCCCATTGATTTTTAGACAGAGTGGATGGGAGGGAAGAGGAAGGGAGGGAGGGAAGGAGAGAGGAAGAGAGAGAGAGAGAGAGAGAAAGTCATCAACATAAGAGAGACACATTGATTGGTTGCTTCCTGCTTGCATCTCAACCAGGGCCAGGAATCAAATCTGTAGCTGAGGTGTATACTCTTGACGGGAAATCAAAAACCATGAAACTTTGGTCCTTGGGCTGACAGTCTAACTACTGAGCCAAACTGGCCAGGGCAACTGACGTGTTTTTTTTAAAGTAGACATACAAATGGCCAACAGGTATATGAGAAATGTCAGCATCACTAACCTCAGGGAAATGCAAAATAAAATCACAATGGGATGTCACCTCACACTGTCAGGATGGCTAATATGAGAGAGAGAGAGAGAGAGAGAGAGAGAGAGAGAGAGAGAAAACAGGTGTTGGAAAGAATGTGGAGAAATTGGCAAGAGATACAAGATGGCAGTGGAGTAAGTGGAAGCTACACTCACCTCTTCCCAGGACCAAACTGAAATTACAGCTAAAAATATAGAACAATCAACTTGAATAACCAATCGAAGAATAGCTGAACAGAAATCTTATAGTCAAGGATTTATAGAAGAAGCCACAGCAGACTGGTAGGAAGGGCAGGGAGATGAAAAGGGCTAGCTCCCCAGGGCAGTAGATGAGATCTTGGTGGGATATCTCAGCTGCAAAGGTTCTCCCTGAGGAGTGTGGGGTCTCAACCCCATGTTGGGCTCTCCAGCCCAGAGCACCAGAGCCATGAAGAAGTGACCACATAACATCTGGCTGTGAAAATTAGTGATTATGTATGCCAGGGAGAGATGGGAGTCTGCTAGAGACATAGGCACCCTCTTCAAGGGTCAATGCACAAAAACTCTTTTGCAGCCATTCACCCTGAGCTCTGGCAGAGGGGAAGCTGGAGAAGACTAGAGTCACATGAGAAGAGACTGGGGTTTATGGCTCTGGGGCGAGAGCAGAAGGGACAGCTGCCAGGATCCTTGTGCTGAGTCACTCTCCCACACCCCAGATATAATCTTTCTTGGGTGGAACACATCCTCATAGCAATAAACTGACTTTCTGAGCAGCAGCCATGCACAGCCCGCCCCCATCCGAGGAGCAGCAGCCTTGCGAGCAGCCGGCCCCCCTCCAAGGAGCAACAGTCGCGTGCAGCCCGTCCCCGTATGAGAAGCAGCAGCCTCACCAGCAGCCCACCCCTGTATGAGGAGCAGAAGCCACGCGCAGCCTGCCCCCGTCCGAGGAGCAGCAGCTTCACGAACTTCCTGCCCTGTCCAAGGAGCAGCAGCTGTGCACAGACAGCTGCGCATGGACAACTGCACAGAGCCTGCCCCTGTCTCAGGAGCAGCAGCCTTGTGAGCAGCCTGCCCCAATCCGAGGAGCAGAAGCTGTGAGAGCAGCCTGCCTCGCCAGCCAGAGGAGCCATCACTGCTGTGAGCAGTGCCTACCAGAGGAGCCGCCACCAATTGAGGAGCAGCTTCTGCTATGACTACCGAAGGAGCAGCTGCCGCCCAGGGAGCCGCTGCCGCCCAAGGAGCAGCCCCTGTACGACTCGACACCTAGATCCTTCAGTGAGAGCAAAAATAGGAAGGCAAAGAAACCCCTAAAGGAAAGAAAAGGAGGAATCGCCAGAAAAGGAGCTAAGTGAAACGGAGGCATGCAATATATCAGAAAAAGAATTCAGAATGAGGGTCATACATTTCATCAACTGGATGGATGAAAAAAAAATCAACAACTTATGTAAGAATCAAGAAGAGATAAAGAGTGATATAGCTGCAGTAAAAAACACTATGGAAAGTTTCAACAGTAGGCTAGGAGAAGCAGAGGACCGAATTAGCAAATTAGAAGATAGGGAAGCAAAACACACCCAAACTGAATTGCAATTGGAGAAAAAAATTTAAAAAACAGGAGGCCCCCTCAGCAGCACTAAGGATGTCTCACTGCAGCTTAGGTCTGCTCCCTGCTGGTAAGTGGACATCCCCCT
>NW_006284839.1:1265490-1268028 GCF_000327345.1 Myotis davidii | reverse complement strand
TAGACCCACCTCAGAACAAGGAACTCACACAGACTGAAAGTGAAGGGATAGAAAAATATCTTCCAGGCAGATAGAAATGAAAAAAAAAACAAACCTGGGGTAGCAATACTCATATTTGACAAAATAGACCTCAAAGTGAAGGCCATAACAAGAGATAAGGAAGGCCACATCATAATACCAAAGGGATCAATACAACAAGAGGTTATAATCCTGGTAAACGTATATGCACCCCATGCAGGAGAACCCAAATACTTAAAAATTCTGGAAGATATCAATACAGTCATAGTAGGGGACATTAATACACCACTGACATCACTGGATAAATCCTCTAGACAAAAAATCAGCAAAGAAACAGCAATCTTAAATGACTCACTAGATCAGATGGACTTAATTGACATCTTCAGAGCATTGCACCTCAAAGCCACAGAATATACGTTCTTCTCAAGTGCACATGGGACATTTTTATTTTTTAAAAAAATATATTTTTATTGATTTTAGAGAGGAAGGGAGAGGGAGAGAGCGATAGAAATATCAATAAGAGAGAATCACTGATTGGCTGCCTCCTGCACGCCCCCCACTGAGGATTGAGCCCGCAACCCAGGCATGTGCCCTTGACCGGAATCGAACTCGGGACCCTTCAGTCCGCAGGCCGATGCTCTATCCACTGAGCAAAACCAGCCAGGGCAGGGACATTTTTAAAGATAGACCACATATTGGGTCACAGGCAAAGTCTCTCCAAATTCAAGAAGATTGAAATCATATCAAGCATCTTCTCAGACCTCAATGGCATAATATTAGAAAGAAACTACAGTAAAAACAATAAAAAAATTCAAACACTTGGAAGCTGAATAGCATGCTATTAAACAATGATTGGGTTACCAAAGAGATCAAAGAAGAACTCTGTGCCTTATTATCTCCAGAGGCTCTACTGAAGTGAGTGAGCCTAATAGGCGGCTGGTAGGTGGAGGCAGAGCTGGGTGCTCTAGGAACGACTGACTCTTGTGTGGTTTATGTGGGCCCTCCTGTTGTAATTGAGTGTTGATTGCTATTGGCCCGTTTGTTCAGGCTGGCTAACTATAAGGATCAACCCCAACCACATAGTAGTTGCCAGATGAATGGTTTAAGAAATTGTGGTATATACATACAAGGGAATACTACACCCAGTCTATAAAAAGGAAAATAATCTAAAATAGTCAAATTCATAGAATTGAAGAGTGGGATGGTGGTTACCAGGAGCTGGAAGGAGCGGGGAAAGAGGTGTTACTAATCAACAGGTATAATGTTTCAGTTAAGCAAGATGGATAAACTTTAGAGGTCTGCTGTACAACATTGTACTTATAGTTAAAAATAATGTATTAATATATTAACATAATGTTAATATTAATATATTGAAATAATATAATAATCTATGTACACTTAAAATTTATGGTAGATCTCATCTTAAGTATGCTTACCACAATAAAATACAATTTTTTAAAAAGTAAGTAGAAAGAAATAATAAAGGTAAGAATAGAAATCAATATAATAAAAAACAAAACACTCTAGGGAGAATCAACAGAGTTAAAAGTTGGGTCTTAATCTTTAAAATAAAATTATAAACCCTTGCAAGACTGTTCAAAAAAGAAGAGAAAGGCCACAGATCATAAATTAAAAATGGGATATTACTCCACATCCTATACCTGCAGGCAAAAATATAAGAAAATATGAATGAATTCTTGAACCAATTTTGACCATAATAAATTTTGAAATAATCTGAATTTTTCTTTTTCCCAAATAGGCACAACAGCAGAAAACCTTCAGTGTTGCTCTGCAGAAGCAAAATAATGTAAAATTTGGGAGGCACATGTATATAAATGATAGAATTACAGAAGAAAGGAATGAAATTGTGTTGAAACATACATTTGAGGAAGAGGATGAGAATGAAGAGGAGGTGACTAGAGTTACTTTATCTCTGTCTTCTTTCTTTTCTTTCCTTTTTTGTTTTCTTTCTTTTTTCTTTTTTTCTTTATTGATTAAGGAATTACATTGTGTCCTTATTCCCCCATTGCTGCCCCCCCCCCTCCACTCATGCCCTCACCCCCCTGGTGTCTGTGTCCATTGGTTAGGCATAAGCCTAATATAATTCCTAATGCCGCCACCCTTTAATACGGTTCCTCATGTTGTGGTGACCCCCCATTTCATTGTTACACATTGAACATCATTAAAGAATAGCGATTAATCACAAAAACAGTATGTAATTATAGATGTGTTTTCCGATGGTCTTAGGCGACCCCTGTGAAAGGGTCGTTTGACCCCCAAATGGGGTCGCGACCCACAGGTTGAGAACCGCTGCTCTAGTGTGTTCTGAGGTGAGGCTCTGCTTACTGGTCTATGCAATACATCCTTTGTTGAGGTTTGTCAGCAGTTCCAAACCGTATCTTATACACTGTGAATAAGGCTAGTGCCATCAGATCAGCCGGATCATATGGCCTGGGTGACAGAGAAACTTTCACCACAATTGAACTTGTGACCTAAACCTGGAATTACAAAACAGCTTAT
>NW_006284839.1:1259309-1265248 GCF_000327345.1 Myotis davidii | reverse complement strand
TTTATTTTCTCTTTAGTTTCCACTGCTCTAGGAGCTGTATCAATGAAGATATTATTTCGGCATATGTCTGAGATTTTGCTACCTGTGGATTCCTCTAATATTTTTATATTTTCTTTCTTTGTATGAATTTTTTTCTTTTAAGTTGTAATGTATGACTGTGATTCTTATTCTTACCATGTGCAAATTAAATTTATGTAGACTAGTTAGTGATAGTAGGACAATAGAATGATCTGAAGTATTAGATTGCATAATAAACACGAAATATTGTAGTTTATACTTGTAAATCAGAGATAGTTCAACTTAGTTGTTCTGCCACAATTAGCAGCAAAAGTGTAAATCTAATTTTTTGAAGTGATTGGTTATATTTTAATTATCTTTTTTTAATAAAAATATATTTCTTTATCTGTGGTAAGCATTTAATTTCATGATAGCTTGACCTTAAAATTCAGACTAATTGTGGGTAGCCTTCCTTTAAAAAAAATTGGTGCTGAGATACTATAAAATATTTTTAATATGATTAAAGTTTTTATTTCTTGAAAAATTTTAATAAATTTAGAAACCTTGAAAGTATTATTTTAAAAGATTACTTCTTTAGAGAGAGAGAGAGAAAGGGGAAGAGAGAGAGAGAAGGAGAGGGAGAAGGAGAGAGAGAGAGAGAGAGAGAGAGAAACACCAATCGAACCTGTGACCCTTGGGTGCTCGGGTGGATACTCTAAACCAGTGGTCGGGAAACTCATTAGTCAACAGACCCAAATATCAACAGTACAATGATTGAAATTTCTTTTGAGAGCCAAAATTTTTAAACTTAAACTGTTTAGGTAGGTACATTGTTATTAACTTAATTAGGGTACTCCTAAGGCTTAGGAAGAGCCACATTCAAGGGGCCAAAGAGCCACATGTGGCTCGCGAGCCGCAGTTTGCCCACCACTGCTCTAAACAATGAGCAACACCGGCCAGGGATGTTTTGTATCTTTAACTGCTGAGAGTATTACCATCATGCCCTACTACTAAATCCATACTGTAAGAAAAACTTGGTTGTTTCCCTGTTTTTACAGATCTATTTTATTATTACTTGATCAGCTGGGCCCCAGCAACAAGCTGAACTATAGTTGGAGCATCTGCTCCCTGGTGGTCAGTGCACATCATAGTGACTGGTCGAACAGTCAGACACTTAGCATGTTAGGCTTTTATTATCTATCTATCTATCTATCTATCTATCTATCTATCTATCTATCTATCTATAAAAGCCTAAGTGGCCGTTATGACCGAACAACCCGAACGACTAAAATGACTGGTCGCTATGATGTGCACTGATGACCAGGGGGCAGACGCTCAACACAGGAGCTGCCCCCTGGTGGTCAGTGTGCTCCCACAGCCAACCTCCCATGGCTGGTGGCTGGCCAACCTCCCGCAGTCTCTCCCCTGGCCGGTCCCTGCCCTGACTAAGGCTCTGGGCAGTGGGCACCATACAGTCTGGGTCCCGGAAGCCTGTAGAAGGAAAGCAACCCCAACGCTGATCGAGACAGAGTAGCAGCTCAGAGGGGCCAGAAGGGGCAAGACAGCAGCCTAACTGGAAAGACGTAAAGTAAGCACCACCGCCATCTTACCTCTGCCACTGCACCACGCCACTCGCCCTTCTGCCCCCATTAGCTACTTCTAGCTTGGCCCCATGCCTTTCCAGGCTCCCAACCGCTGATTGGCTAGCGCTCCTGTGGCTGAGGTAGACTTCCTGTCTGTCAGCAACCTTGCCCAAGGGAGTGAGGTGGCCGGAGCTCGGGCAGCGAAGTAGAGCTGTATTTACACCTCAAAGCATAGCTGGTGTTCAGGCGTTTTGGGGCACTCTGTGGGAAATTCATGCATCGGGCCTCTAGTATAAGATAATCTAAAATAACCAGTGATGATAAATATACACAGAATGAACTACTGAACAAATGCCACAAGAATATAAAAAGGGCATTACATTGATAGTCTGTTTTTTATAGGTGATAAATTGTATAACATGAAGTTAATGAATCTCCTTGCCTATCTTTAACTTTACATTATCCAAGAATGGACTAGTAGTTCGACCTCTAATTTTTTCAAAATGGTATTTTTTTTCAGGTCTTAACTGTTCAAGAACTCGTTGATTTTTCTCCAGTTTACAGATGTTTGCACATTTATTCTGCTTTGGTAAGTATCTGGTTGTGTGTGTGTGTGTGTGTGTGTGTGTGTGTGTGTGTACACGTGTTTTCATTACTCTGTTGATTTGATTTTAGGGTGATGAGGAAACATTTGAAAATTATTATCGAAAACAAAGAAAGAAACAAGCAAGACTGGTTTTGCAGCCCCAGTCAAATATGGTAAGTATATAAAATTTTTGAATTGGTCATGTTGTCACTTTTTATCTCCTTACCTGCTTTAATTTCTTCAGAGCTTGCACCGCTATTCATTTAACTATAAATATTTATTGAACACCTACTATTTCCAGTAATTGATTTGGGTGCTGATGGTACAACAGTGAGCAAAACAGATAAGTCCCTTCTCTCATGAACTTACATCCTATTGGCAAAGGTAGACAGTAAACAAATAAAATATACAGTGAGTAAATAAAAGGATAAACAAGTAAACATATAAGCTGTTGGGAGTAATCATTAGTTTCTTACAACATGGTGGACTCTGTACCTTGATTAATTTTTTTTAAAAAGTATTTTTTTAAATTGATTTTTTTTTTAGAGAGAGAGTATAGTCAGGACAAAAGTATAGTCAGGACAAAAATGTAGTGAATATGGAACTGTTCCATATATTGGTTTTGGTGATAGTTACATGACCAGATATATTTTTGAAAACTTGTAGTGCATGAGAAAGAGTGAGTTTTATTGTATATAACGTATACCTCATTAGATCTGACTATAAAACAAAGAAAACAGGAATACCCAAATGAAGGCAGAAATTGAGATTAGTGTGAGCATTTATATAAGCTTGCTGATATAATTAGGGAATAAGAAACTATAGAGAATGTCCAAAAAATGTGAAGGAAAATCAGGTAGAATACCTAGATATTAAAGATATATTAACCAAAATTTAAAATTTTATGATAGGTTTGACAGTTGATGAATTCTCTTCAGTTGATCTGAAGAAATTATTTAGAAAGAATCACAGAGAGACAAAATGATAAAAATAGATAAAAGCAGGGGTTTACAGGGAGAGAAGGTCTAACATATTTCTAGTTGGAGTTTCAGAAAGAGAAGATAAAACAAATGGGACAGAGGAGTATTTGAGGATATAATGGCTGAGAATTTGCCAGGACAGGTGAAAAATAGAAACCTATAGGCAAAGCCTAAGGAATACCAAGTAGGTTAAATAAAAAAGATTTCCTCTTAAAGACCTTACAGTGAAACTTCAGAATACCAAAGATAGAGAAAATAGAAAACCTGAAAAACATTATCAGCTGACTTGATTAATTGATGTTGACTGAATACTTTACCCAAAACAGCAGACTACGCATGGTTTTCAATTAGACTTGGAATGTTCACCAAGATAGATCATATTCTGAGGCATTAAATACATCTCAACAAATATAAAAGACTTGAAATCATACAGAGTATGTCTTCTGACCACAAGATCATTATCTATATGCAAAACTATAAATAATTATAAACAATATACAATTGTAGACCATTTGTAAAGAGTTTGACATTTATTGTGAATCAGATGAAAAGTCATTGGAAGGTTTTTAGCAGAAGATATGTGATCTCATTACTCTTTGGAAGTATCATTTTTGCAGGTATCTGGAGAATAGACTAAGGATCAAGCCTGAAAACTAGGGAGACTAGTAGGAGAATGATGTAATATCCCAAGTGAGAGATGATGGTGGCTTGAATTAAATGCTGAGAGAGTGGGCAGTTCTGAAGTCATATTTACTTTTTAAGTTGTTTATTGTCTGTCTTATTTTTAATGCAAGTTTCATGAGGATAAGGACTTTTTGTTATTTATCAGTGTATCCCCTGGTGCTTTAAAATGTATGCAGCATATAGTAGGCTCTCAATAAATATTTGTTAATAAATGTAGTGACTTTTTTGTTCTGGTATGTATTGGCTTAAATTGATTTTTATTTTTCATTTAAAGCATGAAACAGTTGATGGCTATAGAAGATATTTCACTCAAATTGTAGGGTATGTATCTAATATGGAAATAAATACTATTTTTATATTATGTTAAATGTCAGAACTAATAATTTTGTATTTGGGTTTGAATTTTTTTAACACATGTTATATCGGTAATTACTGTTTTTAGGTTCTTTGTGGTTGAAGATCATATTTTGCATGTGACCCAAGGATTAGTAACCAGGGCATACACTGATGAACTTTGGAACATGGCCCTCTCAAAGATAATTGCTGTCCTTAGAGCTCATTCAGTAAGTCAGACAATTTATGTTACTAAATTTTTAATTTACTTTGAGAACTTCTGAGACAGATATTGTCAGAAGAAAACTGTACTTCCATCATTCTGTATATATTTAGTTATTGCTCAGATTTGGAAATAGTACTGTCAGGCTTTCATTTGGTAATATTGGGCTGTGATTTTGCAACTGACTGGGGCTTCCCAAGACATTTTTAGTCCAATATTATAGAAAACGAAGAATTAAGCCGGTCTCATTAATCTCAACTGACCTCTTCATTAGATCACTGAAAAACACCAGGAATGAAGGGTTTTTAATTATCATTCCAAATTCTTTGCTTCCAAAATAAATTCCACCATTAAAACTAAAAAAAACAACAACCCAAAACACAATAGAACTTGTTCTTCAATGTTCATGATTTGTTTGCAGTAATGCAATTATACATTTCTTTAAAATATGCAATGTCAAATTTTGAACTCATTTGAATAAAGAAACTTTATGTAATGAGATATTTTTAAAGAATAACAGTAAAATGATTAAGTATTTATATAATATGCTTCTTGTGGAAATAATAAATATGTTAGTATTATAAAGACTACTGAAATTAATGATTGTTCAGTGTAGTCTTTTTCTTAAGACAATTTCTGTAGTTTACCTTCAGTAAAATCTCTTCATACTTAAAATTTTATAACCTTATTTATAATTTTATTGAGAATATTGAAAACATTTTAAATGAGGATTATTAGCTTATGTGATATTTATATTATAAATACACTGCATTTTATTTATTTGTAATACAGATTCTTAATACACTACTTGTCCAGTGAACTAATTTTCCTAACATATTAATAAAAAAAATATGTTTTATGGTTTATATTCAGACCAGCTCTGAATATGTAAAATTATAGTATACTTCCTATTAATTCCATGACATCAATACAAGGTCATAATATGTTGAATGCAATATATCACACTCAAATTTTTATTAAATACTCTTAAGAGGACAGTGAATTTCACTATTCCTTTGAAATTAATTATTTTCTTTTGGTACATTATTAATAAAATACTTAAATTATAATTCTTATGTTGGAAAAAAGTAATGTATTTGTGTCTCTAATAAGGTAAATATTTGAGAACTAAAAATATGAGTTATATATTTATATACATATATAAATACCATATTTGCCGGCATATAAGACGACTGGGCGTATAAGATGACCCCCTAACATTTCCACTCAAAATACAGAGTTTGTTATATACTCGCCGTATAAGACTACCCCCTCTTCCGCACACCTTCCACACACCAAATAAAAGGTAAAACAATATCAGATTTGATTTTAACATTTTAATTTATATTCAAATGCTTATGACATGCAGGAAAACTGTCACAAGGCTGTATGTAATCAAACATATACATAAAACAGTGCAAGTTTATTACCGGTAAACATACCGGTAATTCACTAAAGAAAACACACTCTATAGACTGGTACCATAGATGCTTCTCAGGAACACAGGCAAGCAGCCCACAACCTAGAGGGACTGTCAATGATAGAAGTAAGAT
>NW_006284839.1:1220611-1259012 GCF_000327345.1 Myotis davidii | reverse complement strand
AAAATCGCATAACAGCCGAGCATACACCCAGCAGCGCTGCTGATGCCTGAACGGTATGTGGAATGAAGTGGGCGGGCATCGGGAGGCCACTATGGCACGGGGCAAGCACTATGGGCAGTCTATCTGAAGTGTACCTGGCGTATAAGACGACCCCCCACTTGGAGGCATATTTTTCAGGGCCAAAAAATCGTCTTATACGCCGGCAAATACGGTATATATATTTAAAATCCATTTTTTTCATTTGAAAATAACTAGTAGAAATATGAGTGCCATTGCTTTAACCAAAGTTTACTATGTGCACATTTTAGGAAAATCTTTTAATACAGATATGTAGATACCTTATTTTAATGATCTTTCACTAAGAAATTTTACTAATTAGAGAAAGCCAGCTGTGGATCTAACTAATAACCAAGATTCAAAATTTATTGTAAGTCTGGCAGATTAAAGGGAAAAAATTCAGGTTTTAATTCTTAGTTTTTAACCTAATGACGCTGGGTTTTTCTATTTGTTTGTTTCCACTCCTATATCAACCCCCCCCCCCCCCCCCCCTCGCACCACAGTCTTATTGCACTGATCCTGATCTTGTTCTGGAGCTGAAGAATCTCATTGTAATATTTGCAGATACTTTGCAGGTGGGTGATACTCTAACATTCAATTAATGACTATTTTAAGCAATTAAAGATTTACAAAATAATAGGCTATGCTCATTTAATTTATTGTGGATTAATGGTAATAAAATAGTAGTAACCAAATGTTTACTTATATATTAGCATTTATCCAGGATTTTTTATACAGCTTCCTGCCTTATTATGAACTTTGGACAGAGCCCATGGAATATTACCATCTTTTTAAATATTGGTCATTCAGTTAGAATAGAAAAAGTATTTTTGTAGTTGTTTGGGTGCCATCCCATGCACCCAAAAGTTGCCTGTTCGATTCCTGGTCAGGACAAATGCCTGGTTTGCAGGCTTGATCCCCAGTAGGGGGCATACTGGAGGCAGCCCATCAATGTTTTGCTCTCACAGCGATGTTTCTCTCTCTCTCTCTCTCTCTCTCTCTCTCTCTCTCTCTCAATCACTTTTAAAAATCTTTAAAAAATAAAACAACCTAGTAACTTTATTTCTAAACAAACAAACAAAAAACATGGTGCAATAAAAAGAACTCTGTACTAGAAATTAGGAGATACATGTTCTGCCTTAGGACAGTGATCATGGGCCCTGGAAGTCACACAGACACTGAGTTAATTTTCCGTCTCTGATGTTGAATAATTGTATATTTACTAGTACAAGTTTTCTAAACTTTATATCCTCATTTGTGAAAATAGATTTATTACTACTTTTCAGAATTGTTTTGAGTTTTAAATGTGATAATTATGAAAACGCATAGTTTGACAGTTGTATTCACTCATTTCCTTCCTAATTTCAGATGTGCTATGACTGTGAGCAAATCACTTTACTTCTTTGAGTCTTTTTTTAAAACTAAGATTAAAGCTGAATTATCTGAAAAATCAGTGTCTTTGTGATTTTTCAGTATCAAGGTTTTAAGCTCATCCCTCCTCCTTTGTCACTGATCATAAAAAATCGATTGCATATTGTTTTCAGGCTTAAACTTAACGGGATTTTTTTGTGGTTGAAATAATGTTTTATGAAATATAGACTAGCATTTTTCAAAGTGTGATAATAGATGTTACCTACATAAAATTTCTTTGCTCAAAAATGTTTGGGAAATTCTAAGTAAAATAAAACAGACTTTTACATGAAAGCTTTTCTCAGCAAATTTATACCATGCATTTCCAAAAGGAAAGTGATTATGTAGCATTTTCCCAATATATTTGACCCTTGAATCTTTTTTCCCCTTATAAAATCTATTAGGTTTAGAGCTTTATAAATATAATTTGGGAAATGCAAATTTAAACTGTTTACTTTATCACAAGAGTCTTTCCATTCTAGAATAATAATTGTCTCCTTTATTCTTTTTAAAAAATACATATTTTATTGATTTTTTACAGAGCGGAAGGGAGAGGGATAGAGATTTAGAAACACTGATGAGAGAGAAACATTGATCAGCTGCCTCCTGCACACTCCTCACTGGTTATGTGCCCACAACCAAGATACATGCCCTTGGCCGGAATCAAACCTGGGACCCTTGAGTCCGCAGGCCGACGCTCTATCCACTGAGCCAAACCGGCTAGGGCAGGTCTCCTTTATTCTTAAACCCAAGTAGAAGATTCCACAAGCTCCTTTAATAAATTATTTTATTTGCCTTATAGCTTTATTATTTGTATGGCTTATAAACTATAAGGCCAAAATAATGTGGGGGTTTTTGTTTTCATAAATTTTGTGTCAAATGTGTATGTAATACTGATCTCTCTAGGAGGAAAGACACAAAAAACTTTTGCGTAGTTTTATTGGAGACTTCCTTAATTTTTTAGGCCTATCTCTAAGTAACTTCAGGGAGTTTTGCTATCCTAATGCTTAAAGCTCTGCAATTTGAAGTCTAGTCTGGGGATCACACCCTGCAAATCTTTACTAGACTGCAAACTGTTATGGATCCATAATAAAAAGGAACTTTTTGTCAGAATATAAATACAACCACATCACTAATTACAAAGTCTAGCTCAATTGGCATTTTTTTTGTAGCAGGACTTTCTTGATGTAGGTCGTAGCAGCATTGATTTATATTTTTTCCAGTTTTATTGAGAAATTATTGACATACATCGCTACATACTTTTAAGGAATATAGCCACGATTATAGGATTTACATGTATATTGTGAAATGATTACAACAGTTGGTCCAACTAACATCATCTTCTCATGTAGAAACAATAAAAAGGAAAGTAAAGAGAAAAAAGGAAAAATATTTCCTTTTGCGATGAGAACTCCTAGGATTTACTCTCTTAACTTTTCTGTATATCATACAGCAGTGTTAGCTATAGTCATCATGTTGTACTTATAACTGGAAGTTTGTACCTTTTGACTACCCTCCTCTAGTTTCTCCTCATCCTACCCTCTATTTCTGGTAACCACAGTCTAATCTCTTTCTCTATGAGTTTTATTTTTGTGGTGTGTTTTTTTTTAGATTCCACATGTAAGTTAGATCATACAGTATTTGTCTTTGTCTGTCTGTCTTATTTCACTTAGCGTAATACTTTCAGGTTTATCCATGTTATTGCAAATGGTAGGATTTCTGCATTATTTTATGGCTGAATAATATTCCATTGTATATATATACACCGAAACTTCATAACCCATTCATCCATCGATGGACATTTAGGTTGTTTCCATTTTTTGGCTATTGTAAATGCTGCTGCCATGAACATAGGGGTACAGATATCAAATGAGTGTTTTCATTTCCTGGCAGTGGAATTGCTGGATCATATGGTAGTTCTATCTTTAGGTGTTTTTTTTAGGAACCTCCATACTGTTTTCCATAGTGGCTGTACCAAATTACAATTCCTTCAACAGTGTACAAGGTTCCCTTTTCTTCACATCCACTCCAGCATTTTTTATATCTTGTGTTTTTTAGAATGGCTATTCTAACAGACATGAAGTGATAGCTCATTGGAGTCCCCAATTGATTTATGTGCTGGTGCAAGCTCCTTATCTCTTTGTAAACCATAACAAACTGATCTTAGACTGGCATTTTGAGTACAGCTGAATCTAGAGAGTATTTGATGTGGTTCCAAGGAACTCTTCAGATAATCAAAGAAGAGTAATAGAAAATATTCAGGTAATAGAGGCACTAAAAAGTCACAGTGATGGGTGTATAAACCTTCGTAAGTATACCTTTCTAATCTTACAGTTTTGAAATAAGATTGAGGAAGACATACTAATCCTTACTTATTCAGAAATCCTGCAGTATTTTCATTTAATTGAAAATTGACAAGCTGAGCATTAGGTGGGTCTTCTACTGAATTAGTAAACACTGGCTTTTCAAGTTATACCCATTAGTTGAAGAATTGGGGAAGGTATTTTCATAAAAACTGATTAAAGGATATTGGATATTATTTGGTTTATTATGCAATTTTTAAATGTCATCATTTTTAATGTCATTATTTTATCACTTAAAACAAAGCTGACTAAACAATAAAGTAAAATGTAATACCAGCATATTAATACTTCTGCCTATTAAGCAGATCAAAAGTAAACATTTACTGATTTATTCACTAACATTTTGAGCACTTACTAAGTGCTGGCAGCTAGATGGTGCATATAATGATAGAGACATAAAAATTAGTAATATGTTATGGATATAAAAATCCCTGGATTCAAGAAATTTTAGTTGTAAAAAAAGAAGTATAATATATTATTATAGCAATAATTACAGAGCTTTGGGGTCACAGAAGATGGAATAACTAACTAATTTCATGAATTGGGAAAGGCTGTATACAGATTGTTGATATGTGGGCTGGATTTTGAAGGATGAGTTCAAGTAGAATTGAAGGAAGGAGCATTAGTGGCAGAGAAAACAGAACATGTAAGCTATAGATAGAGGTATGATGTGGTAAGCATGAGGTGGGTTGAACAGCTTGATGGTGTCAGAAACTATATATAGCATATGGGTATGAGCAAAGAAGGGCAAAATAGTGGTCCTGAAACTGATAATGTAGTTTGACCCAGACTGTGGCACATCTTGTGGGACTTTAGTAAGCCTTCTATAGTTTTTAACCAGGGGAATGGCATGATCAGATTTATACTTTTAAATGATAACTTTGAGAGTTTGGGCAATAGATTGAGTTGAGACACATGGTTGGAATTTCAGTTTAGGAAGCTCTTACAATGGTCTAGGCAAGAGATGTTTAAAAAATGAAATAAAGCAGTGGCACTGGGAATATTTCTGGAAGAAAGGTAGTAAATGATGGAGAAGAATGGTAGATTTGAAAGAGATTCGTAAAGGAGGTGAAATCACAAGAATTTGGTAACTGATTAGATCTTTCTTTTCAAGTTTTTTTTCCTGATAAACTGGACTGATGATAGAATTATTAACAGAGATAGGAAATAAGAAAAACACTTGGTTTAGTTGGAATGGGAGGAGATACGTTAACTTGAGTGTACTTTCTGGCAGACTGACTGGAGATGTCTAATAGGTGTTAGAATTAAATAATTAGAATTTACAGAGGTATAGCCAGAGATACAGATTTAGAATAATAAACTAGTGTTTGAAGTCAGTAGACTTGAGATGCCTTAGAAAGTTAGAAGAAACGATTGAGGGATGGAGATAGGAGAAAAAGGAAACTGGTTACATTATTTATAGCTAAGAAAACAAAGAGAGAGAGTATTGTAGAATTCAAAGCAGCGTTTCAAGAAAAAGAGGTAAGGTAGAGTGAGATCATTTAATTTCATATTTGGGAGGTAATCTGTGTCATTGTTGAGAGCAGTTTTAATACAGAAATGAGAATGGGAATTAGATTATTGTAGGGTTTGGCTATGAAAAGAGTAACAGGGAGGCAGCTGGCTGGGCACAGAAAATTGAGGGAGGGCTTTTTTGTTCTTGACTTAAAGATGAGAGGTGATTTAGCATGTGGGACGGACGCCAGAATGAAGCAGTGGATCCCGCGGGAGTGAGGCCGACGGAGTCTTAACGAAGCATGCCCGACTCCGGAGACCAGGTTCAGTGACACAGATCTAAGTTTATTGTGTAAGTGCAGCAGGATATATAACATTTTGGACCAATCAGAAGTTTACACAATCCTTAGGGCAGCCAATAGTAGGAAAGATCAGGGGACTATGTAGGGGCTCTAGGAGGTTTGCTCAGGTGGGCGCTGCCACTTCCCGGTGTGCCGAGGAAGCTTGTATAGGCGGAGTGTGCTCACGCCAATGCATCCGCCACTGCACTGAGATAAATCTCCTGAGCTCTTCCCACATAGCATATTTATTTAGCTAAAGAAAGGAGCACAGCAGAATGAATAGATAATCCGTGGAGTGGTTGTAACAGGATGAGATAGGATCAAGAACTAAGATGAAGAGGTAAACCTTGACAGACCTGTGAGATGAGTGAAAATGTTTGGTCCTGGTATGGGTAAGATTTCAATGAATTTGGAGTTGGAAAGAAATAAAGTTTTGGAAATAAAGTATGTTTGAGGAAAAGATGTAAAATTCCCCTGTACAACAAAGTCACTCTAACATTGAAGGTGCAAAAGGAAGCTAGCGTGTTTTAGACAGCATATTCCCTTTTCTTGTATCCTATTTAGGGACCCCTTCTCAAGACAGTTATTTAGATAATCAATCTTGAACTTTTTCACCAGTCTGACTTCTGATACTTTTTAAGGCTAACCAAGAAATCCAGAGTAAAGAGAGAGGGGAGAAATGGCAAAATTATTCCAGCTTCATAAAACTCTTTCTAGACTCTTACTTAATGCAACATAATAGAAAGTCAAAAGATTATCTTTTTTTTCATACTGTTGGAATGGCATATAATGTGATATAGTAAATGGTTACTTTCAAACAATTCTCCAGTATTTCCAACATTTTAAAAATGAATATTTTATTTAAAAATGAACATTTTAAAAATGAATGTTTGTCTGTTTTTTATGTGTGTGTTTTAGGGTTATGGTTTTCCAGTGAACCGACTTTTTGACCTTTTATTTGAAATAAGAGATCAATACAATGAAACACTGCTTAAGAAATGGGCTACAGTTTTCAGGTTAGTCTGAGCCACGGTGCCTTAATGTGGTGAAAAAGTTTGTCAAATGCTAAAGTAATTGATTTTGTATTTAGCAATAAAAATGCTTATAATAATTTTTTATTGTAGTAAAATATATATAACATAAAATTTACCATTTTAACCTTTTAGAAATGTACAGTTTAGTGGCATAAAATACATTTACATTGTAACCATCACCACTATCTTTCTCCAGAAGCTTTTTATCTTCCCAAACTTAAACTCTATACCAATTAAACAAGAACTCCCATGCCCTTCTTCTAGCCCCTGGTGATCACCATTTTACTTTGTCTCTATGCTCTCAGTACTTCATAAATGTGGGATACATATTTAAATACATATTTGTCCTTTGAAAGTCCTGCAGTGACTTTCAAAATTTCATTTTTTAAAAGGCTGAATAATATTCTATTGTATGTATATACCACATTTTATTTATAATTGCTCCATCTATGGATATTTCAATTGTTTCCACCTTTTGGCTATTGTGGATAATGATGCTGTGAACATTGGTGTACAAATATCTGTTTGAATCCCGGTTTTCACTTCTTTTGGGTATATACCCAGAAGTGGAATTGCTGAATTATATATGTTTAATATTTTGAGGAATTGCCACATTATTTTTCACAGTAGCTGCACCACTTGTAATTTTTAAATGTACTACTTTTAGTTTTAATCTCTGTAGTTTGTTTTCCCAGTAAGTGATTGGGTCAAAGGCTGTAGGTATTCAAAGGTATTTATTTAGTGTTAGAAATTTATGCTTTTAAATTTTGTTTGTGGGGGGGGGGAGTGCCATTTTTATAAACAACATAATTAGATTAAAATCTTGAAAGCATCTAATAAGGAAAATTATTTTTGCTTTAACCACTTGCCTATAGGGCATAGACAAATTATTTTAATATCTATATAATTTTCTATTGCCATGAAAAAAAGAAATCTCCCTTCTTTTTAAATTCTAAAAACTTCCCTTCCTTCCGCCCTTTCTCCCTCTCTCCTTCCCTCCTTTTCTTCCTTCATTTGGAAAAAAAGGTCAATCATGAAATTTTAGATCTATGTCATCTGTAATATGATGGAAGTTACGTGGCAATAATATTTGATGAAATTAAATTAGAAAATATGTTAAGCGATTTACCCCAGGTTGGCATTTACCCCATCAATTTTTAAAACTAGAGGGCAGACCTTATGAATACTATGATAGAAGTCTTTCTTTCTATAATATCTAAGTGAACAAGGTGATGCACTTCTATTAACACTCACTGAAAAATCCTCGTTTAAGCTTTTTGTAATAACATTTCTTAGGAGTGATGTTGGAACAATGTTGTCCCAAGGATATGACAGTCTTGATGAATCATGTATAAGTATCAACAATTTTTTATATTTAGTATTTTAGGAAAAGAGGTAGTGCAGGAGGCAGCCGATTGATTATTCTCTCTCATTATTGATGTTTTTCTCTCTCTCCTCCTTTCCTCTCTCTGAAATCAATTTTGAAAATGCTTTGGTAATAGTTGTAAATTAAAAAAATATATATTGTCCTTCAGGGCTCTAATGATAATTCAATTCCCTCTTCTTTCTTAACAGGGACATTTTTGAAGAAGATAATTATAGCCCCATCCCTATTACTAATGAAGAAGAATATAAAATAGTCATCAGTAAATTTCCCTTTCAAGATCCAGACCTTGAAAAGGTACAAGCTAGTTTTTAATTCAAGAATTTTCTTGAAAATAAACTTAGGGTATTTATTGCTACATAATATTAATCTGACACTGTAAGTGAGAATGTCTTTTTTTTGAGGCAATTTTTGTTGTGTCATTTAAGAAAATTAATTATGTTTTGTTAAAGATTATGTTACTACTATGACTGTTACTGTTTTGGTGAAGTTAAGAAGGGACTTTCCTGGGGATACTAGCAACAGTTGTCCCAAATGTTAGGTGGTTTCTTTGGGCAGGTGTTGCTAATGTTGGGTGGATTCCAAATTAGATATACTAAATGTTGAGGAAATTATAGGAATAAGTATAGTCTAGGGAAAAAGAGGAGTATTTCTTTGAAATGTCTATCACTGTTGAAGATCTTTTGTGGCTTTTTTTCTAGAAATGTACTTCTACAAAAAAATTTATCTTGGTTAAATAAGAGTGAAGGCAGTAGCCACCTGTTGATTTCTTTCCTGAAGTAGGAATATGTACTTTTGAAATCAAATGTGTGAATAAAAGACAGGATACAGAAAGGAAATACATCACCATGTAGAGTATTCTGGGACTACCTATGATTGCACATGTGTGTGTATACACATGAACACACATACCTGTACCTACCTAGTATTTCTAGGTAGAATCAGAACGCAAGGGAAAAGGGTATCATATTTTCTATAATTGTCACCTTTTTATTCCCTTTATTCTTGTTTTTTTCTCAACATTCTTTATTATTTTTTCAGCTCTTTATAATTTAGTCATTTTCTATGTTCTTATCCCTTTACAATGAACAGAAGTGAATTCTGAGTAAAATGTGTGAATGGTGATTGTAAATTTTATGTCATATATATATAAATTAAGCATATTATGTGTAATAGTCACTAAATATAGGACCAAGTAATTAAATGCATACCTTTAGATTACAGCTAACACTGCCATTGCATAAGCCTAATAGCTAGATTCTAATGCACACACAAGACCAGAATAATTATTCTCAGTCAATACATTTTTTTAGATTGTATTTTTATTTTATTATTATTATTTAACATTTTTATTGATTTCAGAGAGGAAAGGAGAGGGAGAGAGAGAGATAGAAACATCAATGATGAGAGAGAATCATTGGTCGGCTGCTTCCTGCACCCCCACACTGGGGATTGAGCTCACAACCTGGGAATGTGCCCTGACCAAAATCAAACTGTGACCTCTTGGTTCATAGCTCAGCGTTCAACCACTGAGCCATGCCAGCCAGGCTCAATCAATATTTTTAAAGTCCCAATCAAAGTTGTTCCTTTACAATGTTATCCCTTTACAATGAACAACATATTCTCCATCTCATGGCTTGGTTTTGTTTAGTTTTGGTTATTGGTAATAAACTTTATTCAGGCTGTAGTATCTCAATGGTCTGGGTTCATATACCAGCTCTGCCTGTGGCTTATTATGGGCAAGTGACTTACCCTATTGGGGCATTTGTGGCTCATCTGTGAAGTGAGGAGGTTAAACTAAATAATCTCTAATGTTCCTTCTAATTATACTAAAGTATTCTAAATAGGTTTATAGTTAAAAGGATGTTTGACTTAGCTTGTAGGGTGCTTCCAAAATATATAGTAGGTTTAAATTTGTTAGGAGTTGTATTTATTGGTCCATATATTATCATTAAAAAGAAGTTGTACTGTTAAGATAAAGGCAATGTGGAAAATTTAAACTTGACAGCTTATAAAGAAATCCCATAAATTATTTAGTAATAATTTCTTGGGTGTGTGTGTGTGTGTATGTGTGTGTGTGTGTGTGTGTGTGTGTGCATGTGCGTGTGCGTGTATATTTAATTATTTTCCTAATTTAAGTATTTTTTAATTAAAATTATTAGGAAAGATGTGAAACTCTCAAATGACGAGTTATTTACAGTGTAAATTATGAATGAGAAAAGAGTAAGACTGAACATATGTGCAAAAGTCAGTCTTTTGATAATTTGATTAGAACCCTTTGGCTAAAATAAGGACACATTTATATTCTATCTTTAATGTCATTAAAATAATTTCTTAAGGCTGAAATATCTTCCAAATAGATCTCTCTGGCTAATGTGTGGAGAATGGATTGGAAAAAGCCTTACACCTGTGGCAGGGAGGTCAGCTAAGGGTTTATTGCAGGGGATCTTGATAAGAAATCGGTGACTTGAGTGAGAGTTATGGCCATGGAATTTAAGAGATGTTTAAGGGGTAGAAACAATAGCAGTTGGTGATTGTTTGCATATGAGAGATGATGAAGATAGAGGGGTCAAGTATGATAACCAAGTTTCTGCCTTGGATGGTGGTAACATTGACCAAGATAGGAAACACAAGAGGAGCAGATTTAGGAGGAGTGGACGATAATTACATTTTTGGATCTATGAGTATGTCTCAAATAACATCAAACACGGGTGTTATATTTTAAGTGTTGCAGCCAAATGGAAGTGTCTAAGTGGTGGTTCGATATATGGATTTGGACTTCAGGAAAAAGATTTGGCCTGAATTTATAGATTTGGGAGATATTGGCACTTGCATGGTGATTGAAGTCATGAGAGTAGACAAGATCATCTAAGGACAGTATGTATGGAAAAAGTTGAAGATGTAGGATAGACCCTAAGGCATAGCAATAATTAAGGATGGCTAGAGGAAGAGATAGAGAAGATAGAGAAATAAGAGGAAGTGGATACCAAGGAAATGAATACGAAAGAAGGAGAGATCATTTAAGAAGCTGGAGGGAGCCAACTGTGTCAGAAACTTCAGATAAATCAAGTAACATAGAGCTGGAAAAGTCCACTGGATTTAACATTCACAAGGTCATTAGTGACCATGTGAGTATACTTTCACTGATATAACTAGATTGCAATGAATGCAGAGACAGAAGTGTAGATTAGACTTCTTGAAGATAGATAAGTGGCTTTTGTTAAAAATCTTGGAGTGGGTTTACCTTTTGGAAACTAAGAATTTGCTAATGGATGTTGGCTGATAACGCAGTTTGTAAACCATTGGCTGCATACCAGTGTTTGATGGTATAATAGTTAGGAAGCTGTTGTAAGCTATTCTAGGAGTTAGGGAATGATATGGATTTCTTCTTGAATTGGTGCGTGAAGAGAGTCTTAGAATTGTTGGATGACTCTGAGCCAGGAAGCTGGCCCATAACCTTCAAGACCAACTTGACTCTTTGTACTTTATTGTGGATGTAGAGAAGCAGACAGCTGACAGCTAGGCATCTTCTGCAGGATATTTATTAGAACAGAGAGGGATTGAGAGAAGTCTGATGATATGATTTGAGAAAAAGGTAAATTGCTGTATTATTTTCTTCAGAAATATTTTGGTTTTCTTTAAAATATCAAAAATAATGTAAAAATATAACAGTAGACTTTAAGGTGCAGGTATTTACTATTAATTCAAATGTGCAGTCAATTTAATTTTTATATTTTTAGGTGATTAAAATGCCTTTTTCTAAAATTTTGAAAACAACATTAATTTTTTCTTTCTCCAGCAATCTTTCCCAAAGAAATTCCCCATGTCTCAGTCAGTGCCTCATATTTACATTCAAGTTAAAGAATTTATTTATGCCAGCCTTAAATTTTCAGAGTCACTGCATCGGAGGTAAGTTTACTAACTAGTAAGAAATGTATCCTTATCATAGCTATTTATGTGAAACATTAACACTTGATTTCCAGGTCATGACTCTTTCGTGGATTACTATCTCATTGGAAAGGCTACCATATTTTAGTGACACATGGAATTAAGTTGTTATAAATCTGGTATATCGGTGAAAATTTCTGACATAAAAGGAACGAACATATGATATATTTCAGTGAATACTCTGTGGAGGAGAGCGTGGTGATGCTGGCTTTCATAATGTCTCCCTCTCTGAAATCCATTCTTTTGAATTTGTATACTGAATAGCAGGAAATACCCTTCAGTGTTAAATGCTTTTGAATTTTAAGTTAGAAAAAGCCATAAAGGCAGTTCAGATATGAGTTACTTATTTTTCAAGTTGAAACAGTGAGATCAATGACAGTTTTTAAATTATAATTTGTTGCCCCTCTGCCTCTTACTGTAATAATTATTGTTTTGGATTTAAACAACGTCTAAATAAATGGAAAAAAGAAATGTGTATTCTGCCAGGGTAAAACGGTATCTGGTTTTAGGTCTTACACTGCTTTTTCCTGTAAGTAGGGATTCTTTAAAGGATTTCTTTTCTTATTTTAAAGTATATTTTTATTGATTTCAGAGAGGAAGGGAGAGGGAGAGAGAGATAGAAACATCAATGATGAGAGAGAATCATTAATCGGCTGCTTCCTGCACGCCCCCTACTGGGGATCGAGACCGCAACCCAGGCATGTGCCCTTGACCGGAATCAAACCTGGGATCATTTAGTCTGCAGGCCGACGCTCTATCCACTGAGTAAAACTGGCTAGGGCTTTATAGAATTTCTTAATTTTTGTTCTTGAATAATATGAGTTGGAGAGGAAAGTAGAAGAAAGGAAGACAAATGCCTAATGCATAGCATGTTGTGCTGTGTGTTTCTTACAAGCCAGTGATTCTCAACGCGGGATCCCCAGACCAGTAGCATTAGTGTCACATGGGAAACTGTTAGAAATGTAGCCTCACACATACTGAATTAGAGACCCTGAGGGTGGGGCCCTGGGTTGTGCCAAGTTCTCTGGTGATTCTGATGCACTTGAAAGTTCAAGAACCACTGCCTTAAGCTTCATCACATACCTAGCCGCTTATTCCAAAGTCTCTAAAGATGTATTTTAAAGACATTAGTTTTTATGTTCAGTCATAAAACTCACTAGAGGTAACGTATTCTCTATACAGCACAACATGCAGAATCACACAGTAGAATCTGGCATTTGAAAATAGTGGACACAAATGAGTCTTAACTGAAAAGGAATAACAAGCTATTACAGTAGTAGTTTTCAATAGTGGAGTTTGAACTGTGAGAGCCACCAGTCAGTTATGACTGTCTTGTTTTTCCTTTAACATTCTGAAGTTCTGATCTGATACAGAGACAGTATAATGCAGTGGTTAAGAACAGACCTTAGTTTAAGTCTTTATTATTGTTATTATTTTAAATTTAAATTCTTTATTGTTTAAAGTATCACATATGTCTCCTTTTTACCCCATTGACCTCTCCCTGGCTGCTCCCACCCCCCAGCACATGCCCTCACCCCCCTACTGTCTGTGTCCATTGGTTATGCTTATATTCATGCATACAAGTCTTTTGGTTGATCTCTCTTAGTTTGAGTCTTGAGGCTGATACCCACTAGCCGTAGTAGGGCCTTGGGCAAGAGACTTAATCTGTTCAACTTGCAGTTTCCTGTAAAGTGAGGGAAATAATTCAGTGGGTGGTTGTAACAATTAAATAACATAATATATGTGTATAAAGAACTCAGTATAGTGCCTGGTACATGCCAGAAACATTGGATTTAGGAGAGGATGGGATACTACAATATTAGATGTAAAACTGGTGCTTGGAGTGTTTTGTTTTATAAGCCTGGGGGAACTATTGAAGACTTTTTAACTAAGGAATGACATGATTAGCGTTCTATTGTAGAAAATTTACTCTGGCCTCAATGTGGATGATAGATTGGAGGGGATTAAAACAATAGTCAGTCACATTGAAAAAGTGAAGACAGTGGTTCAAGAAAAGGATCCTGAAATCATCAGGATCAGTGATGATGAAGAGGAAGGAACATATTCAAGAAGTTTCAAGAGCTTGAAATTAGAGTATTTGGGAAGACTTAGATGAGGAAATTAAGGGATAGGGAACAACTAGACTTACACACGGGTAGGCTTGAATTTGTTTATATACTCTCAAATAGATTCTGGTTATAGTTAGTCATCTTTGAAAACAGTAATTCATGCATTCATCTGTTATCAACTCCTAACATTCTAAATGGTGAATGTTGTGTACTAATGCTATAACAGAAAAGATTGTCAATTTTTTCCTTCTATCTTTGATGAAAATATTAATCACTTTTGTTAATTCACTATTCAGTTGTCTAGTTAACTCTGTAACAGTGCTATTCATTTAACAAAGCTTAGAGATGTTTTGTGTTTGCTTTTTTATTTGTCATTAAAGGGTTATGGAAAAATTACTTTCTGTGTTTAAAGCTTTCTTACTATGTTTAAACATATTTTGGAGTTAGATTTTTAGAACTAGAAGATACTTCAGAGCTTTTATAGTACAAATATACCATATACCATATGTTCTATACATGAATAAAAGCAGGCCAGAGAATGAGGTGACTTTATGAATAGACATACAAAGTCCCAGTTATTTAGTTGTAGAGGAAACATCTGAAACTAATATGATCTCTAAGAAATTTTCCCTTTTCATCAGAGGTTAAACTGTAAAATATTTTAGGAGTTTTACTACATATTAAGATTTCATTATTATGAAGTATTCTTTAAAAATTAGGAGGAGTACAGTTTATAGGCTCAAAGGACAAGGGGTTAAGGGAAAAAATAGTCAATTAGGATAAAAACTGTGTGGGGGAAATACTGGTATTGTCAGGTAAATCTTGCTGGCACAGATAGGACAATAGATACTGATAGATTTTCTTTCTCTGCTTTTACTTAAGGAAGAAAAAGCATGCACTGACTTAGCATTCAAGGAATTTCAGGGAAGTTAAAGGAAGACATTATCTATCATGATAGATTAACTATTTCTCCCTTTCATTTATAAATATTTTATCTGAGAAGAATGTTATACAGGATTTCTCTAAGTATAATTTGAGTGAGGAATTGGCAACTACCTCTCTCTCTCTCTTTTTTTTAAATCAGGGTGAGTACATTGCTTGTTTAGGGGCAATACTGACATATTAGAGTTTTCTGAGAGTCTGATGTCAAATCACCCTGAAGCTTTTCTGGTGGCACATTCAGTTTGATTTTAGATAGAAAGAATTAGAGGAAAATACTCAGATCTGCCAGAATTTGGTTGGCAGAAATTGAAAAGAGTGCTTGCATTAGAATGGAGAACATTATAGAGTGGTGAGAAATACCTATGCTTTATCAAATCTTGCTCTATTTGTATTTTAAAAATAAACTAGTGTAAATATTTGTGCTTTATAGATTTGTAAGAGTAATATTTTACTAAAATAAAAAGTAAAGTAGTGCTAAAATGTTAGCCTATGTTTAAGGCAGTGGTTCTCAAATGGGGTAATTTTGCTCCCTAGGAGGCATCTAGCAATGTGTAGAGGCATTTTGGGTTGTCACAACTAGGGGGAAGGATGCTGTTTACATCTAGTGACTAAAGGCCAGGGATGCTGCTAAATATCCTGCAATGCACAGCACAGCGTACAACAAATAATTACTGGCCTAAAATGTCAATAGTGCTGTGACTGTATGTACCCTGTCAGAAAGCTTAATAATATGAAATTTTGTTTTTAGCTCAACAGAAATAGATGATATGCTTAGAAAATCTACAAATCTGCTGCTGACCAGAACTTTGAATAGCTGTTTACTGAACCTTATTAGGAAACCTCATATAGGTTTGACAGAGGTAGGTTTATATCCAAATGTTTCACTACATGGAACATCCTGTAAAACTAGCTGTCTATTTTAAATTTATTAATGAAGTGGATTTGTTTTAAAATAAAAACATCAATGTAAATTTAAGCAATGTGAAGAAGAAGGATTTTTACACAGGGAATAGATACAATAGTCTCCCCATATTCACAGTTTCAGTTACCTATGATCAACTGCAGTTCAAAAATATTAAATGGATAATTCCCAAAATAATTCTATAATCAATTCCTAAGTTTTAAATAGCACACTGTTTTGAGTGGAGATGCTGGCAATTCAGATATGCCAAAGAAAAGCCATTAAGTGCTTCCTTTAAATGAAAAGGAGAGAGTGCTTGAATTAATGAGGAAAGAAAAACAATCGTATGCTGAGGTTGCTAAGCTCTGAGGTAAGAAACAATCTTCTGTCTGTGAAATTGTGAAGAAGGAGAAAGAAATCTGTGCTGGTTTTGCTGTTGCACCTTAAACTGCAAAAGTTAAGGCCACAATGCTTGATACTAGTAATTTAAGATGGACAGGGCATTAAATTTGTGGATGGAAAGCATGAACAGAAAACACATTCCAGTTGACAGCAATGTTTGTGCCAGAAAATATTGAACCTATAAGAAGACTTCAGCAAGGGATCCCCTGAAATGAGTGACCACATTCACATAACTTTTATTACAGTATATTGTTACAGTTTTTCTATTTTTATTTTGTTAATCCTCACCTGAGGATATTTTTCCATTGATTTTTAGAGAGAGTGGAAGGGAGAGAGAGAGACACAGAGAGAGAAACATTGATGTGAGAGAGACACATCGATTGGTTGCTTCTGCACATGCCCCAACCAGGGCCGGGGATCGAGCCTGCAAGGAGGTACATGCCCTTGACTGCATTCGAACCCAGGACCCTTCACTCCGCAGGCTGATGCTCTTTCCACTGAGCCAAATCGGCTAGGGCATAATTGTTCTATTTTATTATTACTGATGTTAATGTCTTATTGTGCCTAATTTATAAATTAAACTTTATCACAGGTATGCATGTATAGGAAAAAAACATAGTATGTATAGGGCTCAGTACTATTTATGGTTTCAGGAATCCACTGGGGTATTGGAACATATGCCCTGCAAATAAGGGGTGACTACTGTAGTGGAAGATGTTGGAGTGTATATGCAGATATGTATATGCATATTGCCAGACCTTACATGAAAAATGAAAAAACTTTTTATGTGGTAAATGTATAAAATTTGAAAAAGTACTTTGAAACATTATTTTGGATTAATTCGCAGTTAGACTTTTTTTTTTTAATGATAGCATTCAGAAGCAGTATTTGTAGTAGACTTGAAATCACATAATCAGTTGTATCCTGTAATGCTATAATTATGCATAAATGATACAGTTACTGGAAGTAATAATCCTGGTTTAAAAAATCAAATGGCTTTGTGTACATGTAACATCATTTTACCGGATGTATTTTGTATTTTTTAGCTAGTGCAAATCATCATAAACACAACACACCTGGAACAAGCTTGCAAATACCTTGAGGACTTTATAACTAACATTACAAATATTTCTCAGGAAACTGTTCATACCACAAGACTTTATGGACTTTCTACCTTTAAGGTATGTAAAAATCTGACCAAAGTTTTTATTTCAATCACTGTAAGCAAACTTTTAGAAATTAAAGACAATTTTTATTATATACATGATTCAATTACATTCCTAACACTTGAAAATTAGAGTTAATTATTGTCAGCAGTGAGCAGATTAATGTCAGTTCCCTTTTGGCATTTTAAACATCTTATTAATATGGAGAAAAGTATATTGATTTGTTTATGTTTTGAAGATTTCTAGTAGTGCTAAATTGGTCTCACTGGATTTCCATTAAGGTCTCACAGTCCAATAAATAATTTTTTAATGTAATGTGTATATGTATGTGTTTAGAAATTAAAAATGTAAGATGAATTAGCTAAGTGTCAGATTTACTTTACATCCTTAACTGGCTCTGATGTGAAGAAAAAGAATTACATTACATATTATTAAAGTCCTGCTTTTATGTGAATGAAAAGATTTCTGTTTGTATAGTACCATGGGAGATACTGAAAGATAAATTAATGGTTGTTTTAAACAGAATGGAAGATTAAATACTTCCATAAATTTGTTTTATATAAACTGTTTTAGATTGTATTGATTTGGGGTCATAGTGATGAGACACTGGAATAGTCTTGAAATATAAATCTCCTTGCACTAAGTATTTTACTAAACTAATATAAACCATTTACTGATCCCTTATCTGTAAAGTGTGCTTGCTAGTTTAACCTCACAGCCCTTTCTAAGTTTTCTATTAAAAAGAACTCTTTTCTTTCTACTCTTGCTATATTATAAATTACCCAATTTATCTGCTAAAATTATGGTATAATCACTTACACTTTGAAAATTCAGTCTACTTGTATTTAGAAATAACTAAAATTAACAGTAACCAGACTTTGAAAGTTCAGAAATGATGTTTGGTTCCTCAGATTATCTTCATGGCCCCCAAATCCTATCCTCCTTTGGTGATTCTGGAGCTCATGTAGTCATCCTGATTCAGAAAGCACAAATGCAGATAATACCTGAGTGAGCACTTTTATAGAATTAGTTATTAAAACGGAGACAGAAGCTGGATAAAACGGACATTCACTTATCTAGAGAGGATAAGTACAGTGATTAAGGGCATTTACTCTGGAGTTAGACAGCTATATGACTTGGGCACATTTTTTAATTTTAATGATTCCTAGTTTTGTTATCTATAAAATTAGAATAGCAATATACAAAGTGTCCGAAAAATGTATATATACTTTAACAGCTGATAGCTCAATTTTGAAAATGAAATTTTTTTAAATAAACACTGCCTTTGTAACTATTTAAAGTATGTGTATACTTTTTTTGGGATACTCTATATTATCGACCTCATCCAATTGTTATGAGGATTAAAGGGGATACTTAGCACAGTTCCACTGTTGTACATCATCTATGCTATGAGCACACTATTAGGTAATGAGAATGTAAAAATGTATCCCCGCCCTTCAAAAAGCTCATAGGAGAAGCCTCTATACTAATAAAAGGGTAATATGCTAATTAGACCAGACATCTTCCAGATGTCCTTCCGGACATAGTTGCAGCAGCTGTGAGGGCCAAGGGCCAGTGGCACAGGAGAGGCAGCGGCACCAAGGGCCCGGGCCAGTCCCATGTGCGCTGCGCAACCCCTCCGTCCGCAGAGGTGGGCTCTGGGAGAGGCGGGCCGGTCCCACCCGTTGCCACATGGCCCCTCCGTCCGCAGAGGCGAGCACTGGGAGAGGCTGGGTGTCCTGTGGTCCTGGAGCCTCCGCAAAGGCTAGACGGGGGTGCGACCGAGGTGCCTCAACCTCCCACAGCCCCTCCCCCAGCCGGCCTGGCCCCAGATTGCCCCCTGCACACACACAAGTGGACAGGGGGCGGGGCCAGCGCTAAGAAGTGGGGGCTGAGGGTCAGCAGCTCTGGCAGCGGCTGGCTTTGGCAGCAGCAGGGGGGTGATGGAGGCAGCACCTTCCTCTGATCCTCCTGGTTGCCTCCCGCAGAGGGAGGCCAGACTGCAGCTTAGGCCCGCTCCTCATTAGGAGCGGGCCTAAGCTATCAGTAGGACATCCCCTGAGGACTCCCAGACTGTGAGAGGGGGCAGGTCGGGTTGAGGGAACCGCCCCCCAGTGCATGAATTTTCGTGCACCAGGCCTCTAGTATATAATAAAAGCATAATATGCTAAATATCTGGTCGACCAGTTGGCAGTCCAACCAATCAAAGCATAATATGCTAATGATATGCTAAGGCCACTCAACCGCTTGCTGTGACGTGCATTGACCACCAGGGGGCAGACACTCCAACCAGTAGGTGAGCTTGCTGCTGTGGTCTGGCCGATCAGGACTGAGCGAGAAGGACTGGACACGCCCTGGAGCCCTCCCATGATCCCTCCCTGGCTGGCCAACCTCTCCAGCCCCGATTGTGCGCTGGGTCCCTTGGTCTGGCCTGTGCCCTCTCGCAATATGGGATGTTTCGGGGGATGTTGGAGAGCCGGTTTTGGCCTGATCCTGCAGGCCAGGCGAAGGGACCCCACTGGTGCACGAATTCATGCATCAGGCCTCTAGTAAACTATAAAAAGATACTTGACGATATGGTGTGATAAGTACCATAACATAGGAGAACACTCCACAAGTTTTTGAACACTTATTTATCCAAGGACAAATTGATTATTTGCTTTTATATCAGATTTTATACAATCTTTCTTTTTCTTTATTGATCGCCGTCTTTATGTCCACGTGTTACTCATAGGCTTTCAAGAAGGGATTCACTAAGGACTAGAGTTGTAAGCATATTTAACTGTTAACATTAAATTTAATAGGCTTACTCTGTACTCTGATTAAAACATGAATTGCCTTGACATCTGGTGTATCTAGGATTCTTCAAGCAATTTCCTTATCAGTTATGACTCAAAGAACCAAAGATACTGCAACATGATATCTTAGACTGAGGGATCTTGGAACAACACTTCTCAGAATCTTCCTATTGGGAGGGAATGTTTAGAAATGTTAGCTTTGGTCCATCATCCCAGTGTTCTCTTAAGTTGTAGATATTTGGTTGAAACCACAATTGCCATAGAATATTCCTTGGTTTTCTTGGAAATCCAGAAATCAAGTTGAGCCTTTATAAATAGTAGAGCATCCTAGTTATTTTTGGAGTTTGTTTTATTTTCACATAGAACTCAGGAAACCTTTCTGTTTTATGAGAACAAGAACTGTTTCAAGCTCAGTATATGAAGGGAAAGTATTCTTTAGTTCTACCTTTGGTCTATTTCAAGAGGAATTTGTTATAACCTATGATATGAGGAAGCAATTAAACATCAAGAATTGTTAAGTCAGTGTTAAAGTGAATTGCAGAGGGAGATGGGGGAATTTTCATTCATAGTGAATAGTCAGTCTGTTGCCTCCTTCACAGAGAAGATTAAAGTACAGTCTTGATTGCAGACATTATTATGGATTGCTTAGTTAACCTCTTAGCCAAATGCTTTTCAGTCTAGTGACTCTACCAAACATATTCTTATTTAGTTGCTTAATGATTATGGGAAAAAGCACTTACAGGATCCTTTTACCTCTGCCCCATTTTGCTTCCCCTTCAAAAAGCACACATGTACAAAGTGCTTGATTTATATCATATTTATCTTATGAAATATGTAGATTATCTTGTAAATTTGCCTTTTCATTTTGCTAAATCTATGAGGGATACAAAAGAGGTAAAGTAAGTAGTTTCTGCCCTCAAGCAGTACCGCAGTTTTTACAATTAATCTGGACCCACACTGAGAGCTATTCGAGACTAATATAAGACTTCTAACTGAAAAGATTTGCATCAGAATAGAGAAGGGAAACAGAAGTACCATTCCCCTTTTAATCTGTGTAGTAGAGAAATGAACCCTTCTTTTTCTTTGGATCAGAGCTCTTTAACTTGGCTCCAGGGAGCTTTTCCAACCTGCCACTCAGAAGAGTTCTTTCCCTTTGAGTACTGGCAGTGATTACAACTGTGAGAGCTAAGAAGGCATATGCTTCTGATTCTTTTTCTAGTTTGCCTTTTTAAAACTGTTGATTACTATGTAACAACATTTTTTTTAAGACTATGGCTAAAGTGACAGTGGTAAATTGTCTTTAAGGACGTGAAATTCTCTTCCTATGGAGGTAGGGACATAGTCCATGTACTTTAAAAAGATGTTTTTCATTGAACTGTGATATATATTTATTTATTTTATAAAAGCACAGATTCAGTGCATTCCTCATCAGAATCTCAGCAAGTTATTTTGTGGATATCAACAAAGTAATTCTAAAGTTTATATGGAAAGGCAAAAGCCCCAGAAGAGCCAGCACAATATTGAAGAAGAAGAACCAAGTTGGAAGACTGATATTATCTGACCTTAAGATTTATTATAAAGACAGTGTGGTACTGGCCAAAAATAGACACATAGATCAATGGGATCGAATAGAGAGCCCAGAAATAGACCCAAATAAATATATTTAATTGATCTTTGACAAAGCAACAAAGGCAGCACAATGGACCAAAGATTGTCTTTTCAACAAATGATGCTGAAGCAACTGGTTATTCACATGCAAAGAAATGAATCTAGATACAGACCTTATACCATTCACAAAAATTAAGTCAAAGTGGGTCATAAACCTAGATGTAAAGTGCAAAATTATAAAATTCCAAGAAAGTAACATTAGAGACTATCTAGATGACCTTGAGTGGCAAGGACTTTTTAGCTATCACACCTAAGGCATGATCTATGAAGGACATAATTATCAACTGGATTTTGTTAAAAACTGCAAAAAGACATCATTAGAGAATAAGAGAACAAGCTATAGATTGGGGATAATATTTGCAAGAAAATTATTCGTTAAAAGACTGTTATTCAAACCATACATACAAAGAACTCTTAAAATCCAACAATAAGAAAACGAACGATTCGATTTTAAAATGGGCAAAAGGCCTGATCAGACAACTCACTAAAGAAGATATATGGATGGCAAGCACGTATCTGAAAAGATGCTCCTCATAACATATTATTAGGGAATTACAAGTTAACAGTGAGATACCACTGCATGTATACTTGAATGGCCAAAATCCAAAACACTGACATCACCAAGTGCTGGTGAAGATGTGGACTGATAGGGATTCTCATTCATTGCTGGTGGGAATGTAAAGTGATACAGCCACTTTGAAAGAGAGTTTAACAATTTCATATAAAACTGAACATACTCTTACCATGCAGTCTAGTAGATATACTCCTTGTTATTTACCAAGGTGAGTTAAAAATGTCCACACACAAATTCACACGTGTGTTTATAGCTGCTTTTATCTTAATTGTCAAAACTTGGAAACAACCAAGATGTGCTTCATAAGTGAATGGGTAAACTGTGGTACATTCAGACAATGGAATGTTATTCAGCACTAAAAAGCAATGAGCAATCAAGCCATGAAAAGACATGGAAGAATTTTAAATGACATATTACTAAATCAAAGAAGCCAATCTGAAAAGGTTACATATTGTTTGATTCCAATTATGTGATATCCTGGAAAAGGCAAAACAGAGTAAAAAGGTCAATGGTGGCCATGGATTAGGGGTGGGGGAGAGGATAATAGATCCATTACAGAGGATTTTTAGGGCAGTTATTTTTAGGGCAATTAATTATTGTATCTTACTCTGTAAGATACAGTAGTGGTGGCTACATGTCATTGTACATTTGTTCAAAACCACAGAATGTGTAGCACAATAATGAACCCAAATGTAAACTATGAATTTGGGTGATAATGATGTAGGTTTATTGATTGTAAAAAAATGTACCACTCAGGTAGGGCATTTTGATAGTGGAGGAGACTGCAAATGTGGGGGCAGGTGGCACATGGGATATCTCTATACCTTTTTTTAAAAAAAATAGACTTTATTGACTTTTTACAGAGAGGAAGGGAAAGGGATAGAGAGTCAGAAACATCGATGAGAGAGAAACATCGATCACTGCCTCCTGCACACCTCCTACTGGGGATGTGCCCATAACCAAGGTACTGGCCCTTGACTGGAATCAAACCTGGGACCTTTCAGTCCGCAGGCCGACGCTCTATCCACTGAGCCAAACCAGTTAGGGCTCTGTACCTTTTTTTAGTGAGAGTTTTAAAATTTTCTTATTTAAATTATAATTTTTCAATTATTTTACAAATAGACAGTTAATTTATTATTGTGTTGCTGTCACACTTGCAATATTCTTGACTGATTAGTTACATTTCAACCTCTGATGGTTTATATGCCTTGTGCATAGTTTTTTTGTGTTATTGGTCAAGTGTTCTTTTGTATATTTTCTTGTTTTGTTGTACAGCTTGATTGTCATCTTTTAAAATGCCTGTAGACTGACCAGTGTGGCTCAGTGGTTGAGCATTGGCCTGTGAACCAAGAGGTCGTGGTTTGATTCCTGGTCCGGGCACATGCCCAGGTTTTGGGTTCGATCCCCAGTAGGGGGCGTGTTGTGCAGGAGGCAGCTCATCAGTGATTCTCTCTCATCCTTGATGCTTCTATCTCTCCTTCTCCCTTCCTCTCTGAAATCAATAAAAATGTATTTAAAAAATATAAAAGCAATGCATGTAACATTTATTTCTTCTGTTACTTGTTACCATAAGCTTCTCCTCTTATCTTTCCCCATTAGAGAGGGCTGCATAAAGCAATTTTATGCTTGCAGCTAATTTAATACATTTTTTAATTATATAAAATCCAAAAAGTAGATCAGAGAAAAGCAAAACTTAAATATTTATTGAATAGAATAAACAATTACGCCAATTAAACAGAAAAGTAAATAGTGAGAATAATACTTTACCAAAAACATAAAAGCTAACAGAAAAAGCAACAGCATTTTTTTTCGTTCTATAAGTAAAGGGGAAGATCAACAAAATTTATGGACTCTTTAACCCCCATGGATACATGAAAAGTGCTCAGCTTTCTGTTTTTCTGTAACTTATCATCAGTAATCAGTTAATTATATAGCAAGTACCTCTTATAAAGGTTGTAGGAAGCAGAAATACGGTAGGGAAGGAAATGATTGAGGAGTACTTTAAAAATCTATTTATATCAGATGATTTGCAGACCTGATGACAAACAACCTAGATTACCTAAGAAGAGGCAGATGCTACTATAAAGGCCCTAGCCATTCTTTAACACTTTTGAGATACAAATGTCCCTGAAAACTGGAAAGGCAAAAATGTGGCACTGACCTTTTAAAAAAGAAAAGGAGGTAGTTAAGGTAATTTGAGAAGTAGAAAATTATTTAATTTATAATGGCTTATAATAATAGTAGATAATCCAGAAAATGGATTTTGAATCATTCTGGACTTTGATTCTGGTTCAAAACCTATATTGCTCTTTTCTGCAAATGGCTAAAAGTAGAGTAGCTAGCAAGTGACTGTGTGAAGGACTTAGGTGTTTCCAGGACAGGCTACTTTGATAGGGAGCAATAAATGAAATATTTTGTTTTGTCAAAAGTAAGGTTTTGCTTGTGTCCCCAAAGACATTTCTGTGAATAGGCAATAATTGGTTGGAACTTTTCATCTATACTGACAGTCAGTTTTGGCCTGGGAGGATATATTAAATTATGTTTATTTTGCAAAAATATATTTCTGTTGTTCTGTGCTAGTTGCTGAGAACATGTGGAATGGTTCTGAACCATTAGGATTTCTTAATCTAACAGGGCAGATAACTAAATAAACAAGTACAGTGTATAATAAGTAGATAAATGTCATCCTACAGACATGTTTGATTTGGTTTTGTACCATTTTGAGTTTGAATACCTTTAGATTTATGCTTTACAGTCATCCTGTGGCCACCCCCACTCCCCCCTCATCACTTTGTCTGCCATACTACTTCATGTTACCTGTCTGGACCCTGATGGCATTTGGGTATTTGTAAAAGGCACATATCCTAAAACCTAAAACTTTTTAAAAATCACATTAACGTAATATAATGAAAAAATCTGGTGAAAGTAGCCATGTCACTAAATTAATGTGAAGCATAAGCAAGCAAATATTTTTAATTTTTTGATTGATTTTAGGTACCAAATATAAGAAT
This sequence comes from Myotis davidii, assembly GCF_000327345.1. Taxonomy (NCBI): domain Eukaryota; kingdom Metazoa; phylum Chordata; class Mammalia; order Chiroptera; family Vespertilionidae; genus Myotis; species Myotis davidii. The sequence goes on along the minus strand of NW_006284839.1, from coordinate 1,233,489 downwards.
AAAATAATTTTCTTGATTCTTACACTGATGTCTAAAGTAGAGAAATAAAAACTCAGTCTTAAATTGACTCCTCTTTCTGCCTGTTTTTATGGTCATACAGTAGTCCCCCCTTATCCTCAATTTTGCTTTCCGTGGTTTCAGTTACTCCAGTCTAAAAGTATTAAGTGAAAAATTTTGGAAAGAAACAATGAATAAATTTTAAATTGCGAGATGAAATCTTGTGCCATTTTGTTCTGTCCTTGCCGGAATGTGAATCATCCCTTTGTTCAGCATTTCCATGCTGTAGTCCACTCCGTTATCAGGTTGCCTGTCTTTTGCAGTATCACAGTGCTTATGTTTAAGTATCTTTTACTTTACTTAATAATTCCCTATAGCACAAGAGTAGTAATGCTGAGATTTATTGTTTATTCCTGGTGGTTGCTTGTTTTGTGACACTTCTGAATTAATTTTAGAAAGTCTGTACTCTTTATCACATGTGGCCACAGAAATTTCTGCTTGGTTAGCTTAGTGGCCAGCTAATGATTGGACACAATCATTAAAAATTTCTTAAAAGCCTGGGACCAATAAGTCCCCCAGTCTTTGTGAAGGACTCTGTGTGCACGGGGGCATGCTTCAACGCTCATCTGCTTTAACCTTCACTTCCTGCTTGCAAAGAGTTTCAAGGTCAACCATAGATGAGAGCTTAGGTCTTTCCTGAGCATGCACACAGCCCTACATGGCCTTCTAGATGTACATAGTCTTCTAGATTCCCAGGGATATGTCAGAGCTTTTCAGAGCCATACATTGACATCTCATTCCTCAGTTTTCCCTTTTAAGCTTTTTGGTTAGCCTGTTGTGTGCCCTATTATCCACTGCTTAAGGTATTTGCGATGTTAAACAATTGTTTCTAATTGTTGTCAACAAATGTCCCCAGGGAATAGGCTTTTTTGCCCTGGACAAGCCCCAATTCAGGTAATTTGGATTATTCAGTGTAAAAATCGGGCCTAAAACAGCAGTTGGACATCCGTCTGCCTAGCCCTAGGACATCCCTCTGCCTTATGTCTTTAAAGTAGATATAAAACATCCCTGAAAGTGGGGTCTTCCAAGAACCACCATGTAGGTCAAATGAAAATTCTCTGGGGATATGGCTATGAAGGAACTCCAACCCATTCTGCCCCCTTGGGTGGCTGACAGGCTGCTGGCTTTCACCAGTTGTGAGACGTAGATTTTCAAGGGCACTGTAGAACAGGGGAGCAGGGGAGGGAGAATGGAAATAGGGCATGTTAAAATGCTACAAAACTTGCTTTCTTACCAAGATTCAACTATTTTTTAAAAAATAAATGCTGCCTGCATTGCTACAAGGTTTGAGTTAATTTTTAGAATTCTGGAAAAGTTAGTTTGACCATTTTTGCTAGTTTTTAGTTGCTTTGTGGAGAAGAGAACATGTAGGGATCCTTGTTCTGCTGTTTTTGCAAAGGCAGTTAGGGGCGATTGGGCTGGCAGGCAGGTGAGTGGTTAGAGCTGAGGGGAACAACCCCTTCTGTTAATGAATTTTGTGCACCTGGCCACAAATATTTGCATAAATGACTAAAATATTACACCAAAGAAAAATATGAAACAAAATTTAGAATTTAAGAAAACTTATTTTATTATCTGTTTCTATAACCGTTTCTTGTTGGTTGTTATTTTGTCCCCTGTCAGGATGCCCGACATGCAGCAGAAGGAGAAATATATACCAAACTTAATCAAAAAATTGATGAATTTGTTCAGCTTGCTGATTATGACTGGACAATGTCTGAGCCAGATGGAAGAGCTAGTGGTTATTTAATGGATCTTATTAATTTTTTGAGAAGCATCTTTCAAGTGTTTACTCATTTGCCTGTAAGTATAAATTTTTTTCAAAAAATTATAATTTTGCTTTCTGAAGTATATTTTAGAATTCAATTTTAGTTTGATGTTTACTTGTTTAAATCAACTTCCCAGCTACAATATATTTCCTATTCCATTATTATAAATTACTTGTGAAGAATCCTAACTTACCCAATTGTTTGAAGTTTTAATTTGTTTTACTTTTTAACCAAAATATCTATAACTCTCTTCCCATCAAAACCAAAATAAAACTGTGAAATTGACAGTGTGGACTTAAATAGAAATAAATTCTAATAGAAGCAGTTTTCATAAAAGTCAATGTAATCAATGGCTTTTCCAGTTAGAAAAGGCCAAGATCCCTGGCTGGTTTGGCTCAATGGATAGAGCCTACAGACTGAAGGGTCCCAGGTTCGATTCTAGGTCAAGGGCATGTAACTTGGTTGCAGGCATATCCCCAGTGGGGGATGTGCAGGAGGCAGCTGATCGATGTTTCTCTCTCATCAATGTTTCTAATTCTCTATCCCTCTCCCGTCCTCTCTGTAAAAAATCAATAAAATATATTTTTTAAAAAAGAAAAGAAAAGGCCAAGAAATTATTGGATATTTTTAGGCCAGAGATTAAAAGTAAAATAGGACCATTGTTCTATCCTGATATATAGTCATAGTTCATCTAAATCTTGAACAATCAATTGATGAAACATTACCCCCCAAAAAACATATAACAGGGACATTTAAATGTGAATAAGCTAAAACATTGGGTTCTTCAACTGAGTTATACAAAGACCAAAGAGATTATTGTGGAATGAGCATGCTCTCTTTAGGTATATTCAAAAGTAATAGAACTGTTAAAATATGAATGGAGTAGTGTTTGTACAAATAAAAGAATAAAAATAAAATAATAAAAAAATAGAAAAAAAGTATTGATCTTTTTTATCTCATGATAAGATACAGCTGAATGCAAAAATAAAGTATTTAATTTGAAGCCTACCTAACTGCCTCCAACTGTTCCCCTTGTTTAAAATGGGGAGGAAAAAGTTATTCTCCTCATTTTTTACTCTTGCCCTACCAGGAGTTGCTCCAAGGGCCAAATGTGTGTGTGTGTATGTGTGTGTGTGTGTGTATATATATATATATATATATAGGTATTGCTTTCAGAGAGGAAGGGAGAGGGAGAGAAAAACATCATTGATCAGCTGCCTCCTGCACACCCCCTAGAGGTGATCAAGCCAAAAACCCAGGCATGTGCCATGACTGGGAATCAAACCATGATCTCCTGGTTCATACCAGTAGATTGATGCTCAACCACTGAGCCACACCAACTGGGCTAAAAGAATATCTTAAAAGAGATTATAATGGTGGGTCTGTGCTAAAGAACTTAGAGAAGCTTACTCAGGGATGATATATTTTTAACTGCTGTCCTTGAGTTAAAAAGGGGAACCTTTATATATATTTTATTTTTCTATCAACTAATTTCTAAAAGTGTTCCTCATAAAATATGCATTAAGTAATTGTTGCATTAATTTGAATTCATTTTGTCAGTGTAAATCTCCATGCTTCTAGCCAAAAGCAATCCTCAGGAATAAACAGATGCTCTATCAGTTGTTGGCTTACTGTCTTCTGACAGGTCCAGAGGCCTTTGTCTCTAATGTGTACCAGTTGCTCTCTGGAATTTTTAGATCATGCATAGCTGTTACCCTGGAACTTTCCTTCTCTACTCTCTGGGTTGAGAACTGTTTCCTGGATTTTTTGTGTTTTTATTATCTCACTGGTTGGTTTTGTTGAACTGCCTCAATAACTTCCTCCAAAGAGGGAAGTTCACTTTTTAAGTCCTTGCATATCCTAGAATACCTTCTTACACCCTCATGTTTGATTAATAGTTTAGCTGGTTAGTTTTTTGCAAATAGCAGTTGTTAGGCTCACATGTGTCTCATGATGTCTTGTCTGGTTTAAAGATATTGTAAGTATGAATCAAAGCTCAGTGCACACTTATCTTTGATTTTATATTCTACATAAGATTTCACAAATGTCACTTTATTTCTAACTAGAGGCCCAGTGCACGAAATTCGTGCACTGGTAGGGTCCCTAGTGGCTGCCAGCTGGGGCCTCCCTTCCCCTAGCCAGCACTGCCCCCTAGTGAACTCCTGGAGGAACTCCCGGTTAAGGGGACAATTTGCATACTACACTTTTATTATATAGGATAGTTTGACCTAACTCAGCTATGAATAAATAAGTACATGGACAGGAAAAAATAGTTTAGCTGGTTGTATAATTCTAGGTTGAAGAGCTTTTACTCTGGTAATTTCCTTTATATTCCTCTATTGTGTTTGGCCTCCACATTTTAGGATCTGTTTTTGAATCCTTAACATTCTGAAGTGTGATAGGAACATGTGGGAGATAGCTTTTATTTCATTTACTTAGCTCTTCACTCAGTGGCCCCTTTCTCTAAAAAATTTTGTATCTTTTATGGAATATAGGGAATCCCTTCTATTATTTTAAAGATAATTTTGTTCCCTCCATTTTTCTGTTCTCTCTTTCCTGAACTCTCATTAGTTAGATGTTAAAATTCCCAGGTTGGTCCTCTATGTCTTTTATCCTTCTCTTCATTTCTTATTTATACTTCTTTGTTTTGAGAGATTTTCTCAATTTTATTTTTCAGTTCTTCTGTAGACTATATTATTAATTATACTTTTAATTTCCTAGGAATTACTTCTGTTTTTAAGAATTTTTTTCATAGAATACTATTTCTTTTTAAAAATAGATATATTATCTTTCAGATATCTTTGAGTATTAGAGGTTTCTTAAAGACATTTTCTATTTCTTGAATTATTTCTGTTATGCTTAAATAGGTTTTGAAATTTTTATTTTGCTCATTTTCTTTTAGTAAGGAAGTCCTCAAGAGCTTATATGAATTTACTCTGCTACTGTGTAAAAACCCTATTTTTTAAAATTCTAGTATATAGATTTTTATTGATTTTAGAGAGGAAGGGAGAGGGAGAGAGAGAGGGCTAGAAACATCAATGATGAGAGAGAATCATTAATCGGCTGCCGCCTGCATGCCCCACACTGGGGATCTAGTCAATAACCTGGGCATGTGCCTTGATCGGGAATCAAACCATGATCTCCTGGTTCATAGGTCGACACTCAATCACTGAGCCACACCAGCTGGGCATCGGCTGCCGCCTGCATGCCCCACACTGGGGATCTAGTCAATAACCTGGGCATGTGCCTTGATCGGGAATCAAACCATGATCTCCTGGTTCATAGGTCGACAATCACTGAGCCACACCAGCTGGGCAATACTCTATTTTTTTTTTTTAAATAGACTTTCCCCTTGAGTAGAAATCTGACTGGGACTTTTTAATATAAATTTTGGGGGCATTTTGCCTAGGGTGAGCAGATGTGGAGCTAGCTATGGAGTTGTGGTCTCCTCTCGTTGGGACCTACTTCATGGATGTGCTACTGTGCAATTTAGGAAGGTCCTGCATGTGACTTGGTGCTTCATTCTTATTGTCTTGAAATTCTTAATAATTTTTAAGCAAGAAACCCACATTTTTACTTTGCACTGAATTCCACAAATTATGTCACTTTCCCTGCCTCTCTTTCCATTACCACCACACCATGCCTGGGAAATATAAATGGAAACATTAAAATGGTCTCTTCTGAGCCTATAAACTAAATATATGTTAGTATTTATGTACATATATACATACATACATATGTATGCACACTTACAAATATCCTTTAACTTTACTTTTTAACAACTATAAATTAAATAGACTAGATCCTTAGTGCAGGCTTTATAAGTAAAATACCATCTTGAACAGGAAGATTGAGTACCAAAAAGCAAACAATAATGTACCATCTGGCAGTTTTTGGCCAGATGGTGACAAAGAATTCATGTTTAGAAAGTTACTTGAGTTTTTGCAGAGAGGAACAATACAGTTTTAGGAAAACAAATGGTATCTTCCCTTTAACCTGTGTTTCACAATAAACTCTGCATCCAGTCTGAATTATTTTCCACCTCCCCCTGAAGACCCATTTCACAGAGCATGTTAATCATATGTGTGCCTCTCACCAAATGAAGCCCTACTGGACTCTGGAGTCATCCTAAAAGTTTGAAACCTAAATATAAATCCTTGAATGACAAAGGCCTATTACTCTGTACTATCTATATATATAAAAGTCTAAATGACCATTGCACTAGGTCGACTGGTCGCTGTGATGCGCACTGACCGCCAGGGGGCAGATGTTCAATGCAGGAGCTTCCCTCTGGTGGTCAGTGCGCTCCCACAGCCAACCTCCCTCGGCCAGCCAACCTCCCGCGGTCCCTCCCCTGGGACTGGACAAGACGGCCCAATCGGCCCTGCACCGGGCCTCTAGTATTTATATATATGGCTGTGTTTATAATATATCAGCTACAAACCTACATGTATTAAGACAGAGTCATTTGGCTTGGGTGACATTTGTCCATTTTACTAACAATGTGGAAACCACCTACATTATCTAACCTGGGAACTTCTTTGCAAATTTTAAGTCATGCCTGGGTTGCAAAGTAGTACATTTTAATGATGACATAATCTTGATACTCTGAGCTGGATTCTTAGGTAAAGAAATGAGGATGACTGTGCTATCACAAAGCTGTTGCTTTAATAATAGTTCCTGGAATGCTTCAGTTTTTCAACCTGAATTCTGTGGGTTGGCCATCTACTCAGTCACCACATGGGAAATTACATCTCCTCTCTAACTTCCCTTGCTTTTCTTACATTTGCGAGTGAGAGAAATTATAGGGCCTTCATATTTTTAACAATTCCTTACGGAAGCAGATGCTTGACTCCCACTTTGCTGTTACCAAGTACATTTAAGAGTTAGGACTAACCTCTGTCAGCTCTCAGTCAGCACAGACTAGCACCCTCCTCTTCCTCCTCCTTGGCCACAGTGCATGCAGCTTTCACCATTCTATCTAGATTTCTGATAGTATCAGTAGCTGGAAGGAGAGGCATTTCTTCAAAACCTTGACCTCTTCTAGACTTTTACTGCTCTGCTTGTCCTTGCATTATCTTTCTGCCTATTAAAATTAGTTGGATGCTATCATGGGACTACCATGACAGCAACGATACTTGCAGAAAGCTAAGAATCTGGGAATTATGTGTCATCTAAGACCATGTTCAAAAGGTTGCTTAAAACAAAACAAAACAAAACAGAAAAAGGCCATCAAAGTTTGATGAGCCTTTGGTTGGGATAAGGAAATTTTAATTGAAATAAAAATATGCCATAAATTACAGGTGTCCTGAGATTTTCCCAGTTTGTGGAATTTCCTAACTTTAGGATAGTAATTGCATTCTATGTAAGCTGTGTGTGTGTGTGTGTGTGTGTGTGTGTGTGTGTGTGTGTGTCTGTGGTTGTGTGTGTGTCCATGTCTCACTATGATTAGAATTCGTTAGGAGGAGAAAAGCTTAAGAAGAGAGAATTCATAATTGTGGGGATTGTGGTTAACTGATGTAACCAGTTCTTTGGGGGCTATAGCTATTTAGATAGGAACAGAATGAGAGCATGAGAGGAGTATAGAAGTGCAAAAGAAGTATTTTGGAGAATTTTGGGGGTGTTAGAGTGAGTGTATTTTGATAAGCCTATGAATGTTTTTGGCATAATTTCAAAAATCTGTCTTCAAGATGGTGTTAAAGTTATTATTAAAACTCACTAAAGGAATTCATCTTGATATTTAAACCTTATAACTCATCCATTCTCTATTATTGGGAATCTGAGACATTTCAGTGTTATATATTTCAGTGTTATACAGAGTCTTCAGCCAGAAAGTAGATCAAAACCTATCTTACTATAAAGAGGAATTATTGTGCATTTTAAAAATCATCATGGGGAAATTTTCATGTTTTAGACTAATGTTATAGGTATGTTTTTTCCCCCTGATTTAATAACATTCTTTCCATTTGAGCAAAATGTAGTTTCATACAGTAAAACTTTAGGTTAGCAGTTCTTATATAAAATAGAAGGAAGAATAATAGATTTCTTAAATTAATGTCTACTTTTTAATGAGGCATCTTTTTTCATATTTCATTTGAGAATTTGTTTCTAATTTTAGTGTTTACTCCACATTTGATGAAAATCCTCACTCTTTCAGTCTGTGTGTTTTCAAAGAACTGAAATAAATTGTGGCTCTTTAGGAGACTGATTCATTAAAATACTTTCCTTCCTCTTTTGCCTTCCTTCTGAAAGACTATTTCACAATCTCATAACTAAATTTATATAGCAAACTGAGAGGCAGTGAGTTTGAATACTGTAGTATTTTATTGCTTTAATTTAAATAACTTTGAAAATAATAACTTTAGACAGCCATACAAAATCAGAATTAATAAATTCATTTTCCCTTGTTAGATTTAATTTTCAAGTTGATCACAATTTGATTTCGTTTTCTCACTATTTTCTGGCAAGAATTACATAACCTTTTAAAACAAAACCTGCTATCAATTTAAAGAATAATAAATACAGCAGAATATTTCCAAGTCTATATATTCTTTTTTACTTAAATAAAAAAGTAGTTTATTGTGCAAAGTTGACCTTTTATAGGGATATAAAGGAAAATGGTCTCTCTTGGGATCATTAAGGAAAGTAGAACAATACAGAATGGTTTGTGATTTCAAGAGCACGTTTTTATCTTAAATATACTTGAGAGAATGAAAGCAGTATTGAAAAATGCTTTTAAATAATTACTGTTGAAATCAAACCTTTTTTATTAGATCTTTGAAATAAGAGAATGGTGAGACAGAAATGAAAGTTTCAATGAAAATTTAAGTGTGTCAAATTAGTTTTTAAGCATTCTACATTTCTCCTACTATTATATTGGAGTAGATCTATCAAAACATTACTTTGAAACTAAAACAGTTTGAGTCATAATTAATAAAATGTGTTGTATTGTTGTTATCATGTCATTTTATGATATTTCAAAGGAAACAGTATCTTTAGCCTAATCTATAATAGTAAATTATTTTGGAAATTTGGCTTGACATACAAGCAGATGTGTTTTCTTGAGTCCTTTTAAACTGAGGGTTGGTGGTTTGTGGTTTATTGTTCCTGTGATTGGCATTAAAAGCCTTATTTCACAGCTTGCAGCAAGGGACTATTGGGTAAAGAGTGGCTGTGTTCCACAAACTAAATTCAAAAAGTGTCAATCAAGGTCTCACATAGGTTACTTAGAGAATGAGTTTTCTTACTGATTTCACCAAATGTCGCCTCATGCTGTCTTTGATTGGCACAGCCTGGCAGGGAGGATGGATGAATCTGTCACCGACCGGTTAATTGTGTTGCTGGTCTCAGTCTGACATCAGGTCTTTGACTCTTAAGTGGCTCAATACAAAACAAATTAGCAGATTGTAGTCATATTTCTCATTCTATATGCTTTGACTTCGTTGAATGCAGTCCATAAATCATATTGACTGACACACAAGTAAATGATGAAAGCTGCTTTTGAGACATGGATCTAGAAAGCAGCACTGTGAAGGTGCCATGGAAGGATGCATATGGTTGACCCTCTGGGAATTTCCTAGGAGCCAAATGTCTCTTTACCACAATTGTTCTTAAAAGAAAAGCTTTTGGGTAATGCAAAAAGGCTCTAATATGTCAGCAGATTCTCTTTTACAAGTTCCTTTGAAATATAAGAAGTTTGTCTAAGGGTGTTCTCTCTTTGCAAGTTGTTTTTCAGCAAAATGTTAGAGCTGGGTAAAAAAAGTAGTTACCTTTAAAAGTTGGCAGGTGTTTTTACTTATTTATTGAACTATGTGTTGTTAAAGGGAAAGAAAATGTTAGTAATGGTTGCAATTAATTTTTCAGATGAGGGCAGCAGAAATTTCTAGGTACTTGAAATTTGTTAAATGTGCTATATTTTCTCAGTCACTTCACTTAACTATTTTGGCTTTGTTTATTATAATGTTAAAAACCGAAAACAGAGCCTCTGTATTTCTAAAGGTAATTGTAAGACTATTTAAATTATTTTTGTCCTAGAATGATATATTATTAAGAACATCAACAATAATAGCAATAATAGTGTTCAGAAAGGGATGTTTTGATTATATCAAAGTATGCTAAGGGCTACAGGCATTAGAAAGGAATTGCTAAAGATATTTTTTGGGTGTGCAAAATATTTGGAAAATTAAAGTTTCCTATCTATATCTAAAAATAAGTATTAGATGAAATGTAAGAATTTTGTTTACCTTTTATAGTTAAGAAGTAGCCATTTTAAAAAATAATACATAATCTGTTAAAAAATTAAGAATCTGAGCCCTTGATATTAACTTCAATTTTGAACTATGCAAAGGATGAATTTATTTCATTTAAGAACAATAAGTCTTTACTTAATATGCATAATTAAAGAAATTTAATATAGAATTTTATTAATGCATATGTCATTTAAACAAAGGCTAAATTCGTGTGTGTGCATGTGTATGTTTGTGTTTTCATTACCTCTTCCCACTAGATCTATAGGATAGCCTGTACTTCTGTATTCTTACCATCATTTTTGGCTCTATAGTCATTTGTAGCTTCTGAACTCATGTTAAATTTTAAAGATCACCTTAAAATAATACCACTTACATTGTGTAGTGTGTTTGGTTATGAGATGAATATAATAGTAATTTTGTCTTGGCAATTTATTAATCTGCTTTTGTAGTTAGTATATTATAATAGCAACATAAGTAGGACATGGAGCTGATTTAATAGAGAAGTACATTAAACTAAAATGCACTAGTTGTTCCATTATGTCAAAATGACATTTCCATTAAGTATTCTTGAGCCTATTACATTGTAATTAAATTACATGACATTGATTTCTCCTTTTCTATTCCCCCCCCCCATTCATATTGATATTATTCTGCTTTGGGAAAGGAGCTGCATGCCTCCCAGACTAATTCCTCCCGGGTTTGAGGGATCTGGAAGCATGCTGGGTTTTGCATTGTTTGTTACATTCCTTTTTGGCAGTTCATCAGTATCTGTCAAATATATTGTTTGCATCGGCTTTAATCCCTAAAGTTTTTGATTGAGAAATTGACATTCCATTTCAGATACACAGTTTTTCACTGTGCATAATATCTAAATGCTAAATACTCATTCATAAAAGTTGCTTGTTCCTCATCTGACTTTAAATGTGTAACTTGAACAAATGTAGTTCTAGTAAATATCACGAAGATATATTTATGTTATTTCTTTTCTAACACATCAACTCTATGTAAATATTTTTGTGTAAATATATTGTAGCATATATGTCTGGAAGATAGTTTGTAGCTAAAGAGTTTTTGTGGTAAGTAGGAAAAATAGTTACTAAATATCAGTGGGTAAATATTAGTTAATGCAAATGAAGCAAAACATGGTACATCTCCCAAAAGTCATTATTTCCAACCATATTTATAGTCTTTGAATCTTATTTTGGGAATTGGTCCACCACCAAAACACATAAATGTAGGTTGAAGATAGCCATTTTAGGAGCAGTATTACACTAGAAAACTTTGAGTCTTTACATTATTTTAAGCTTCTAGTTGAAATATAAAGCCTGTGTAAAGAAACAATTTGTACTAAAAGTGACATTGTATTGTGATTCAGCTATGTAATCTAAAGGCTAAACATTTAAAATTATCATTTAAAAAATCATTTTGAGAAAATAGAGCCTTAATTAAAGCTATCAATTAAAGTTCATATAGAGTTTTAGCAACTTATTTTAGTGGAAACTTTTCTAATGCTATGTATATTTAGTGAAAGAAAACTACAAGTACTTGTAGTTTTACTTAACTACATATTTCTTAATTATCAGATGACTTAGAAACTTATTTTTAAACCTTAATGGGGATCTGTAGGTGATTTTGAAGTCATTGGTAGGCAAGCCTTTTATTTCCCGATAATTGAAACTATAGTACAAACTAATGTTGTGATTAGAACTTATGACAAAGTATATTTTTAACTTAGTTAAAATGATAATAGCTTAAATTATACTGTTTATTAACTTCCTTTATTCTGGCATGGTTAATTACATAAAGAAGAGCTTAAAGAGCATGATATAAATAAAATGTCAATATAAGTTAATTTTATGTCATAACTTATATTTTAACTTGTGTTTTAAAATACTTGAGACATTTCAAGAGATCTGAAATAATTTTTTACTTGTATTTTAATTTTCCTGTGTGGAGTAAGAGTTTTAATGATATTTATGTTCTGAGAAGGATAAGTGAACAAGAATATTAATTTTAATTCCAATGCTAAAGGGCGTAGCCACTTCAAATGCAGAAATAGAAAGACCAGTAGTCGCTCTTGTACCCCAAAAAAGGGAACAAAAGAATGCCAGGTTATATAATATTTCTGATACTTTATGCGATATTTCAGTTTGTTTCTTTGTTTGCTTATTTTTTGGTTTGGATATTTGTTTTAAACAGGGGAAAGTTGCCCAGACCGCTTGCATGTCAGCCTGCCAGCATCTGTCAACATCCTTAATGCAGATGCTACTGGACAGTGAGTTAAAACAGATAAGCATGGGAGCCATTCAGCAATTTAACTTAGATGTCATACAGTGTGAATGTAAGTACCTTGTTGGTTAAATCTCATGCATTTCTAGGAACCTACGTTTAAATTATATGAAACCAAGGGCCTATAGTAGGATAGTTCAGAAAGGAGGGACGAGGCCTGATTGAGCTAAACCTTCAGCAGCCTTAGAAGCAGCTTCCTTCCAGGAGGAGAAAACTGTTACAGCTTCACTTTTAGGGTCGAGAGAGAAAGGCACTGGAATGGCAGTCCAAACAGGGATCATTACAAAGATGATGCTGTTTCCCCCTTATTCCTTCTTCTGGTCATTCTTGCCAGGACTCTCCAAATGTTTGTCACAAATGAATAAAATTATTCTAAGTTTGCCATTCTTACTTTCCCTGTAAGTAACTTTTTAGATATTTGCTAGAAGTATGATCTTAGGACTCTATGTTCCAAATGAAGCTTCTTTTATATACCAAATGTTTTGTTCTCTTTCCCACAGAATTTTTCAAGGCT